>NC_069504.1:146116203-146716203 GCF_027579735.1 Bombina bombina | reverse complement strand
GAGTGGCAGGATAGGGGTTAATATGTATAATATAGGTGGCGGTGGGCTCCGGGAGTGGCGTTTTAGGGATAATACATTTATTAGAGTTGCGGCGCGGTCCGTGAGCGGCAGTTTAGGGGTTAATAACTTTATTTAGTTGCAGCGGGCTCTGGGAGCGGCGGTTTAGGGGTTAATACATTTAATGTAGGTGGCGGCGGTGTAGGGGGGGGCAGATTAGGGGTATTTAGACTCGGGGTACATGTTAGGGTGTTAGGTGTAGACACTACCATAGAAATCAATGGGATATCAGGCAGCAGCGAACATGAGCTTTCGCTGCTTTCAGACTCCCATTGATTCCTATGACATCTGCCGCCTCCAGGGCAGCGGATTGAAAACCAGGTATGCTGGGCCAGAAAAGTGGCGAGCTGCTAGTTATTTGATAACTAGCAAAAGTAGTCAGATAGTGCCGAACTTGCGTTTGGAACATCTGTAGTGACGTAACCATCGATCTTTGTTGGACTGAGTCCGGCGGATCGTATTTTACGTCAGTATATTCAAATTTTGCCGGTCTGTAGGGTTTGATAACTTAGGCGAATCAGGCTTGCCACAAATACGCTGCAGAATTCCAGCGTATTTACGGTTGACGGCTTGATAACTAGAGGCCAATATCTTAGCAAATATAGCTGAAACCCACATATTGCTAAGGACACCTCAAGAACAAGATATATGTTATAGGAAGCCTAAAATATTCCACTCAGTCAATGTGCAAAGAATTTGTGATCATTCATGCATATCATGAATATTTATGCAGCAATCCATGGAAGTGTGCATACACTGTATCATGTTTCTTGCATCACCCGGCCCCTTACCTTTTTGACAGGTTTCCTCTTTGATAGTTATTGGTAAGAGCCTGCAGAGATCTTGAGCACAATATTTTTTAAACCAATATTGACTATAATAGGCTGGAATGTTATGATCATTAACGCACGAGCGGGAGTGATAAATAGCTCTCCACTCGTAATCTACCCCTAAATTGAGAAGTATTGTGATGTAGACTGCCGCTTATTATTCTGTGTGAGGATAAGATTCTTATAGAATAACTTTGGTACCTCTGGAGCAGCATCAGATGCTCAAATTGAAGATTACATAGGCAATCACTCTTGCAAACCTGCCCCCTGCTCTCATGCATACAACTGCTTAAATATAGGGCTTGTTATTCATTCCGGAAGAACTAGTCCAGGTTGCCTGACATTCACCTTAATAAATGAGGGCCATAGTATAGGCAGATAAAATGTTATTTTGTGCAACCAGTTTACCTAGAGCAGGACTTGTCAGTTATCATGGATGAATGAATCAAGGTTGTTTGACATCTTCAACCTCAATGGCTTTGGGCAGGTTAAAAAGCAAACTGTACCAAAACGCCCCTGAAGCTGCGCTTACGAGGCTTCATAACTGGGGGTCATAGTAGCAAAGGATACCCACTCTCACCAGCAGCCACCAGGGTGAGAGGATATCAATTTTCCAAACTATTGAGTTATTGGGGCCCATTTATCAAAGGGCTTGCGGACCTGATCCGACACTGCGGATCAGGTCCGCAAGACCTCGCTAAATGCGGAGAGCAATACGCTCTCCGCATTTAACATTGCACCAGCAGCTCACAAGAGCTGCTGGTGCAACGCCGCCCCCTGCTGACTCGCGGCCAATCGGCCGCCAGCAGGGAGGTGTCAATCAACCCGATCGTATTCGATCGGGTTGATTTCCGGCGATTTCTGTCCGCCTGCTCAGAGCAGGCGGACAGGGTTATGGAGCAGCGGTCTTTAGACCGCTGCTTCATAACTTGTGTTTCTGGCGAGTCTGAAGACTCGCCAGAAACACGGCCCTTCAAGCTCCATACGGAGCTTGATAAATGGGCCTGTTTGTGTTTGTCCTGATAAAGAGATAGTAACATACTGTAATATCCTTTTAGACTTATGGCGTATTATAAGAGTTGGATGTATTTTAATTTAGCTGAAATATATATATATATATTTATATGGAATACATATTTGTATTATTTATATTAATAAATGTATTGTGATAATAGATGATAATTACATTTTTGATGTCACTAATTATGTCACTTATGATGTCATATATCATTCAATCTTTAATGTCTATGATTATGCATTATGTCAGTCCTGATATTAATGATGTAATTGATGATTTAATGTGTGATATAATTAATAAGAACATTTAGGATGCGGCAAAAAACCTTCTGTCATTATTGCAACACTAAACACTAATTTATGTTGGTTATTAGCTTCTTTATAATGAAAAATTATTAAAGGAGAAAATAAACATAATAATGGTGCACTATTTGATTATGGTACATATGGTGTATAATTCTGCTTTAGAATATTTTGTTATAATAGTTCTGTACAAAAAAGCACAGAGTGTTAACTTAAAAGTAAAACAACCCAATGTTAGAACATAATGTTCCCATTTAAAAATAAAATGATATTGAAGTTTTATTCTTTCAATTAAATTCAGTGTTGGTATTTTATTAACACCAAATGTAGAAAGTTTACAATGTACTTTAATTGGAAATTTAATTATGTTTAATACCATTATGAACAAAATAGATTTATCCTTATATAATATGCAGTTAAATGTTAGTTTAGATAGGAACACATTGAAAAGACCTCTGATGTGTAAGTAATATTTGGGAACAAACTGTGTTGCCTTAATGTGATTTTCTTATTATTATTGATTGAATCACAGATCAGATGAACTGAGATTTATTTATTCTAATATTAAGCTGATACTTTACGCATTGTTCCTACACCCATAAAAGTGGCCTAGAAGTAATTTTGTTACACATCTGTGCATAGTATATGTCAGCAATTAAGTACTGAATTGCAAAAGTTTTCTGATTAAAAGTTTACATGTACGTCATTAAAGGGACAGTCTAGTCAAAATTAAACTTTCATAATTCAGATAGGACATGCCATTTTAACCCCTTAAGGACCGGGCATTTTAGACAAAAAACGTCCCCAAAAGACCAGAGCAGTTTTAGCATTTTTGCCATCACTAGATTTAAACAGAAATAGAGCCTTTTTTATATTTACCTATCAAAACTATATATTTTTTTTCAGTAGACAACCCAAAGGGTTTTGCTGATTTGCTCAGTGGATCATGTTCGACAGACATCGATGAATGTCGACAGCATACCCTGTCAGCATTTATCATTGCACAAGCAGTTGTTGTGAACTGCTTGTGCAATGCCGCCTCCTTCGGATTCGCAGCCAATCGCCCACTGGCAGGGGGTGTCAATCAGCCTGATCGTATGAGATCCGGCAGATTGATGTCTGCAGCCTCAGAGCAGATGGACCAGTTAAGGAGCAGCGGTCTTAAGACCGCTGCTTCATAGCTGCTTTTTCTGGCGAGCCTGAAGGCTAGCATGGAAACAGGGGCATCAGGGGTCATTTGGCCCTTGATAAATCGGCCCCAAAGTATTGATCTAGGCCCATTTGGTATATTTCATGCGACCATTTCACTGCCAAATGCGATCAAATAAAATTTTTTTTTAACTTTTTCACACTTTTAGGTTTCTCACTGAAATTATTTACAAACAGCTTCTGCAATCATGACACAAATGGGGTTGTAAATGCTTCTCTCTTTGTTCAGAAATAGCAGACATATATGGCTTTGGCGTTGCTTTTTTGGTAATTAGAAGGCCGTTAAATGCCGCTGCGCACCACACTGGTATTATGCCCAGCAGTGAAGGGGTTAATTAGGTAGCTTGTATGGTTAATTTTAGCTTTAGTGTAGAGATCAGCCTCCCACCTGACACATCCCACCCCCTGATCCCTCCCTAACCCCTTTCAAACAGCTGTCTTCCCTCCCCCACCCCCCAAAGGTCACCCCCATCTTAAAGGGACATCCCAGCCAAAATTAGAATTCACATGGATACATTTCAGTTTTGAATAGAAGCAGTTTTGCAATAAACATTTATTAGCAAAAATGTTTCTAACAAAAGCTATAGCTGTCTCTAAACTGTATTTAAGTATGCACCATGCACCAGCATTTTAAACACAGCACAACACAAGCCTAAGGTGCTTGTACCATCTGGTAAAGACTAAATTTGTTAATTGCTGAGATTATAAAAGCCCCACTGGTGCTCTGAGCAGCTGCAGTATTTGCAGTGCTAGTGCACTGAGAATATCCAGTTATGCTTCACATGCACGTGCAGAGAAAAACGTGAACTATAAAACAGTGATAACTTTTGCTATGAGCATTCATGCCAGTACTTGTATATTGCAAATATGTTTCTATTCAAAGGTATAATTAATCTATGTGCATTTCCATTTTGACTGGAATGTTCCTTTAAGTACTCGCAGAAAGTCTTCCAGTATAAAAATAAAAGTATTTTTTTATTATATATTTTCTGCAGGATAGTATCCCTCTTACCTCCCAACTTCCCTGATCCCTCCCAAACAGCTCTCTAACCCTCCTCCCTCTACCTATTTGCCGCCATCTTAGGTACTCGCAGCTGTCTACCAGTACCCAGTTTTCTGCAAATTAGGCAATAAAAAAAAAAAAAGTAAAAATACCTATTTTTTTCTCTAGTCTAGCTACCCCCCCTCAATACCCTACCCCTCCCCCTCCCAGATCACTTTTCCTCAGAGTATCCCACATAGGATTCCTCTCATTGTCCCTCCTCCCTCCATCCCACTCACTGACGCATGTTGTTGTTTTTTTCTAACGCCTGTAGTGTGGCGTAGCAGTCCCACCCGTTCCCACCCTCCTCCTGCACCCTCCAGTGATGGGCCGCCCACCCACCACCCACCTTACCCTCCTACCCACCAACTATCTGCAACCCAGCTGTCTGATGTAGAGAGGACCACAGAGTGGCCCTCTCTTCATCAGAAACTCTGTAAATATATTTCTGTTGTGCCCCACTCGTGGGGTATGCAGAAATAGCACAATCCCGCTACTTTTAGCAAGATTGTGGCAGAGAGAAGCCCAGGACTGCAGTGACATACAGGGTATGTCACTGGTCCTTAAGGGCATAATGACCAGCGTCGTACAGGGTAAAATTTTCTTTGTTCTCTTTATATTCTTTGTTGAAAGCTAAACCTAGGTAGGCTCATATGCTAATTTCTAAACCCTTGAAGGCTGCCTTTTTTTTTTTTAAATTCTTTTTATTAAAGAGACACAGGAACAAGACAACGTACATATATGGATTCGAGGTAAAATTACAGAGAATAAGTTACAATTAGAGTTCTAGATTAAATGCTACCTTCTAAGCATCAATATACAGTGTTCACATACTACTGAGAAAAATGAAAGCTATTCATGTAGTAAGAGGTACATAAAGCTTGTTCAGGCATTTTCTTATGTTGCACCTGTGTCCCTAAATTTTATAATATTAACAAAACTAAACTAAACAAAACCAAAACTAAACACTAAATAAAACAAAACCAAACCATCCCCCTTCTCCCTCCAAGAACATGGATATGTATATATATTGCACCCTGTGAAGTAAGTTGATAATATATTCTCATAAGCAAAGGTTCAGTGTCATTATGAAGGATGATATTGCGCAAGTTTTGGACATCTCGAGATACACCACAGCCCGTGTCTTGTGGACCAGAAGATGAGATTTAAAAAAAAAAAAAAAAAAGGTGGGGCAGTGAGGGTAAGGCAGTGAGGACCACTCTTTAACCAGGAGCTTTGTGTTAGATTAAAGGAAATATTGCTGGGACTAGAAAAATAGAGAGGTAAAAAGATAATGTTCTGGGGGCTATAGGGATAGTACGGCTGGAGGTTTACCCCTGTAGTTATGCAGTGGAGGACATCAAAAGAGGTATTACTTCTGAATAAAACAAGACAAACAGGGGAGGCAAGAGGGAGAGGGGGGATAGGTGAGAGGAACGGTAGAATGGAAAGGGATGGGGGGAACAAACAGACTTAAGTCGTAGAACAGGGGAGACAAAAGGGAGGCGAAGGGGGGGGGGGGAGCCAGGGGAGGAGGAAGAATAGAGTGTTCAGAGATGAGGGGGACACAGTGGGCATATATAGATCAACAAATAGCATTTCTACATGCTTCGCTATATAATCCATGAGTTATTGTGATGACCTTAGGGCAATACTATAATGGGTCAGAAATAGTGTTGGCTCACTTACATTGATAGAAAGCTTTCAAAGTTCAACCAGAAAAAACAGCAATCACCCTTCATGAAATACTGGCATACATTTCTGGAGTCACAGTAAAACACAATTAGATAAGAATAAGCAAACCACAAACAAACAGTAGTCAAGAAAGGATCATGTTATAGAAATGTTGGCATAGGATGATTGTACTGTCTAAGGTTATTGTACATGGCAGTATTCAATGTCCAGATTGGGTTAACCCCCTCTGCGCCCACATCAGTGCCTGTATGCGCGCAAGAGGAGACAAACACATGTCCAGGATTAGCATGTCTATATAAACACAGCTTTGCAGCGGGTACTGGGAAACAACAGTTCAGAACACTTTTGAGCAAGACAAAACAAATAGCCAGCCGTGCCATAGTCGGGTGTTACTGCAAGTTCAAATTCACATAGAAATTGGGAGTATAGCAGATAGTGGCTCAGGGACGTGCACTACACTTCAGCCGATTCCAGTAGGCGAGCATAACTGCCGGGATACACCATTCTCCCCACACAACGCGGCATAAGAAACTCCCCTTCCACACTGCCCCCTGATGATACCCGTCTGTCGCCAGGCTTCTGTTGATGGAGGTACTTTATGCGTCTCATAGACACACGACAGGAAGGTCAGCTCGGGCTCTAGCTGCATACCAGCCCACAACTGCACAATATGTTCCCAATCTAGGCTGTTCTGTTTCAGCTCTCTTGTCTCGTAGTCGGGGGGGGGGGGGCATCTACATACAGATCACATGTGGGTATCAGGTTAGTGTTCTCTGCTACGGACACCAGGCAGTTTTCCAAAGTGTGAATTGCTGATACTTTATCGAAGGCAGGGGCTGCAGCCCGCTTTGTAGGTAAGGTTAGTAGCATATCTGTACGCATTGGCCCAGCCAGTGAGGGAGCTGGAAGGGAGCTTTCAAACTCAGTCGGGTTAGCCTTTGGGGGTGAGGTGTTGTCAGATTCGTCTATACATAGACAACGATCCTCCCTAGTTCCATAGATTGTCTCACCATCTTGTGCTTTCGGGAGCAACCGCATGGCTCTTACGTTAGCTTTCAAGAGACCAAATTGCTCGGTGTTCCGAGCCGTTCCAAGTATACCATCACGTCTTGTACTCTGCAGCATTGCACATAAATTGGTGCAGCTGTTTAGCAGGTTCTCAAGTTTTGGTGAGAAAATTACAGACAGTGCCATAAACAATTCCTTGTCTGCATCCCCTGCCTCGTGGGCAGTTAGCTTTGAGCTGGGTCGCTCCATCTTCATATTTATTCAAAATGACTGTCCGGGGTAGAAGAGCTGGTGATCCTTCTATCTGCTGAATGTTCCCGGACAACTTGCTTGTCAAGGGAGAGGCAGATGGCATAAATTGAGGCTGCAATGGTGAAATTAGAGTAGAATTTCTTCAGAGCTGCTGAGGCTTGCAGCCATCTTGTAGAGCCGCCCACCGGAAGTCGAAGGCTGCCTTTTATTACAGCTAGACAGTGCTAGTTCATATGTGCCATGTAGATATCATTGTGCTCTTTCCCATGGAGATACCAATGAGTCACCACTGATTGGCTAAAATGCAAGTCTGTCAAAATAACTGAAACAAGGGAAAGGCTGCAGAAGCTTAGATACAAGGTAATCACAAAGGTAAAAAATGTATTAATGTAATAGTGTTGCTTATGCAAAACTAGGGAATGGGCAATAAAGGGATTATCTATCTTTTTAAACAATTCAAATTCTGGAGTAGACTGTCCCTTTAACATAATGTGGTATCTTTAATTTAACTGTTTGTTTTCTAAGTATCAATGTATTATTTGTTTGCACAAGTATCTTATGTACCTGTATTTTATTCAGTTATGTATTTTCAAGTAAACCAATCTTCTTGTGTTTTTATAATAATAAAAAAAGCCTTCAATGTATTTCCCCCCCTGGTTTCACAGTGATTTACTTGTCTTTGAAGCTGTAAACCATTGACTGTAAATCTGTGGCTATCTCTAGTGCTCAAACTGGGTTTTATTCCTAGTCTTTTCACAGAAAAACAGCAATAATTTACTTGTATTTCCCAGCTGCTGACAGTTCAATAAACCTAACTAAACACTCCTTATAAAACCGCATTATATTAGCTACTCAGTTCTCACACAACATATGTTTACCTATAAATTTAAACAATTACTTTTGTCAGAATCTATAAATAACCAATAAGTTGCTTTATAATGTTATTCAAAATGTCACAAACATATTTTTGAATCATCCAGCTTTGACATTTTGAAAATTTAATAAACGAAACAGCAGTTCTTATTCTGATAGTGTTCTTGTTTATTTTGTGATGCAGAAACATTTTTCTGAGTTGTAAAAATATAAATATATTTCTTAAAAAAAAAATCAAAGTGGTAAACTGAGATTGAACACACCTATGCAGCATGTGTATTAAAGGGACACTCAAGTCAAAATTAAACTTTCATTATTCAGATAGAGCATGTCATTTTAAACAACTTTCCAAATTACTTCCATTAACAAAACAAAATGTGCAGTCTTTTTATATTTAAACTTTTGAGTCACCAGCTCCTAAATTGTCAGAAAAAAAAAATCTACTACTCATTTTGAAACGCTGTAGTGTATCATGTCTGCCAGACATCGCTGAATGCTGACAGCATGCGCTGCCCGTATTCAGCATTGCACAAGCAGTTCTAGTGAACTGCTTGTGCAATACCGCCCCCTGCAGATTTGCGGCAGGGGGTGTCAATCAGCCCGATCGTATAGGATCAGGCGGATTTCTGTACACAGCCTCAAGAGGTGACGTATGAGTTAAGAAGGAGCGGTCTATAGACTGCTTTTTAACTTCCTAACTACTGTTTCCGGCGAGCCTAAAGGCTCGCGCAGAAACAGGGTGAATTGGCCCAATTCGGTCAATAATAAATTGACCCCTAACTTTGCTATTGCATTGTCTTGTTATCTTGAATTTGTTGATTATGGAAATCTACTCTGTTTACCTGTCTTTTAAGAAATCTTTCCCATATAACAGCAATGGTATCCAAGATTCACCAAAGCTTATTGTAGCACTGTGCCCGGGAATCTCCTTGATCAGGATAAAACAGCTCCTGGCCGTGGAGGAGTCAGTTAACTCTTCTGAAGTCATTCTAAACACAACACATGCACCTAAAGACATGGTGGAATGTAGCGACTACCCTGACTGCTTTATGTACATCTATCTTTTGACTCAATACAAGCAACATTGGAGGAGGCTCTTCAGGAGATTCATGCAAGTAAATAAATGAAGTGCTTCAGGGGATTCATGCAAGTAAATAAATGAAGTGCTTCAGGGGATTCATGCAAGTAAATAAATGAAGTGCTTCAGGGGATTCATGCAAGTAAATAAATGAAGTGCTTCAGGGGATTCATGCAAGTAAATAAATGAAGTGCTTCAGGGGATTCATGCAAGTAAATAAATGAAGTGCTTCAGGGGATTCATGCAAGTAAATAAATGAAGTGCCTGGATTAGAATTCTACAGAAAAGATAGTAAGACTGATTCCTCCCCTGGCTGAGATAGACATGGAAAGTGTGAGGGTAAATCAGTGCTTAAGGGTTAAAGATCATACTGAATGCTGGCATCAACTTCCTAAAAAGTAGATGCTAAAATCTTCTTCAAAATTGTTTACCCGATTCTGGTAAGCCACATTGTACACTGTAAATCCTGTATAACGAAAGGTAGTCTTTGAAGCCACAATCTAAATCATTATAACTAAAATACTTACATCAATAATTTGATAATAGTTCTTTCTGTAAACAGCAAACAGGGTATTTATTAATGATCAATTAGATAATGAAAATAGTCCTTTTTTTGCAGAAATTTCTATGGGATTATGTATTTCTGGAATTGTTATTTTTGTTTTATGGACACAAAAATAAAAATATTTATTAAAAACTAAACAAAGGAATAGTTTTAATTGGGTGGGAAGCACAATCGAAAAATCCACAACTCAAAGCAACATGAATACCTAAAATAAAGCTAAAAATAAACAGCAGTAAATACATAAAATATTATTAAAATATACTAAAAAATAACTTAAAAAGTTAGCTTACCGGAGGATGGTTTAGCTGGTGTACTATGTCATCCAGAATACCCTTATTATAGCACCAGAAAGTGCTTTGTGTACTGTGAGTGTTATTGTATTATCTAATGGTTTATTTCCAGGTTTATCTGCACCAGGGCCCCTCTTATTTGTTTTATAGCTTTAATCCCCAACAGGCCAGGTTTTCATTATAGCTGAACTAGTGCACAGGTGAAATAATCAGCTGATGGATAAGAGCAGGTTTGTAGTCATGGTGTTACTGCTCAGCTGATTAATGCACCTGTGCACTGGTTCAGCTATTAATGAAAACCTTGTCTGTTTAGGGTACTGTGGGACCATGGTTGAGAAGCAGTGGCCTTTACAATATGAATTCAACAGAGCATTCATTCAATAAAGAATATGGGGCAAATTTATCAAAAGTAAAATGCATACATGTGTTGCAGTCTAACTCATGCAAACCTGCAATTGCCATGTATAAAACAGTGGTTTAAACCACTGCTTCCTAAACCCTCTCCACCTCCTCACAGGTTCATGCAATGATAAATACAAAAGCAAATGTTTCCCGCAGTTTGCAATCCCGGGTGGACAGGTAAATCTACCCCAATATTCGAAAATATGCCAAGCAAATGTTTACTGTCTATGTCAACAGGAAATGTTATATGTGTTAGAATTTATTCATACAAACATCTTTAAAATTCAATGCTTGCAATATCTTAAAGGGCCATAATACCCAAATGTTTAAACACTTTAAAGTGCTGCAGCATAGCTGTAAAAAGCTGACTAGAAAATATCACCTGAACATCTCTATGTAAAAAAGAAAGATATTTTACCTCTAAAGTTCCTCAGTAGCCACCTCCCATTGTAAAGGATTTCTAAGCAGCATTTTAGTGTGTCTGTCCTGGGACAGCTGAAAGGATGAGCCTCGTGAACTCTCATATTATTTCACCAATCAGGTAAAGGAAGCTTACTATGAAATCTCATGAGAGTTAAGTCAAATCTCATGAGATCACAGTAAAAGTTCATGACCTCAGCACTGCTGATGCTGATTGGCTGCTGCTCATTTCTTCATTTTTTTTTTATTTTTACCTGCGGCTGGGAGCAGCTGAGTATAACTTTTTACACAGAACTTACTCTGCTGAGCTGAGGAAATTTTGAGGGAAAATATCTTCCTTTTTTACATAGAGATGCTCAGGTGATATTTTCCTGTCAGCTTTTTATAGTTATACTGCATCAGTTTCAAGTGATTTAGCATATGAGTATAATGTCCCCTTAAGGTAAAAAGTGTTTCTAGAGATTTCCAGGAAGAGATAATCTAATGTATTTCAGCCAAAATCAAGAGTTATAAGAAATTGATTAAAGAGTCTACAGTGACATTTTTAGTGGTCTATTTAAAATAAATGATACTTAATAGTATAAAATAATAAAAATAAAAACAAAAGAAGAAAAAAACCCAAAGTAGAACGTATTCACAGTGAATCTATACTAAAAATTAGAACCATATACAACAACTGGCTTACTATTGATCTATTAATGATCACTACTCGTGTAATTGCCTTAAAACTAAAATAAAACATATTTCCTTTAAGCTTTTATTAAGATATGTTTAAAGCAACATCCTTTTATCATTATTTAATTCATATATACTGTAGCTGTCTAAGAATGTTAATGCTATTGTTGATTTGTATAAAATTACTGCACTCATAACTAATGTAATTTTGGTTTCAGGCACACAGGCATTGCTTTAGCAAAAAAACAAAAAACAAAAAAAAAAGAAACCCCAAAAATAGATTACTAGCACAAGCTGTAGGTTGTAACTTCATGTTGATAAAGGAAATAAACAATAATACTACTCAGGAAGCAAAGCTTTAACAGGGTTTGATACTTCCCTCTTGCTAGTCTGCTGCGGGTTTCCAGTTACCTTAAAGGGTAATACAGTACACAATGAGACTAATATATTATTTATGATTTTGGAACTTCAGTTCCTTCCTTTTTTTGTGTCATACAAGGGCATGTTGTGTTTTTCAGTTATTTATTTTTTATATTGTAGAATATATCAAGATTATTTCAATACAAATAATATACATGGCACAATATACAGTATACAGTATGTCAAGATACTTAACTATCAAGTTTCAATTGTTTTTCTTTAATTTTTAGGTGCTCATTCATTTTCATGTGAAAAGCTATTTTTTTCCATTAAGCTTCTCAGTTTTCAGATCAAATAACTATTTAACATATGTAATTATTTATATGTAATGCTATTTTTAAAGGGATATGAAACAGTATGAGATTTTAAGGAACCATTAAATACGGTAGAATAACATAATTAACAAGTGCCTAATAACAAGACAAAGCAAGAACACTTATTTTAAATAAGCAGTAGATATTTTTTTGCCTGTATCTTGTGACAGCTATCAGCCAATCACAGACTAGTATACATATACATTTTGTGCACATGCTCAGTAGGAGCTGGTCCCCTAAAAACTGTATATTTAAAAAGACTGTGCACAATTTGATAATGGAAGTAAATTGGAAAGTCTCTGAAAACTGCATGCTCTATCTGAATCATGAAAGTTTAAATTTTAATGTTAGTGTCCCTTTAAAAAGTGTAAGTTACATGACAATGTCGCTTTATATATTAAAATAATTTTGCAAAGAATAATGTAGGTTTATTTTGTCAAATGAGCATATTACTTTATGTTTATTCTTCTCACTGATTTCCCTGTGCCCCAGAAAAAAAGGACTCTTGCTAACCAATCACAAATGAATACACAGATAAAGCAGGAACTCTGTTTGTACATGTACAGTAAAAGGGATAGAAAGGTCAAAATCGAAATGTGCATGAGGAGTAGTGATGTCGCGAATAGTTCACTGGCGAATAGTTCCCGGCGAACATAGCATGTTCGCGTTCGCCGTGGCGGGCGAACATATGCGATGTTCGATCCGCCCCCTATTCGTCATCATTGAGTAAACTTTGACCCTGTATCTCACAGTCTGCAGACACATTCCAGCCAATCAGCAGCAGACCCTCCCTCCCAGACCCTCCCAGCTCCTGGACAGCAGCCATTTTAGATTCATTCGGAAGCTGCATTGTTAGTGAGAGGAGGGACAGTGTAGCTGCTGCTGATTTAATAGAGAAATTGATAGCTAGGCTAGTGTATTCAGTGTCCACTACAGTCCTGAAGGACTCATCTGATCTCTGCTGTAAGGACAGCCCCCCAAAAAGCCCTTTTTAGGGCTAGAACATCATTTTTTTTTCCTGTGTAATCTAATTGTAGTTGCCTGCCTGCCAAGCCACTTGCCCAGTGCCACCACTCATATCTGGTGTAACAGTAGTGTAAATTTAAAAAAAAAAAAACTTTTTTTGACTGTGAAACATCAGTCTGCTAGTGTAATCTAATTGCAGTTGCCTGCCTGCCAGTGTGTGTGTCAGGCCCACTTGCCCAGTGCCACCACTCATATCTGGTGTAACAGTAGTGTAAATTTAAAAAAAAAAAACTTTTTTGACTGTGAAACATCAGTCTGCTAGTGTAATCTAATTGCAGTTGCCTGCCTACCAGCGTGTGTGCCAGGCACACTTGCCCAGTGCCACCACTCATATCTGGTGTAACATTAGTGTAAATTTAAAAAATAATAATTTTCGACCGTGAAACATCAGTCTGCTTGTGTAATCTAATTGCAGTTGCCTGCCTGCCAGCGTGTGTGCCAGGCTCACAGCGTATACTGTGCCCACTTGCCCAGTGCCACCACTCATATCTGGTGTAACAGTAGTGTAAATTTAAAAACAAAAAACTTTTTGGACTGTGAAACATCAGTCTGCTTTTTTGTGTCAGGCTCACAGCGAATACTGTGCCCACTTGCCCAGTGCCACCACTCATATCTTGTTTAATAATAGTGTAAATGTACATTTAAAAACAAAAAAAACTTTTTGGACTGTGAGACATCAGTCTGCTTTTTTGTGTCAGGCTCACAGCTTATACTGGGCCCACTTGCCCAGTGCCACCACTCATATCTTGTTTAATAGTAGTGTAAGTGTACATTTAAAAAAAAAAAAAAAACTTTTTGGACTGTAAAACATCAGTCTGCTTTTTTGTGTCAGGCTCACAGAGTATACTGTGCCCACTTGCCCAGTGCCACCACTCATATCTTGTTTAATAGTAGTGTAAGTGTACATTTAAAAAAATAAAAACTTTTTGGACTGTGAAACATCAGTCTGCTTTTTTGTGTCAGGCTCACAGCGTATACTGTGCCCATTTGCCCAGTGCCACCACTCATATCTTGTCATACCTGATGTTTTAAAGCACGTTATTCCAAACAATTTAGGAATGTTAGGTGATTTATGCCCTTTATGGATTAAAACCAGACTCTGCATCAACTATGTAATTGTCCGTGGGAGTTTTGCCATGGATCCCCCTCCGGCATGCCACAGACCTGGTGTTAGTCCACTTGAAACAACTTTCCCATCACTATTGTGGCCAGAAAGAGTCCCTGTGGGTTTTAAAATTCGCCTGCCCATTGAAGTCTATGGGGGTTCGCCCGGTTCGCCGGTTCGCAAACTTTTGCGGGAGTTCGTGTTCGCAGTTCGCGAACCCAATGACTAATGAGGAGTTTTAAATAGACAAATTTGTGCAGTATATTTCCATGAGCAAAAATGCTTCTAGTAAAAGCTATTACTGTTTTTCAGATTCATATGCTCATATGCTGTGAGTCAGCTGTTGCTTGTATGAACAAATTAAAGGGACATGAAATCCTAAAAAAATATTTCAAGATTCAGATAGAGCATACAATTTTAAACAACTTTCGAATTTATATCTATTATCTAATTAGCTTTGTTCTCTTGGGGGTCAATTTATCAAGCTCCATATGGAGCTTGATGCCCCTTGTTTCCGGTGAGCCTTCAGGCTCGCCGGAAACAGAAGTTATGTAGAAGCAGTCTAAAGACCGCTGCTCCATAACTTGTCCGTCTGCTCTGAGGCCGCGGACAGAAATCAACCCGATCACATACGATGAGGTTTATTGACACCCCCTGATAGTGCAATGATAAGAGCCAACAGCGTATGCTGTCAGCATTTATCGATGTGCGACGGACATGATACGCTACATTGTATCATGTCCACTTGCACTTACATAAATATACCCCTTGGCATCTTTTGTTGAAAAGAATACCTAGGTAGGCTCAGGAGCACCAATGCAGTAATGGGAGCTAGCTGCTGATTGGTGGCTGCACATTTATACCTCTTGTCATTGGTTCACCCAGCGTGTTCAGTTGAATCATGAAAGAAAACTTTTGTGTTTCGTATCCCTATAAGTTTTTATAGACACAGAAAACAACTTCAGCTCTCTAAGCTTGAAAAGTAGTGCACGGGTCCTCACAGCATATGTGCTAAAATAATTTTTGCTAATTTGAGTAAACTGCCCAAATGCTTCCATTTCCAATTAAAATACAACCCATGCACATTTCAGTTTTGTCTTTTCTATCCCTTTAAAGAAAGAGACTCACTCATTTAACATAGTTAATTATTAATTATTTAGATACATTAACAGGTATTTAATTAAACAAACATTTATTCTCTTTTAATCTTTATCTAATAGCTAAATCTAAATATATATTTATATATTCACTATAATATTAACACCTAAACTACCTTGTATGATCACTGCTATTGGGATATTTTGCACTCAATTTGTAATCTAACCCTTAATGTATATTGCACTGTGCACAATTCTTTAAGTAAAATAAACCTGTTTGTTATTGTTAACAGTATAAAAAGAAAGTCCCCTTGTTTAAAATGTTCGCAACTGGAAAAAATCTCAAAAGAGGTTTAAATATACACTGGTAATCAACAAATGGACCTGTACTCACATGAAATAGAGCTACGTTAGCTTTAAAGTGAATGTCAATTTACAGTGATTACCGAAAGTAAAATGATAGCAGTTAAAAAATGAATGAGAGTTTCATTCATGAAATCGTTAGTATATACTTATCTTCAGAGATATTGCACTATGAACGCTATACAGATAATAGCTAACGCTCCGGTCGCCATTTTCAGCATTTGATTGACAGATGACTCATCTGCAATCAACTAATCGTTGTTTCCCCCCCGGGCAGTGGCGTTTGTGCAAAGGGGCTGAACGATTAGTTGATTGCAGATAAGTCATCTGTCAATCAAATGCTGAAAATGGCGACCGGAGCGTTAGCTATTATCTGTATAGCGTTTATAGTGAAATATCTCTTAAGATAAGTATATACTAACGATTTCATGAATGAAACTCTCTTTCATTTTTTTATTTAAATTCTTTTTTATTGAATAGAGACTGTGTATAGATTACATCATTAACATGACATATAATATTCTGAAACGCAATGAAATCTTACAGTTAGTGTACAAAAGCACGGACTGTAGAATTTCTCTTAAGACAAAAAAATTAACAGGGTATAACTAAAAAGCAGATTACAGTGATTTACAATAGCGTGTGTGTCCAATCTCAGCAAATGATTTGAATTATTTTTAGTTGTGTGCGTTGTCATCTAGGTATTAGGGCGCCTGAACTCTATCTTTTTATTCTCCATTATTTTCCTTGCTTATCTATAGTAAGTGTAGAATTTCTAATGTATTCATCCCAAACTGCTTGTAGCATTATAAAGCTTTCAGTGTTACCCTTCTTATAAAGTGAGTATTCCTCTAGCTCTAACAACTTAGTGACCTTGTCCCTCCACATTACTATTGAGGGTATCTCTTTTGACGTCCAGTTTTTTGCTACTAGCATTTTCACACTGTTGGTAAATATACGAAATAGGGGGAGAAGATGTTTGTAACTGTTAATTGAGTTTAAAAAAGAACAAAGAAAGGAGTCTATTGACTTTATTAAAACAGTACAAAAGGACTTACAGGTGTTCGAAAATGATAAAGACTTTAAGTCACATGACAACAAATTTGAGGCCAATATGGCATGTTTCACTAAAGATCTATGGGATTTTAAAAAACAAAAATTAGCAAGGGATAAAAGGGACTATGAGTTCAACAAGGTCTACAAATGGCAAAGTGCTGTTAGGGGTCAACGTCCTACTTACAGTTTCCACAAAAATAAAGCTGATTTACAAACCAAGAAAGGTACAGGCAAAAAAGTACAATTTGCGGAAACAGAGTACGACGTTGACACCTCAGAGCATGATTCAGGAGAAGAATTGATGGTAACTGAAACAGTGTCAGTGTTAGATGTACCAATAGACAACAGTGACAGTATGTCAAAAAACGAGCAGCGCATGGGGACAAAAACAAAAATAAAAAACAAGAAGGGGCAGTAGGGGGAGACACAAGCAGAAGAGGGTCCAGATACCAGACACGCAACCAACAAAGGAAATACATATAAAAAATGCAATAAATTTGTCTGATTATGATTTAACTGCTACAGAAATAGAGGTAATGGGCCTAGGGCTAGGCTTTGCACCCACAACTCATTTTGACCTGTTCGGCACTGTCCATGATGTTAACAAATTTGTAAGGAAACTAAACTTGAAAAGTAATTTTAGTCAGGGCAGTGCCGAACAGGTACAAGCAGTAACAACCCAGGTAGCACAAACTGAACTTCCTACTGATATACGTAGTCTCCCTTTTAGTGAGCAATGCTCTCTTCTTGACCTTACTACCATGCTTAATCTAGATACATCAGAACAACATACTGCAACCACCCCTCAATTCAGGCCTAGTATGAGGAAAAGTAATTTCTATCCGGTTAATAGTAGGAGTAAAACATAGACGTGTTCCAATGTACAGTGGAACACAAATTGAAAGAATTATCAGACAAAATACAAAAAGAGAGAAACAACAAAAACAAGGATAGGTACCAGCATAATCTAAACAGAGAACAACATCTAACTCTAAAATCACTACAGAACAATCATCAGATCGTCATTAAGGAATCGGACAAAGGGGGAAATGCATTATCATTTTTTTTGACCAATTACTCCAATTATACCAAAGAAATTGTAGATTTTTTGCTCATTGCCGTGGAATTTCTTTTATTTCACAATTATTTTCTTTTCGAGGGGTGTTGCTATCTCCAGAGACGTGGGACGGCCATGGGGGCAAAATTTGCCCCCTCCCATGCCAACCTATATATGGGTTGGTGGGAGGCCTCCCATGTCTATGGAGATGACAACCCCTTCAGGGAACATATTATTTATTACGGCAGATACATTGATGACCTGCTGGTGGTGTGGGATGGAGACCTAGAACTTGCCAGATAATTTGTTGCGAGGATCAACAACAATTGCATGAATTTGAAATTCACATCACAATGCAGCACTGATCACATAGAGTTCCTAGATCTTGACCTAATAGTAAACAGGGACCAAAAGACTGTAAACACGTCTATTTACAGAAAGCCCACAGGTGGTAACACGATATTGAATTACAAATCCAGTCACCCTGCACATGTAAAGAAGGCCATTCCCAAGGGTCAGTACATAAGAACCAAAAGAATCATAGAAACATTTGAAGCCCAGTGTCAAATACTTGAAAACAGATTAGCCCAAAGGAGTTATCCTATTTCATTGCTCAAAAAACCCAAAGAGGAGGTAGATAAAATTCCAAGAGAAAATTTGTTGCAATATAAATATAAACATAAGAACACACAAAATTGCAACACACTAGCCTCCCTGAATGAAAGCAAACTTGTATTCAGTACACCATATAGTCTTGAGTACTAGAAAATCTGTGATATTATTAAACAATGCTTACCAATATTAGCCACAGATCCAAACTTAGAGCAAATAGCAAGTACAGGTTGCAGATATGTGGCTAGAAAAAGCAGGACCATTGGCAATATAATAGCACCCTCAGATCTGGCAAACACAAGAACCCGTACATGGCTCCCACAAAGGTTAGGTTTTTTCAAATGCAGGGCACAAAGATGTAACACCTGCAGCCATGTAGTGGAAGGAATACATTTTACTTTCACAGTAACACAACGTACATATAACATTAGACACAAACTCAATTGTAAATCCAATCATGTAATATATTTATTGACCTGTAGGGGGTGCCATATTCAATATGTTGGGAAAATGAAACGACTTGTTAGGGACAGGGCACAGGAACATATCAGGGACATTGAAAATCCAGATGTACTCACCCCAGTTGCCAGACATTTTAAAATGGAGCATTCAGGCAATGCGGCTCTTATGTCCATACAGGCAATAGATCATGTGCCACCACACAAAAGGGGTGGAGATAGAATCCAAAAATTAGATTACAAAGAGGCACAGTGGATATTCTTACTCAATACCAGATGCCCACAAGGCATCAATAAGGAGAGTGATGTCAACCTCTTTATTTAATCCTATAAACTTCACAATATCAATATTACATTTACAGTAGTGTATATCAAATAAAAATATTTTTATACACTTGTTGGGTAAGCAATATGATACAAACCAGCACTCTCAATAGTATGTATATGCACCCATAAAGCAATTGATACACCTCTCCCTTTGTCCGGTTCCTGCATAGAAACAGTATTAAAAGACCATAGGTTAAATGCTAAACATGAACCTTTAACAACTTCTCTCTTTAATGTTTTTGCTTTCAGTTCTAGCTAATAAGTCTATCTATGCCATTTACAATTATTCAGCTTCCCTCTGTCTCTGTATATAGTAGCATTTAAAATACAAGTACAATAAGGGGTTAATCGTGTTTGTTTTTAATTACTTGTATTGTTCCTTTAAATAGGAGTATCAGTGAAAGCTCACATTCAGCAGTGAACAAGTGTGTGTGAGACACACGAAACATGTCTGCTGGTGCTACACTGATACCCCTTATTGTCAGTGTGTAGAGCTACGGCTCTTTCTTGTTTTTAGAGTGTACACAAATAATTTATTTTATACTTTCAACTGACCCAGCTTCTATGTTTGGACTTAGTAGTTTGTTAGCCCTGTAGCCGTAATTCGTGGTGATATATTTGTATATTGTTATGCCCTGGACAGAGGCGTGTCGGCTGGGCTCCCTACTTCCGGATCAGACACTATCAGCTGCTGCAAGCAACGGAACCTATGTCACTCTCCATTACACGCTGAAGCAACGCTGCTCAAGTTGCCAGACCACGCTCCCTGGAGGACCGGTAAGCGCCACACTTGTGTATTTCTCTCCTTTATGTTTGGAAGGTAGTTGGAATGACTTATTTGATAGCCAGATCAGGGAATCTGGTGGAATAGTAGTTTTTAAAATGTGTTCTACCTCGTGTATTATTTCATACCAATAGTGATTTAAGCGCGAGCACCACCACCACGTGTCCCATTCCACTTCCCACATGCCCACACCTACCCTCCAGTCTAAAATCCTCTGTAGGAATATGGAGTTTCTGTATGCCTCTAGGTTAGGTAGCCCTAGACCATTGTGGGATCTGGACATTAGCATAGTGTTCCTATTGATTCTTGGTGGTTTCTTTTGCCATATGTTTGAGTTAAATAAATTATGTATCTGGGAGAGGTATCTAGTGGGTAGTGGAATTGGAATCACTTCCATTATATAAAGGAGCCTTGGGAAGATGTTCATCTTTAAAGTGTTAATTCGTCCCCACCAGGATAGTTTTTTTGATCCCCAAGAGGATAGGTCTCTCATGATTGTTGATTTGATTGGGAGATAATTTGCCTGAAATATCTTGTTAAAGTTATGGTGTAGGTATATACCTAAGTATTTCATTGACCCTTTACACCACTTATAGGGGCATTTACTTTTAATTGAATTAATTGAACTTTCCTGTAAATTAAAGCCTAGTATTTCAGATTTGTTCTGGTTTATCATAAAGTTCGTTAATTTCTGAAAAGTGGAGAATTCCGTCAGTAACAGGGGTATAGATTTGTCTGGGTTAGTCAGAGTGAGAAGGATGTCATCGGCATATAAAGATAACTTAAAAATTTCTTGACCTATTGTGATTCCTGTTATTTCTGAGTTGTTTCTAATTTTAGTAGCAAGTGTTTCTATAATTAGCGCGAAAAGTAGGGGAGAGAGTGGGCAGCCCTGACGTGTTCCATTCTTTATCTCTATGGGGTTTGATAATGTACCATTAACTAAGATACGGGCACCAGGTGACGTATATAATGCAAATATTCGTTTTATTATGATGGGGCTGAGGCCGTATGCCTCCAGGGATGCCTTCAGAAATGACCAATTGACGCGGTTGAAGACCTTTTCGGCGTCTGTTGATATTAATACTGAGGGGATATTCGTAGTTGTAATGTGCCAAATTAGGTGTATATTTCGGACTGTGTTGTCTTTCGCTTTGCGGCCAGGTACGAAGTCCACCTGGTCGTTATGAATAAGATTGGGGAGGAGTTGATTTAACTGGTTCGCTATTAATTTCACGAAAATCTTAATGTCAGTATTAATGAGTGAAATCGGGCGGTAGTTAGTTACTTGGTCAGGTGGTTTGTTGGGTTTAAGTATTACTGAAATGTGCGCCTGGAGTGAGGTCGGAGAAAAACCCTCATTTTGATCTATGCTTTGGTAGTATCTTACTAAATAGGGGGATAGAATTTCTTTGAATTGCGAGTAGTAGGAATTGCCAAAGCCATCCGGGCCTGGGGCTTTACCTGTAGGGAGAGATGAGATAGCTTCAAGGAGCTCTTCATCAGTGAATGGTGCATCTAGTTCATCACTTTGCTCTTTGGAGAGTTTGGGGAGATTTAAGGTGGAAAGATAATCTGCTATTTCTTTAGGGTTGGGGTCAACAGTGTCACTTCTTATATTCTATAATTTATCATAGTACTCTTTAAATGCTTCTGTCATGTTTGCAGTGGTAGATTTTAATACTCCAGTGTCCTCACGGACTTTCATTATATATTGTCTGTTCGTTTTTCGTTTAAGCTGCCGCGCTAGCATTCTCCCCTGTTTATTGGCCCCTTCATAGTACACCTTTCTGAGAAACAGGGCCTTTTTTTTAGCTTCTGTGCCCAGGAATAGTCTAAGCTGACTTCTTTTATGTGTAAAACTATCTAGTAGTGAGGTGTTCGTTGGGTAAAGTTTGTGTATATCTTGTAGTTTCGCTATGTCTTCTAAATGGGAGTTAAGATAGATGTTCTGTTGTTTACGTTTGGCGGCTTTGAGGGTGATGAGTTCCCCTCTGATTCTCATTCCAAATGTTTTGTATGTCTATGTCTGGGGTATTGTTTCGTTGGAAGTAGTCAATTAACGATTTTTGGACCTGGATGAAAATCAGGGGATCTCTAAGAAGAGAGTCGTCGAATCGCCAATTGGCACTACAAGGCGTCGAGGTGGGCCATTTGAGTTGGCAACTGATTTTGGAATGGTCTGACCAGGTGATAGGGTGAATGTCAGTGGAAGTTATGTATGATAAACTGGTGATATCTAAGAAGAAATAGTCAATTCTTGTGTACAAGTGGTGCAGGTGAGAGTAGAACGTGTAGTCTTTTATGTCAGGATGATGGATTTGCCAGGTGTCGTGCAATGCCAACTGTGAGAGGGATAGTTTAACTTGCTTTAAAGTTTTACAGGGCACCGAGGACGTACCTGTGGAGCAGTCTAGGGTTGGGTCAAGCGCAAGGTTGAAATCACCTCCCAGGATTATACTTCCCCTAGTTACCTCTAGAATTTTTTTATTGAGATGGGAAAAAAAAGGGGCTTGGTCAACATTGGGGGCATAGATATTTACGAGTGTTATGGGTTTGTGGAATAGGAATCCAACCACAATAATATATCTTCCTTCTTTATCTTTATGTGTTGAGAGTTCACAAAAGGGCAATTTTTTATTTATCAGAATCCCCACTCCGTTATGTTTCGTGGTATGGGATGAAAGATAGACCTCTCCAAACTTTTTAAGGCCTACCCTAGGCTCAAATCCCCTCTTAAAGTGGGTCTCCTGTATATAAAGGATATCTGCTTTTATTCTCTTATTGTCCCTTAGAGCTAGCAAGCATTTATTTGGGCTGTTGAGACCTTTTGCATTGTGGGAAATAAAATTAATTGTTGTCAGTGTTTTATCCATTCTGTTGTATTGGAGAGGGTTATAACAGTATTCAGCTTAGCATGGAGATATATCAAGTCTGAGATTGGAACAACGCAATATGAAGAACAAATAACAATAACAAATTTTAAGAAAAATACATACTTTAACAAATAAAATAACTTTTCAAACAAAACAAAACAATTGCATGAAGTGTATGAGGCATTCTTCAATACACCTTACAATGGGGGGTAGAGATGTCATCTAGCATACTCTCAACTTAATTAAATGTTATTTAAATCAGGAAGGAGACAGTAGTTTTGTGATCTACTGATAAAATCAATCTAACATTCAGGTGTTAAGTCAGAAGTGCAGTCAGTCAAAATGCTGTCCTTTTTATCTATTTTACCGGTGGAGCTATATAGTATTATAAGAATGAGATGGTGTATGTGACTATCTGTAGGGTAGTCGGTTGGTGATTTGTAGGCTTAGTGTTCTAAAAATTGTTTTGCTAGGGCGAGCATGACTTAGGCTCTCATAAGGCCTATTATCAACTAATATAGATCTGAGTTGATAGGGTAAACTGGGTCTGTTAGATATGGCTGTTCAACTGATATATATTTTAGTATCGTATTTAGGTTGTTGTTTTGAGTGTATGTGAGTAAGTCAAAAATACCATCTTCAACAAAGAATTAGTTACATCTTTATCTATAACCTGTTGCCCTATTACATTTATGACTAGCCTATCCTACCACAGTTTTTTATAGCACATACATTGTATAACTTTATACATCATATTACCATACTGCATTCTGTTTTTCTTCTATCTGCAGGCAAGGTCTTCTTTTGTTGAGGCATACAGGTAATACATTGATAATTCAGATATACAAGTAATAACTTGAAGTTTAGTCAAAAAGACCAGAAGTGACCCAGTTTCAGGTCAGATATAAAATATCAGCAAAGAGTTGTATATCAAATAGCAGCCAAGTTCGTTAATGTTTCATATTGGTGGTGAATTATCTCCAGGTTGCTGGGAATTTGTCTTTCTTCTCTTCGATTGAACTCTTTGCCATTGAGGACGTTGCTCCCTTGGGTGTAGAGGACCAGGATCTGAGGGTTGGGAAGAGATGTTGATAACTGATTCATCTGGTGGTTTGAATTTCATGTTGAGAGTTCTGGAAAGATGATCTAGATCATTGTAATCCTTATATATTATCTGGGACCCTTCATGGCTTATTATCAAACTAAAGGGGAAACCCCATCGGTATTTTATATGGTGTTCCTGTAGTTTGCTTGTTATAAACTTGATCTCTACGTCTCTGGATTGTATAGGGACTTAGGTCTTGATAGATTTGCAGCGAATGACCTTCATATGAGATAGATTGTTGAGTTCTTGCAGCTTGCCATATGTTATCTTTTGCTGTAAAACGCAGAAATCTTATGATTACATCCCGTGGGGAAAGTGGAGGTTTGGGTGGGGAGCTCTGTCAATATCTTCACTCAGTATTGGCGGTGAGTTTGGAGAAAGGTGTTGAAATAGACCTTTGAGGAAGCTTATTAACTGGTCTTGTGGGATGGATTCAGGAATACCACTGATACGCAGGTTGTTCCTGCGCCCGCAATTGTCTAGGTTCTCAACTTTATCTTTTAGCGACTGGACCATAGAGTCTTGTATGGAGAGCTGGTGTGTATTAGAGCTAACAAGATTGTTCAAGGTTTCCTGACCCTCCTCCAAATATTCAATTCTGCCACCCATATCGTATAAGTCCTTTTTTAAATCTCTCAGTTCTTCTTTTATAAAGGTTTTTAATGATTCTAGGTCTGATTTTGATGGTAGTGACGTTAATTTTACTTGTATGGCCTGTAAAGGGTCATGTTGATTTTGTGTTAACTCCATGGAGTTAGGCGCACCCAGCATTTCTAAGGCCTCTGGTGATGCAACTGGTGATGAGTCAGTTGCATGAAAAAAGGAGGAAACTGAAGGGGTGTGGTGTTGTGGTTTTGCAGACTTTTCTGATTTTTGTCCCTTCTTTGTGGCCATCTTTATGTACAGAAATAAAGTTATTCCCAAGTTTTAGGCAAGACTGCACTATATAGATATATTTTTGCAGGGGCTATAATAAATGAACCCTTTTTTGAGGGGGTCCGGGTTATGGCTGAGTGACAGATGAGATATTGTTCAATTATTTGGTTGTTTTATTTTTATTTTAAGTCTTTCCCCTTTTACTTTATTGTACTCTGTGCTAAGTCTCAATAAATTTCAGTATTTATATTCTGTATCAGTCCTCTAGCTAACTGGGTAATCACAATTGTGCTCCTTGTAAAGTGAGTGCTTTGTGTCTTTAGTTTACAACCAGGGTATACAGCGTAGTTAATGCCAGCCATTATCACTCTGAAAATGTTTACCTCGTGGGTCCGGTATCCTGTTCCCTTCCTGCAACAGTGCAAGTAGTGCCGGAGCCAGCAGTAGGTAGCGTGGGTTAGTTTGAACGAAGCCCTCTATGAGGTGGCAGCTGCAGGTTGTTGCTCGGGTCCTTATGGTGCGTGTGTCATAAAGAGCGCTTCTGATGTGCAGGTCAATATGGCGGTTCTCCGTTGGTTTACAGATTTCACCTCAGGCCGTCACTGCCGATGCTAGATCTGAGGGCTGTAAATCTCGGCCGATGGTCTCTCTAAACTCCTCCGGCAAATTTTTTATATGTTAGGGCTGTCTCCATTCCATTTTAAAGAGTTGAGGTAGCAGGCTGATACGGAGCTGTTTCAGTGAGCAGCCATGTTCCTGCATGGCATAGCTCCGCCCCCTCTCTCATTCATTTTTTAACTGCTATTGTTTCACTTTCGGTAATCACTTTAACTTGACATTCACTTTAAGTATAATGTTCAATAAAGATGAAGCTCAGGTTAAAACTTTTTCCAATTTATTGCTACAATGTATAAAAACAACATACAATCACTCTGGGGTCAGGTTACTCTTCAAGGCACATACTGTGTACCATTACAGGCTACAGCTTAAAACATTACAATTGTCGTTATTACGACACTATGGGGTATATTTATGAAGCAGCAGATGCTTCTTATTTTGTATGAGCCTTCTGGCTCACCGGAAATGTAAGTTAGGAGGCAGCGGCCTTAACCGCTGCTCCATAACTCGTCTGCCACCTCTGAGGTGGCGGACAGCAATCATCCCAAACAGAGACGATCGGGATGATTAACACCCCCCACTAGTGGCCGATTGGCTGCGAATGTGCAGGGGGTGGCATTGCACAAGCCTTTCACAAGAAATGCTTGTGCAATGATAAATGCTGACAGCATATGCTGTCTGCATTTAGCGATGTAATAAATTGGCCCCAATGTAGCAGCTAGGTTTACAGGAGTGTACGTTACTGGTAAGAGTCCACCCCTCCTCGTAAGCATCTTGTTTGCAGAAACAATATTGCAATGGAGGGGTTTCAATTTCAGTACTGTTAAAGTATGTAAAGACATCATAAATCCTTGTAATAGAAGCTTGTAGTCTTGTTCTAGCTTTCAGATACAGATAACGCCAAACCGGAAATGGTGCTTTTACTATCAATAAATGTAAATATTGTAAAAAACAACACTTTTAACATTTGTGCGTGCATATTTCACGATGAAAGTAAAAAGCACTAACATTAGCGCACGTGATGTTGAAATATTGCTAATCTGCGCTCATATTACAAGTTCAAAGTTAACATGAACGCACCATCACAAACTAAATTTGCACTTGATACACATATAAACATATGTATACACATATATCCATATGTATATATACTTTGAATCCCTTTCCACTAAAATACCTGAAAATATGAAAACTAATTTTAATTCAATAATAATATTTAATAATGTGTTTTACTGTAAATAGTTTACCTTCCAATGTTCTTCACTTACAGGAAAATGATTTATGTATTTTTATATATATTTCTATATGTATATAGAAATATATATTTAAAAATAAAAATATTTTTTTTTTTCTTCTATGTGAAGAACATTGTAATGTTAAATATTATTAACTACCTTCTGGTTAGCGTTGTTTGTCTAACATGGTGTCAGGTTAGTGTGCAAGCGATAGGTGTCAGTTTCTTTCCCAGTGGTTAAAAAAAATGGGCCAGCTCCTAAGCTTACAATCCTGATTTTTCAAATAAATTTACCAAGAGAACGAAGAAAAATTGATAATAGGAGTAAATTAGAAAGTTGTTTAAAATTGCATTCTCTATCTGAATTATGAAAGAAAAATATTGTGTTTCATATCCCTTTAATCAGAATTGAGAAATATGCAGTTCAAGAGTTTTCCATTTATATAGATACTTTTGTATCTCAAAACACTTCATTATTAATAAAAAAAATTATAGTTTTGGATCACTTGCAAAAGTTGCAACAAATATTATATGGAAATCTAACAGGTGTAGTTTTATCAGTTTGATGTATTCCTATTGCAATGTTATGGTTTTTTTTATTTGTAATCTTCAGAGATGATTCTAGAGGTTAGTTTGTGCTGATGTGATAAAACCGTTTTTTTATTTTAAAGGGATGGTAAATTCCGAATTAAACTTTAATGATTCAGATGGGGCATGTAATTTTAAACAACTTTCCAATTAACGTTTATCATCAAATTTGCTTTGTTCTCTTGGTATTCTTAGTTGAAAACTAAACCTGGGTAGACTCATAACATTTTCTAAGCCCTTGAAGGCTGTCTCAATGCATTTTACAGTTTTTCACTGCTAGAGGATGTTAGTTCAGGTGTGTCATATAGGTAATGTGGTCAATCCTGTGAAGTTATTTAAGAGTCAGCACTAATTGCCTGAAATGCAAGACTGTCAAAAGAACTGAAATAAGGGGGCAGTCTGCAGATGCTTAGATACAAGGTAATTACAGTGGTAAAAATTACATTAATATAACAGTGTTGGTTATGCAAAACTGGGAAATGGGTAATAAAGGAATTATCTATATTTTTAAACAATAATATTTTTGGTGTTTAATGTCCCTTTAACCATTTTGAATATGTTTCCACTCATGAATAATCTTAGAAACCTTGATGGAAAATATTACAAGCTATCAAGCTGATCTCACCTAGCTTGATATCATATTAACATCACACATTTTTATTGAGATTTATTGCATGTGTTGTCAAGGAAATGTGGTACCATATCTCACTTGTATACTATCTGCTTATCTTCCTGTTTCCTGTTTCAGCTTTGAAAGTTGATACATTATTGTTTACAACTTTAAAAATAAGAGGTGGTAATTTCCTGTTTCAACCACTCTATAATCCTTAAATCAATAGAGTATATGGTGTATATTTTTCCTGTCACAATTTATCAAATGAGTTGTGGATCTGTTTAGAAGCTTCAAACAATGAACCTTAACAAAGGTAAATTCTGTTTGTTTTCCAAAAATCTGACCTTGTCCTTCCAATGTCGACAGATGCCTTTATATGTAAAGACTGTGACACCAAACTTCCTGAAAAGTTATTCTGTTGTCAACAATATACACATCGGGTCAATAAACAGGATATTTTTGCTGGATAATCTTGTATCCTTACTAGTAAAATGTGACAGATGAATGAAAGATGCATTTAATATATTGGATCTAATGTAAAAATTACATTTGTCAAAATGACTAAAAAAAATAGAAGACATCTGTTAATTAAAGTTGTGTACCAATTTAAGAAACTGTATATATATATATATATATATATATATATATATATATATATATATATATATGTACTGTATATATTTAAAATAGCAAGTGTATAGCCTGTATAACAATGTAAATTTGCTGTCCCCTCAAAATAATTCAACACAAAGCCATTAATGTCTAAACCGTTGGCAACAAAAGTGAGAACACTCCTAAATAGAAATGTCCATATTGGGCCCAGTTAGCCATATTCCCTCACCGGTGTCATTTGACTCATTAGTGTTACAAGGTCTTAGGTGCGAATGGGGAGCAGGTATGTTAAATTTGGTGTTATCGCTCTCACACTCTCAAATACTGGTCACTGGAAGTTCAACATGGCACCTCAGGCCAAAGAACTCTCTGAGGATCTGAAAAAAAGAATTGTTGCTCTACAAAAAGATAGCCTAGGCTATAAGAAGATTGGCAAGTGCAGGTGTTGAACATCATATCCAGAGGTTGTCTTTGGGAAATATACGTATAAGTGCTGCAAGCATTGCTGCAGAAGTTGAAGGGGTGGGGGGGTCAGCCTGTCAGTGCTCAGACCATACGCCACACACTGCATCGAATTGGTCTGCATGACTGTCATCCCAGAAGGAAGCCTCTTCTAAAGATGATGCACAAGAAAGCCTACAAACAGTTTGCTGAAGACAAGCAGACTAAGGACATGGATTACTGGAACCATGTCCTGTGGTCTGATAAGTCCAAGATAAATTTATTTGGTTCAGATGGTGTCAAGCATGTGTGGCGGCAACCAGGTGAGGAGTACAAAGACAAATGTGTCTTGCCTACAGTCAAACATGGTGGTGGGAGTGTCATGGTCTGGGCCTGCATGAGTGCTGCCGGCACTGGGGAGCTATAGTTCATTGAGGGAACCATGAATGCCAACATGTACTGTGACATACTGAAGCAGAGCTTGATCCCCTCTTTTTGGAAACTGGGCCGCAGGGCAGTATTCCAACATGTTAACGACCCCAAACACACCTCCAAGATGACCACTGCCTTGCTAAAGAAGCTGAGGGTAAAAGTGATGGACTGGCCAAGCATGTCTCCAGACCTAAACCCTATTGAGCATCTGTTGGGCATCCTCGAATGGAAGGTGGGGGAGTGCAAGGTCTCTAACATCCACCAGCTCTGTGAAGTCGTCATGGAGGAGTGGAAGAGGACTCCAGTGGCAACCTGTGAAGCTCTCTTGAACTCCATGCCCAAGAGTGTTAAGGCAGTGCTGGAAAATAATGGTGGCCACACAAAATATTAACACTTTGGGCCCAATTTGGACATTTCCACTTAGGAGTGTACTCACTTTTATTGCCAACGTTTAGACATTAATGGCTGTGTGTTGAGTTATTTTGAGGGGACAGCAAATTTACACTTTTATACAGGCTGTACACTCACTACTTTACATTGTAGCAAAGGGTCATTTCTTCAGTGTTGTCACATAAAAAGATATAATAAAATATTTACAAAAATATGAAGGGTGTACTTACTTTTGTGAGATGTTATATATATATATATATATATATATACAGGTGGCCCTCGTTTTACAACGGTTCAATTTACACCGTTTCAAAATAACAACCTTTTTTTCCAGTCATGTGACTGCTATTGAAAAGCATTGAGAAGCAGTGCATTTATTAAAATAGCCAGTAGGTGTGTTGCACCTTGTGTTGCAGCAAAGCCAGACCTGAGCAATCGAGCATATTTTAAAGGAACAAGATCTTCCTGTCTATAAATCAGTCCAGATTGGAATGCATAGAAAGAACTGTTTGCAGAAATATGGAAGTGAAGTCTGTGTTGTGTGATTATTTTATTAGGTTTATAATGCTGTTTAGCAAAAAAAAAAATTGTTTAATTATATATTCTGTGTTGTGTGATTATTGTATTAGGTTTATAATGCTGTTTAGCATTTAAAGTCTTCATTTCAAAGCTTTAAAAATAATGTATTAGGTGTTACTTATGACAATTTTGAGAGGGGCCTGGAACCTATCTCCCTCACTTCCCATTGACTTGCATTATAAACTGGGTTTCAATTTACAACAGTTTCGATTTACAACCATTCCTTCTGGAACCTAACCCCGGCGTAAAGTGAGGGCTACCTGTATATATATATATATAGCACACAGAGAAAGTCCAGCACTCACTTACAAGCTCTCAGCTAAGATTAAAAGCAAAAATGGAAGAGTTAGTTACCGCATCTGGCCAAATGGGATAAGCCCAGGTACCACATCAAGGTCTCTTCCAAAAACAGTCTCTTCCATTTTTGCTTTTAATCTTAGCTGAGAGCTTTTAAGTGAGTGCTGGACTTTCTCTGTGTGCTGTATTAAGTTGTTTTGTAATTTTCCCTATGGGCCTTGCACCCAGACCTGTCTGGGGTTAACTGCCTGTGACTCTGGGGACAATGCTGCTTCCTGAGAGTGTTATTTTGCACCCAGGGCTGTGCATGTTGCAGGGTCATGGGATGTGTACCCAGTCCGGTCTGAGAGTGCAGTCCCCTTCCGTGTTTTGTATATGTCTAGGGTGATTACATAAGCCTGTGAACTCTTCACTTGTTCCCAGTTTGTTGGATTGAGAGCTTGCATTGTGTGGCTGTTTAGGGACTCAGGTTTTGGAAGAGACCTTAACGTGGTACCTGGGCTTATCCCATTTGGCCAGATGTGGTAACTAACTCTACCATTTTTGCTTTTAATCTTAGCTGAGAGCTTGTAAGTGAGTGCTGGACTTTCTCTGTGTGTTGTATTAATTTGTTTTGTAATTTTCCCTATGGGCCTTGCACCCAGACCTGTCTGGGGTTAACTGCCTGTGACTCTAGGGGACAGTGCAGCTTCCTGAAAGTGCTATTGTGCACCCATTGCTGTGCATGTTGCAGGGTCATGGGATGTGTACCCAGTCCGGTCTGAGAGTATACCCTTCCGTGTTTTGTATATGTCTAGGATGATTACATAAGCCTGTGCACCATTAATGTGTTCCTAGTTTGTTTAATTGAGAGCTTGCATTGTGTGGCTGTTTAGGGACTCAGGTTTTGGGAGACACCTTGACGTGGTACCTGGGCTTATCCCATTTGGCCAGATGCGGTAACTAACTCTTCCATTTTTGCTTTTAATCTTAGCTGAGAGCTTGTGAGTGCTGGACTTTCTCTGTGTGCTGTGTTAATTTGTTTTGTAATTTTTCCTATGGGCCTTGCACCCATACCTGTCTAGGGTTAACTGCCTGTGACTCTGGTGACAGTGCAGCTTCCTGAGAGTGCTATTGTGCACCCAGGGCTGTGCATGTTGCAGGGTCATGAGAAGTGTACCCAGTCCGGTCTGAGAGTGCAGTCCCCTTCCGTGTTTTGTATGGCATACAGACAACCACCTAATCTAAAGCAGAAACTGGTACATAGGAAGCTATCCCTTGAGAAAAAGGACACTCAGAATGGAACCAAGTGCTGCTATAAAGCTCTCTGCAAACTGTGTCAACACGTTTGTGAAAGCAGCACAGCAAATCACAATAATAAATCTTATAACATTAAAGAGGCATATTCATGTATATCTGCAAATGTGGTATACATGATACATTGCACTGCATGTGAAATGGGATGCTATATTGGAGAAACAAGCCAAAAACTGCACCTTCGAATGAACTTACACAGACACTCAATCAAAAACCACTGTGAAACAAAATACTGCACCCCTGTTGGTCACCATTTCACCAAACCTGACCACTCCATCCAAAACCTCAAAGTCAAAATTCCCAGAGGCAACTTCAAAAACACCATGGAAAGAAAAACTTTTGAAATGAAAATGATAATGCACTTCAACGTGTTTAATTCTGGACTAAATGTGGACTCTGGATTCTTAACACATTATCAAAATTTTTTGTAATGTACGGTACTTTCATTTAGTCAATTACATTGTATATTCCACATTCTTTATACAGCGGTACACAGGTAAGCCTATGTCCCCCCTTTGGTCTTTTTTTAACTTTTGTATTCCCCCTGTATATACATTTTCACATCTTTATAGATATTGATTCAATGTTGATATATAACTTTATGTCAGTATATGCTCTATGTAAAGCTATATATTTCCCCTGTCTGTTCTCCTACACTGGACACTGTCTGCCTGTTACCTAAGCCCCCCTCATGATTTTTACGACACCTCCTCCTCTCTCTGCACTGTCTTCTTAGCTATTCTGTGTTTTAAGATACAATCTGTAAATTCCATTGAATTGGTCAGTATTGCTTTAGACTTGATAAAGGAAGGAACTCTTCCGAAAGCTTGTCAACTTATAAATGTATAGTTAGTCCAATAAAAAAAGTATCATTGCTCAATGCAATACTCTTGTTATTTTGATATCTAAATCTCTGGACTAACACGGCTATTCCAATCAACGTATATATATATATAAAAATATATATATATATATATATATATATATATATATATATATATGTGTGTGTGTGTGTGTATATAGATAGATGATATGTATATATACAGGTATACCTCGCTCATACAGTGGGTTAGGGACCGAAGCCCCGCTGTGAAGTAAAAACTGCCTTAAAGTAAAACAATTTTGTTTTATCTTTCTTTTTACTTGCCAGTTTGTTTAAAAACTTGAAAACATGTTTGAACTAACATATATTAGGTGAGCAATAGCTCTAAGTTTAGTTTAACACTAGCACATTACAGTATTCATTTAGTATTCAATACAAAGTGTACCTGTAAAATAGTGACAAATACTGTAGTAAAATTTGCCAGACTATAGCACTGAGACACAGATTGTACTATAATGCTGTAAACAGAGTGAACTGCGTGTGGCGACATTTTATCACTGGAATATTCACTTAGCTGTTATTGGGATCCCTTCCCCCAGGTACACCTTTCTCTCTGAACTATAGACACTCCCATTGGTCTTTTTGAGTGGCATTTGATAAGCCACTCCCTTTTGAATTGGGTTATAAAATACTGTAACACCAGAGCCTCTGCCTCTTCTTTGTATCCTGCTCCTGCTAAAAGATGGATGATGTTGGACACAGAGAATCTGGCTAAGTATTTCTGGGATAATATTCTGTGTAGCACAATTGGGGTTAGTTTAGAAAAGTTGCCCTGTATCTTAAAATGTGGACTGTATCTGTAAAATAGATTGATATATATATACCTGTAAATATTTGTCTTATTATTAACATATATTGATTCCTAAATAAACTGTTTGACAAATAATGGAGGACCCTCATAGAGTTTATTTCACAATTTATCTGTGTTGGTTTTAGTGGTACCACTATAGAGATTTAGTATATTATATTTAGTAGAAAGTAGAGATATTTTAAATTAATAGATAACCACACTGCGCATAACAAAATGGTGCCAGTCGCCTTTCTCACAGTCTCACGATGAGTACAGTGCTGTTTCAAAATCCTTGGAGGTTGAACTTCAGCTCCACAAAGCGCTGTATTAGCAAAGCGCTGTAAAGTGAGGTATACCTGTGTATATATATATATATATATATATATATATATATTTGTGTGTGTGTGTATATATATATATATATATATTCGTGTGTGTGTGTATATATATATATATATATATATATCCTCTCCAAGAACACAGGCACTCACTGGTCTTTATAAAAGGTAATCCTTTATTCAATCCATTAAAACGATAATAATACCATGACGTTTCGGCACATCATCGTGCCTTTATCAAATGTATCAAAATATTAAAAGCTTTTAATATTTTGATATATTTGATAAAGGCACAATGATGTGCCGAAACGTCATGGTATTATTATCGTTTTAATGGATTGAATAAAGGATTACCTTTTATAAAGACCAGTGAGTGCCTGTGTTCTTGGAGAGGATACGAATTGGCTTGCAGTGCACCTTGGCAGCTGAATTGGTGTAAGATTGTTCTGTCCTCTATCTGGACTGTATATATATATATATATATATATATATATATATATATATACAGTGGGGCAAACAAGTATTTAGTCAGCCACCAATTGTGCAAGTTCTCCCACTTAAGAAGATGAGAGAGGCCTGTAATTGTCATCATAGGTATACCTCAACTATGAGAGACAAAATGTGGAAACAAATACAGACAATCACATTGTCTGATTTGGAAAGAATTTATTTGCAAATTATGGTGGAAAATAAGTATTTGGTCACCTACAAACAAGTAAGATTTCTGGCTCTCACAGACCTGTATCTTCTTCTTTAAAGGGACATTATACACTCATTTTTTCTTTGCATAAATGTTTTGTAGATGATCTATTTATATAGCCCATAAAGTTTTTTTTTTAAATAAATGTATAGTTTTGCTTATTTTTAAATAACATTGCTATGATTTTCAGACTCCTAACCAAGCCCCAAGGTTTTATGTGAATACAGTCAGCTACCTTCTCCAGCTTGCTGCTGTTTGTGAAAAGGGTCTTTTCATATGCAAAAGTAGGGGGAGGGGGGGGAGTGTCTTATTTGCAACTTGCAGTGGGCTTTCCAGCTACCTTTTCAACAGAGCCAAACTGACAGCTTCTAATTAAGTTTTTAAACCATTTTATACTGGATTTTTATATCAGTATCTGTGCATTAATTCTTTATAGTAGTGTCTATTACATGCAGTTATATGAAAATGAGTGTATACTGTCCCTTTAAGAGGCTCCTCTGTCCTCCACTCATTACCTGTATTAATGGCACCTGTTTGAACTTGTTATCAGTATAAAAGACACCTGTCCACAACCTCAAACAGTCACACTCCAAACTCCACTATGGTGAAGACCAAAGAGCTGTCGAAGGACACCAGAAACAAAATTGTAGACCTGCACCAGGCTGGGAAGACTGAATCTGCAATAGGCAAGCAGCTTGGTGTGAAGAAATCAACTGTGTGAGCAATAATTAGAAAATGGAAAACATACAAGACCACTGATAATCTCCCTCGATCTGGGGCTCCACGCAAGATCTCACCCTGTGGGGTCAAAATGATCACAAGAACGGTGAGCAAACATCCCAGAACCACACGGGGGGACCTAGTGAATGACCTGCAGAGAGCTGGGACCAACGTAACAAAGGCTACCATCAGTAACACACTACGCCGCCAGGGACTCAGATCCTACAGTGCCAGATGTGTCCCCCTGCTTAAGCCAGTACATGTCCGGGCCCATCTGAAGTATGCTAGAGAGCATTTGGATGATCCAGAAGTGGATTGGGAGAATGTCATATGGTCAGATGAAACCAAAGTAGAACTGTTTGGTAGAAACACAACTTGTCGTGTTTGGAGGAGAGAGAATGCTGAGTTGCAACCAAAGAACACCATACCTACTGTGAAGCATGGGGGTGGCAACATCATGCTTTGGGGCTGTTTCTCTGCAAAGGACGACTGATCCGTGTACATGAAAGAATGAATGGGGCCATGTATCGTGAGATTTTGAGTGCAAACCTCCTTCCTTCAGCAAGGGCATTGAAGATGAAACATGGCTGGGTCTTTCAGCATGACAATGATCCCAAACACACTGCCCGGGCAACGAAGGAGTGGCTTCGTAAGAAGCATTTCAAGGTCCTGGAGTGGCCTAGCCAGTCTCCAGATCTCAACCCCATAGAATACCTTTGGAGGGAGTTGAAAGTCTGTGTTGCCCAGCGACAGCCCCAAAACATCACTGCACTAGAGGAGATCTGCATGCAGGAATGGGCCAACATACCAGTAACAGTGTGGGACAACCTTTTGAAGACTTACAGAAAATGTTTGACCTCTGTCATTGCCAACAAAGAATATATAACAAAGTATTCAGATGAACTTTTGATATTGACCAAATACTTATTTTCCACCATAATATGCAAATAAATTCTTTCCAAATCAGACAATGTGATTGTCTGGATTTGTTTCCACATTTTGTCTCTCATAGTTGAGGTATACCTATGATGAAAATTACAGGCCTCTCTCATCTTCTTAAGTGGGAGACCTTGCACAATTGGTGGCTGACTAAATACTTTTTTGCCCCACTTTATATCACACGGCGTCGCTGAGCCGACGCCGTGTGGGATAAGTTATATGTGTATTCATGACACATTGTGTCCATTGCTGTTTTTAAATACTTACTTTGCAAGTTGCCACTTGTCATGTGTGCATATACATTAAATAATTATTACTCTGCATTTGAGTCTGCGCTCTTCTCCTCTCTCTTTTTTCAGAAACATTTCGATATAAGGTCTGTGGAATCACCTTTGAAAGAGGAGCTGTCAGACTTTCCTGTTCTAGACATATATATATTTGTATATCAATTGTATATTTTAACTGCCTATGAATATTGGATTATATTTTCCAATTGTCTACTTATTTTAGGAATTTATATATATATATGTATATTTATATGCTGTGGGTGATACATTTATGTGTTACATTGATTTTTTTTATATATTTATAGATATTTTTATTGAATATACATATCTAGATTTAGGATTAGTGCTACTTGGTGTACTTAGTTACACCAGTTTTCTGTGTATTTTTTATTCTATGTTGTAGAAACAAACAATACAATACATATATAACATACAAATATCTCCCTATACAATACAACACTTCATTCGCAAATATGGATACAAATAATGTGATAATGGAAAATTGTTATAACTTAATATTCCTCTATTTAAGGAGAAGTCGAGATATCTTACATAACCCAAGACATTTTCAGTCTTTTCAGTCCAAAGGAGTGGAAGAAGGGATAATCAAGTAGGGAATCGTGGAAAATAAATACAACTGCTCCTTTATAAGAGTCCAATCACAAACTCTGCGTAGAAAACTGCAACAAAAGAAAGAACAGGAGCGCACAAACGCATCTAAGTGCAGATTAGAGTAACACCTTCCAAAACAGAATCACACTCACACTTTATAAAAAATAAGATAGCGATAAAACAACAGTTTAAAAACTGCAGCAAACCCGCTCCAGCATCTTCTCCCAAATGCACAGGAATTCAAGTTGGCGTATCCACTAATCACTGAACAGGGTGTGTTTCTAATTCGGCCAACCGGATGTCTTCAAACTCTTTACCATCCTTTCAAGTGGCTTACAGTTGGAGATGTGTACAAACATCCAATGATAGTGTTTTACGTGACATGCTGTGAGTTCCACTTTATCAAGGAGAAATACACTAAGATTAATGTCTGTATTGGAACCTGATAAAAGACCCCGGGGCAGGTTTTAAAAATAATTTGAAAGGCTCTAACTTATGCCTATAAAAACGGCACTCAGCCCACGTTGTGCTTGTCAATGATTACAAGCACTGCCGTTGCCCCAGATGAATTGCTTCACTCAACGTACGTTTCAATCCTGGACTGGAAATTTTTCAAAAGTGATTGTAAGCATTTCCTTCCTGTCTTTTAAAGAGGAAGATGCTCATTCCTATTTACCCTTAGGACTAAACGGGCTATACAAAACATAATGAAGTAAACATTCTTACACTTTACATAAATACAATTTAAAATATAAATACCTTAGTAATAACACATTATAAAAATACTTTAATAATAAGACATTATAAAAATTCATTATAAAAAATAGTGTAGACGATAATTATATGTACTGTGATTTGCTTACCCATAACTCCTTAGGAGAGGGTTACTCAAACAAGATGTAAAAGGAGAATATATTTAAAACTCAGATTAATTAGAATATTATATAAAGACATTTTGGACATATCTGAATTCCTAATATACTAGAAATATTAATCCTGCAACCCTATATTCTACCATACCTAAAGTAACAAAAAGGCATTATACCATACGGTATTAAGCAAACAAATCCCCGGCAGCGTGGGTTATGTAAAAAATGCCTGGATGTCTAAATCAACATTCATCCTTTTAGGGTGAAGACAATCCAGTTTTTTTATCCAGTATGTCTCACGCTGTTGGAGATTAAGTAACCTATTCGTGTCTCAGACATTGGGAGGGATCCACTCTATAATTTTAATTTCTATGTCTTTGGGATCTTTATTATGAACCAATTTAAAATGTTGGGAGACACTATGGGTTTCTAAGCACTTATCGCTGTTATTAAGGTGTTCCCTAAAATGATATTTTCTTTTTCTTTTTCTCTAATTCTAAAATTAGAAGGCAAAATAGAGATTACGAGCAACATCCTAAATTTTGGTCCCCCAATGTACATAGACAGGGAGATTACAAAACAGGGCATTTTTTAGGAACTCCCCCATGGCGAAACAGGGAAACAGAACGGAATGGGGAGGGGCACCATTGAATGCCCTAGGTACCCCAAGAAAATCAAAACGTATGTTAGACGATACAGAGGCACTAGAGGGGGTATCAAACAACGAAAAAAGCAACAGAAAAAAATGGAATTAGAAAGGGGATGTAAATTAATTTTTAACCTTTCAGATAAAACCTTTAATGATGATGAAATGAAATTACTCTCTAGAGGATTACATTTTGCCCCTATTACTCAACTTAACCAGTTTGAACTTTTTATAGATGTCCAGAGATATATCAGAAAATTAACCTTAAAAAGATATTATGATAAAACCAATGTGTAAACCAATACTCTCTTAATGAGGAGGATGTACACACATTGGCAAACCTAGAACATCTGGATAGTGAAAATGGAACCCATTTCCTGTCCAAATGAGGAGCTCTTAAATATGTCAATACATGAGGAAGAATTAGAAAATGTGTCACACTGTCCACTAAAAAGAAAATCTATTTTTTACCCCCAGAATATGCAAAGTGAGTATAATAAAACATTCAATAAATTGGTATGTGAGGATATTAATAAACTTTTCGTTAACAATAAATTAAAACATGATAATCTCACGAATGGAGAGTTTCCCTTAAAGCTCAAACAAACAATATGAATGTGGTGTACCGTTGTGCAGATAAGGGAGGTGGTATAGTCATGCAAAATAGACAAGACTATTTGAAAGAAGCTTACAATTTACTGAATGATAAGGACACTTATTTGCCTCTAAATTTTAATTCTACCTTAATCTACAAGAAAGAATTATTTATCCATCTTTTTGTAGCCAAACAAGAGGGTATCCTTAATCAAAATGAATTCAGTTATCTATATGAAGTATATCCCAAAGTGGCATGCTTCTACCACTTCCCCAAAATCCACAAAAAATGCTAAGGTACCACCTGGGAAACCCATTGTATCGAGAATTGGGTCACTATGTGACAATATGTCCAAATATATAGATTATTATTTACAACCTCTAGTCAAGACAATTCCAGCATACCTTATGGATACAGTAGATGTGATTAACAAATTTGAAGGGCAAAGTTGGGGACCCAATTTTTTCTGGGTCACCTGTGATGTCTCTGCCCTTTATACTACTATCCCTCATGATAAAGGGGTGTCAGTAATAGGGGAGGAATGTCTGAAAGGAAATGTATCACTGGTACATACAAAATTTTTGTCTGAATCCATAAGGTTCATCTTGTCACATAATTATTTTCTGTTTGAGAATAGGTTCTACAAACAAATACAGGGAACAGCGATGGGGACGATGTTTGCCCATCGCATGCAAACTTGTATATGTCTAATTATGAGGATCAATATATATGGAACAATAACCACTACTCTTCCAATATCTATATGTATTTTCGGTATATAGATGATATTATTTTGATTTGGCAAGGGGAACCTCATAATATAAAGGAATTGGTCAACCATATGAATAGAAATGATTTTAACCTTAAATTTACTTTTTCCTATTTACAAACACATATTATTATTATTTTTTGGACCTCACTTTATTCATTAATTCAAATAAAGTGGCGGTGAAAAACTTTAGAGAAGATACAGACAGGAATGGATTACTAAATGCATGAAGTGGCCACCTCAAACAATGGAAAAACAACATTCGGTTAGGCCAGTATCAGCACATTAAGTGTAATTGTACGAACATCCAAGACTACAGTCAGGAATCAGAAGTTCTTACTAGGAAATTTGAGGATAAAGGATATAGTAAACATCACCTAGTAAAAATGAAGGAGAAAATGGATTTGTTAGATAGGAAATCTTTGTTAGAAAAATCAAAGAATAATAAAAGAGTTCCAACTGAAAACTTGAATCCAAAATGTATTACTAAATATAATAACCAGCACTATAAAATTAAAGGCATAATCAATAGACATTGGAAAGTATTACAACTGGACCCTATCCTCAAAAAATATATAGGTAATAGACCAGAAATTCTCTTCAGGAAAAATAGAGATTTGAAGAACATACTGGCACCAAGTAAATTGAGGAATAAACCCCCAATAAAGATATCAGATTGTGGGAGTTCACCTGGAACATATAGATGTAAAACCAAGGATTGTGTAATGTGCCCCCATATAGCACCTAATCATAACATCATTGAGAATTATTATAGTACCAGGAGTTTTACTAACACAAGTAGGTGCACGTGTATGAACACATATGTGGTCTACCATTTGAAAGTGTAATTTGGTTTATGTAGGAAGAACAAAGAGAAAAATAAAATATCGGTTTAGGGAACACCTTAATAACATCAATAAGGGCCATAGTGTCTCCCAACATTTTAAATTGGTTCATAATAAAGATCCCAAAGACATAGAAATTAAAATTATAGAGTGGATCCCTCCCAATGTCTGGGACACGAATAGGTTACTTAAGCTCCAACAGCGTGAGACATACTGGATAAAAAAACTGGATTGTCTTGACCCTAAAGGGATGAATGTTGATTTAGACATCCAGGCATTTTTGACATAACCCACACTGCCGGGGCTTTGTTTGCTTAATACCGTATGGTATAATGCCTTTTTGTTACTTTAGGTATGGTAGAATATAGGGTTGCAGGATTAATATTTCTAGTATATTAGGAATTCAGATATGTCCAAAATGTCTTTATATAATATTCTAATTAATCTGAGTTTTAAATATATTCTCCTTTTACATCTTGTTTGAGTAACCCTCTCCTAAGGAGTTATGGGTAAGCAAATCACAGTATATATGATTATCGTATACACTATTTTTTATAATGAATTTTTTAATGTCTTTTTATTAAGGTATTTTTATAATGTGTTATTACTAAGGTACTTATATTTTAAATTGTATTTATGTAAATTGTAAGAATGTTTACTTCATTATGTTTTGTATAACCCGTTTTGTCCTAATGGTTAATAGGAATGAGCATCTTCCTCCCTGCCTTTAAAAGACAGGAAGGAAGTGCTTACAATCACTCTTGAAAAATTTCCAGTCCAGGAACGAAACGTACATTGAGTGAAGCATTTCAGCTGGTTCCGAGAGGCTACAGCAGTGCTTGTAATCATTGACAAGCACAACATGGGCTGAGGGACGTTTTTATAGGCATAAGTTAGAGCCTTTCACCGGACATTAATCTTAGTGTTTTTCTCCTTGATAAAGTGGAATTCACAGCGTGTCACATAAAACACTATCATTTGATTTTTGTACACATCTTCAACTGTAAGCCACTTGAAAGGATGGTAAAGAGTTTGAAGACATCCGGTTGGCCGAATTGGACACACACCCTGTTCAGTGATTGGTGGATATGTCAACTGTGTCGTGTGCATTTGGGAGAAGACGCTGGAGCGGGTTTGCTGCAGTTTTTAAACTGTTGTTTTATCGCTATGTTATTTTTTATAAAGTGTAAGTGTGATTCTGTTTTGGATCAACATTAAAGGTGTTACTCTAATCTGCACTTAGATGCGTTTGTGCGCTTCTATTCTTTCTTTCGTTACTCCTTATACTTATACTATCACAGAGACAACTACTAGTATTTCTCTAGAGACCTAAAGGTTGCAGTGATAAGATTAGGGTCCTTAGTTAGGTGACCCTACAGATTGTTATATATTTATATCAACAGTATATTGCACCTTTTACTTTTTTTTTCTTTTTTTTTTTTAATTATTGCATTTTCCTTGCAGCCAGTGGCCAGGCTTAGTTTAAGACATACAATACAGTACCTCTCCCCCACCACATATCATAACCTCTTTCCCTCCCCATCTTCCCTAATCCACTCCTTCTACATACCCGGGTGCCCAACACAATCACTGAACACCACGACATGAAGTGGCTCGTAATATTAGTGGGTCTATACATTGTAACAACTGCCATGTCTCAACACAACGAGACCCACTTGATCACATTCACCACTATTAACGTAAAAGGCCTAAATGTGCCGCAAAAAGAGCGCAATACTTCTCCTATAAGAGACGCATTTATAAAAGGGCAAAGAGCCTAAACAACTACATCATAAATACCCAACAGCTTACTTTTCCTCGGGCCCTACAAAAAAATGGGGTCTGCATACTCATCGGACAAAACCTCCTCTTCCAGCTACTACACATGGACAAAGACACAGAGGGTAGATTGCTCATACTAAATGGCCTGCTTTACGGTAGGCCTATAACGATTGTAAACACATACTTCCCTAACTTGGCTCAGAAGGCGTTCATGCGGCAATTATCGACTACAATAATTGACCATAGAAAAGGACTACTACTTATGGGGGGGACCTGAACGTGCCATGGGACCCTAAAATAGGCACTTATGGAGGCTCATCTTCCATACCCAAGAAAGACATTAAAAGCATCAATACGCAACTCCGTGAATTGACCCTGTTTGACGTGTGGCGCATATTACATCCTGACAGAGCAGATTATACTTTCTACTTGCACCTACACAATACGTACTCCCGTATTGATTACATACTGACAGATGCACTCTTACTAGCTTTAGTTAAACACATATATATATAAACCCCATCACCAGGTCAGATCACGCCCCGGTCTCTTGCATGATTAATTGGCCTGAGAAACTGATCTCCCCAATTCAGTGGAGATTGGATGACTCGCTAGTAGATCACCCAATAGTTGGGACTGAACTAGAGAAATCATTACTGGACTATTTTGAAATCAATGATGGTACAGATACTAAATACACTAACATCTGGGAAGCACACAAGTGTGTGATAAGGGGAGAATGTATAAAACATAAGGCCATCCTCAATAAACAGCACAGACTAAAATATGATTCCCACTTAAAGAATTGCAGACACTAGAAACTACACATAAATGTTCCCCAGCCAATCCCTCAGTAACAAAAAAAACTTACTGAAACTAGAGAAGAAATAAACAAATAGCTTCAACATAGACAACAGAAACAAGCGTTCACCCTCCGCCAACAATATTACAAGCATGGAAACAAATCAGGTAGGCTCCTAGCAAGAACAATAAAATGTAAACAGCTTAAATAACATATACACTTGGTTAAAAACAAAGCAGGCCAGGCCAAAATTGATAGCATCTCCATAGCAAAAATATTCAAAACTTACTATGCATCACTGTATAACCTGGCAGGAGACACATCCAAACTACACACCCACAACTCCAAACTAGACCACATTGCACAATAGCTAGACACTGTAAACCTACCCAAATTATCAGAAGAACAATCACTTAAATTAGATGCCCCTATAGAATGCAGTGAAATATCAAAGGCTTTACAAGATTTACAAACAGGGAAGAGTCCAAGCCCCGATGGCTTCTGAAATATGTAAAAATACTGACCCACAAACAACAAACACTATTCAATTCCCTGGAAGACTCTAAAGGTTTTAGTAAATCAATGTTAGAAGCACATATTGCTATTTTACCAAAGCCAGGGAGGACCACAGAACTTTCGTCCTATCTCATTATTGAATACGGACGTAAAAATATTTGCAAACATTCTGGCCAACAGACTTAACCCGCTACTTAACATGGTAATATCTCCCGATCAGGTGGGGTTTATCCCTGGCAGGGAGGCCAGGGATAACACCCTAAAAGTGTTGCAACTATCTACTTATGCCCAAATCAATAGCATACCACTTTCCCTCATTTCAACAGACGCCGAAAAGGCTTTTTGACAGGATGGACTGGGACTTTCTCAGGGCCACCCTGTCGAAGCTAAATATTGGGCACACCTTCATAAATAAAATTTTCTCCCTATACTCAGAACCCTCCGCTAGGGTCTAGGTGAACACAATCCTATCTCAAACGGCACCTGACAGGGATGTCCTTTATCTCCCATCTTGTTCGCACTTTTAATTGAAGTGCTAGCGCAAAAAAATCAGATCTAATACAAACATTAGAGGTGTCCAAATAAACACTTCGGAGTACAAATTGGCAATGTATGCCGATGACATCCTTACTATTACAGGTATAACAAACTCCTTACCCCCCTCCTAAACACCATTGCAGAATATGGAAAACACTCAAATTTCCACCTAAATCTGACTAAATCGGAAATGCTGAACCTGAATACCCCAAGCTGACCACTTGAAATATTTGGGTGTAGTTTTGACCGGAGACACCAAAACATTGTTCACTGAGAATTACAAGGCCTTACAAAGTATTATAATCGAAGACCTTTTGTGCTGGAAAAGCAAGTCACTTTCATGGATTGGAAGAATCCATGTGATTAAAATGAACGTGCTTCCACGGGTTCTTTACATATTACAAACACTACCAATACCGATCCCAAAAGATTTCCTGTTGCAGTTACAAAGACATATAGAACAGTTCATTTGTGGGAGGGCAAGACCAAGGGTTCCCAGACAAACACTATACAGGTCAAGAGACAGGGGAGGGCTCAGGGTACCGGACTTAAGATACAGACTGGCCACTATCATACAAAGACAAATAAACTGGAGCCATAACTCCCTCAACAAGCAGTGGGTACAACTGGATAGAGAGATATTCCAAATACATAACTTGAGCTGGATGGGGTGGATGCACCCCGACCACAGACCTTAAACTGTACGGTGTTACCCTCTTATTACAGAGTTCCTCACCAACTGGGACAAACTGCTAGCCATGAGTACACATATATTATCTAGACCATCCCCACTTACACCACTGAGAAACAATCCTGAAACTCCATTAATATTGCCTCTGAAATACTCCACAAATCATGTACCAAAACCACCTAAACACACTTGGAGGAACATCTTGGATCAGGGATCGCTAATCTCGAGACAGAAAATATTAGAGAATGAGGAGGACCTAGCTTCCTCTTGGATCACATATATGCAACTATCACACTACATACAAACCCATAAACACCCCCAAAGCCTTATTAGAGCGCTGGGAAGATTTGAGACCCTATGTTCTACAACCAACCCCCCTAGACATGTGATCTCATCCTTGTACGAGATCTTAATTGACACAGGTCCAGACTCCCTCCCCTCGTAGTGTTATAAAATGGCATAAACATCTAGGAATAGACATTTCCATAACTGACTGGAATAAGATATTTGCCCATCATAAAAAAAGCTTCGGCTTCGGCCAGAGTCCAGGAAATGAATTATAAATACCTTTCCAGATGGTATCTAACACCCCTGAGACTACGAACAATTTACAAACAGGTTAGTGACCAATGCTGGAGGGCCTGCGGCGACACCACAGATGTCTTACACATCTGGTGGTCCTGTCCCAGACTAGGGGATTTTTGGAAGAATGTAATCACACAAATAAACATAACTTTGGAATCCCAAATACCAGTAAACCCGAATGTCTTGCTCTTCCATAAACTACCAAACCTGTAGGATGAAATTAAACTAGCCCTATGTTAAATAGCGCCAAAATACTCATCCCACAAAGATGGAAATTCCAAGACGTACCTACATTGGCCCAATGGAAGTCTCAGGTAGAGGACCTCTTAGCATTAGAAATATATTATTACTATAAGACTGGCAGGATCGGCACCCATGAGATGATGCTCATGAGATGGAATGCTACTAAAAATAAGTGACTCCACACACTTTTACAAGTTCACCCGGAGTGGCGTACGCTGGATTATCCAGCCGCAAATTCACCCCCTTCTTTTTCTACCCCTCCCCTCTTTTCCCATAAACATCCCCCCTTGCCATTAATGACTCTTAGCCATACCTCACAATAAAATGGGTGAGTCAAGACAAATAGTCATTAGGTCACTGGTTTGCATTTTGCCCCTTGCTCCTTACTTTTATGTTTTTACCTACAAAGCCTGATATCTGAAAAGTACTAATAGATTCTATAGCTATGGTTTATGTAGCTGAAATGTACCCCTCATTGCTATATTACCTTATAGACAATAACTATGGACTCTGTTCGTTCCTGGAGGGGGATTCACGAGAGACTGTTTCCTGATTTTACATGTTAATACGATAATGTGACAGATCATTGTGTTGCTACACAGATTGTGACGTCTATCTGTATTTTCTTTTTAGTGATCTTCAATAAAAACATTTTGAAATAAAAAAAAAATAGAAAAAAATAATAACATTAAAAACATTAGCAATTAACCATTTTATACAGCATGTATGTAGTTTCACTGTTCTTAGTGTATGGTACATTGGAAATACTTAGATCTAAAATTGGCTGCCCTAGCATCTTCTCTTAGATTTTATGATCTGGCTCCAGGTCCATAGAAGCATTTATGACATTGCATAGCTATGTGAAAAAGGTGAAAACTTGTTTTTTCTGATAAATTGAAATGCCCTTGATTTTGCACTTGTTTAAAAGTGGTTTGTTAGAAAAATAGTGGAGGTTTGAACAACAAATCGTCGATAAAACTATTGTAAAATAGGATGCAAGATGAGAAGAAGTTTTCTTGTGCATAGATAAAAGGTATGTTCTAGCCAACCCATGAAGATATTAGCATAGGAGGGGGCAAATTTAGCCCCCACTGCCATACCCTGTGCTTGCATATAAAAAATAATTGTGTCTTAGAAGAAATAGAGCTACACGCAATATGTACTATATAGTGGCATTATCGAATAGTGTATGTCTTTTAAGCATAGATTCCAGGGAATTAATTCCAAAGTTATGCGGTATACTAGAATATAGGGAAACCACATCCACTGTGAGCCAACTATATTCTTTTAACCAGCGATTAACCTGAAGGAGGCCTAACAAATGTGAGGAATACCTAATGTAGCTACGCTAACCAGTAACCAGTGGCTGTAAGATGGCACTTAGCCACTCTGAAAGAGGTTCATAAAGAAACCTATTCCAGAAACAATAGGACGGCCCTTTACATGAATAAATTGAGTACTATTAATTTACTTATACTAACAACAATAACTTACTAAAAAAAGCATCTAAAAAAAACGTAATCCTGGTATCATAAAAAGTAAATGCTTTATTTCCAAAAGATAAATGTTCACAACAGGAACAGGTAGGACAAAATAGTCTTATGCGTTTTGGCAAAAGCCGTAATCATAGACATAATTAAACAACATAATGTACATCCTTATAAAGGGTATATAACATTGCTGTTGGTTAGAGGCATATACACCCCTATTAACCCTTTCCGTATCTAAACTACACAGAATAAATCACCCTTAATGTTAATCTGCAGTTAATCATATATTATGTGAACATATGTACATACAATTCATTACAAAGATTCAATAAATATTACATATATATTGCATTCAATCAATTAACTTATAGGAAAGTATTATAATTATTTTGGATGAGTTACAAGAAGGTGAAAATAAATAGGAAAAAGTATATATATATATATATATATATATATATATATATATATATATAAACAATGAAGGGTCCAGCACAGGTACAAAACTTGCAGAAATGCTCTCTTTTGGGGTGCACGCACGTCAGAGGGTCCTGCACACCTCCAATGAAATAGAAGCAAAATCCAAAAGGAAAACGCCAGCACCCAAATTTCATCAAAGTGTTGTCTTTATTGTGACATTGAAGACAAAAGGCAGCAACGTTTCCGATCCATATGATCCTTAGTCATGCTATATTATACTAACATTCAATCCCTAAATAGCACCTGTATGGTGATTAATTCTTTCACCTGTTTGTTCCCAATAATGAGCACATTTCACTTTTACCATCGCCCTCTAGTGGATGTATTATATTATTACTGTTTTTAAACAAACTTTTTCTTTAGGCCAATTTGAAAATTTAAACTATTGGACAGAATGATAGTAGGATTATAGAACCAATACATATAAATATTTAAAAAAAAAAGTCAAATCAATTAAAAATTACCTAAATGTGAATATAGGAATATTATTATAAAAACAAATGTAGATCATAATCCCTATTTAATCCTACAGTACCTGTGCTGGACCCTTCATTGTTTATTTGTATATATTTACCTGCTGGGATCCGTGCACTATTTGTTATGGAAGTGACAGAAGAAGAAATTGATGTTTTCTCCTACATTGATGTTGATGCTTCTCGAATTACAGCCCTAGCAAGGGGCTCAATGGACTTCCTCAGAGGTACATCTAAAATTAATGTGCCGAGAGACCTGGAAAAAGCAAGGAAGAAATTGCTATCATATGAACTGCACAGTACTACATTAGCAGAGTACTATAGAGTAAGACAGATACCCAGGGGATTGAGAATTAGATTGAGACCAACAATTAAGGCGAATAATGAAAAATATAAAAAAAGGTTTGAGTGCATTCTCAACAAATGTTCTTTTGATATTATCGTGTGGACAGTGGAGTAAGCAAAAGGCACTAGTGACAGAGTGTGAAAAAAACTTAGTGACTCACTTCACTGTAGATGAACTGCAAAAGATCAAAGCAGACGTCAATAAAATCCTGGATGACTTCCAAACAGAACTTAAGGAAACCATGCAACAGTAGTTCTGTAATGACGATGAAGATTACCAATACAATCGGGTATATCGCTGGTCCAATGAGAACAGAACCCGTGACGTCACTGGGAGACGACCCGGAAGAGGAGGTGTGTCATGGAGGGGAGCTAGGAATGCTCTGAAGATTACCACGCAAGGACAGCCTGAATCAACCTCGTCCGAAGATTTTTTTCAACTCCGGCTCAGACGCCGATACCGGAGGGGAGGACGCAAACATAGAGGGAGACTCTGGACATCCTCCACAGCAGAGCCGGACACGAGGCAAGCCGTCACAATGGGGGAAAAAGAAATTACCCTACAAGTCGTAAGAGAACAAATTAATCATAAGCTATCAATACCGGTATGTACCAGCTCTAATATGAGCACTGTTGAGAATGCTGAAAATACTGAAAATATAAAAAATGTTGAAAGCATAAATAATGTTGACAATCTTGAAAATGTGAATGATAATACACTCATCACAGGCTATAATGTTGTCTCTCTAATCTCAGATCCCGATATTGAAAGGGACTATGGACACACTGATAATTCTAAAACTGAAACAAGTAATCTGGTGATCAATATCTATAAATATCAACTAACTGAAGTGGAGCAGTCTGTATTAAATAAGGGTCTTTCTTTCTGCACTACTACTTACATTAATGAGTTTAATCTTGATAAAGACTTGTATCATTTTTTTCAGGACACTGAGACTTAAAGCACATTTTGGGACTCAATGTGGTAATACTGGTAATATTGGCATCCAGGATGAAAATGTTATGTTTGATTTAAAATCCTTAGGTTTGAGAAATAAATCACATTATGTTCCAAGTACATTGAACCCAGGTGTAGAAACCTATATAAAATTTGTACAAAATGACATAAAAACTTTGTTGTCAAAGAGAGAAGCCAAACCTCATAAATAACATATCATTTGCTGAAAAACAAGCATTAAAAAACCTATCTGAAAATAAATTAATTGTAATTAAAAATGCGGACAAGGGCGGCGCTGTTGTTGTCCTGGATAGGAAATATTATACACAAGAAATCCTAGCCCAACTATCTGATGGTGGGGTTTACCACATTTTAGATGGTGACCCGCTATCAGATATACAAAACAAAATTAAATGAGTGGTTAATAGAGCTGTTGAAAATCATATTATCACTAAAGATCTTGCTATTTATTTGATTAAAAAAGACCCCATTACTCCCATTTTCTATACTTTGCCTAAAGTCCATAAGAGTTTAATTGAACCTGCAGGTAGACCCATTGTGGCCAGCACTGAGTCAGCTTTTACTAAGATAGCTACCTTTTTGGATAAGATCTTGAACCCCTTGGCCTCCATTCAGAAATCCTATATTAAAGACACTGGTAACTTTCTTTATAAATTAGGTAACACACAAAGTGAAAAAACTGACATCCTTTTTACACTAGATGTAGTTAGTTTATACACTATAATTCCCCACGAAGCCGGTATATCATCGGTATTAGAATTAATAAAACAAGAGACTAATTTTTCTGATCCTATATGTAAGTTTATTGAGGACCTGCTTAATATAGTATTGTATTTAACCTATTTCCTCTTTCAGGATACTTTCTATTTGCAAAAAATGGGAACAGCCATGGGCTCTAATGTAGCACCTTCATACACCAATATTTTTGTCAGTCAATTTGAAAAGAGATATGTATATACCAATGAGATGTTTCAACTGAACTGTAAGCTTTGGCTTCATTTCATTGATGACGTGTTTGGCGTATGGAGGGGCACATTGGCCACATTGCAGGAATTTGTGGATGAATTAAATAGAAGCACTGACAGTCTGAAATTCACTCTGATTTATTCTGAAACAAGTATAAGCTATTTATTGTATATAAAAAAGATAATGCATTTATTACCGATTTATACAATAAACCCACTGATCGGAATACACTCTTACATTATGACAGTTATCACCCTAAGCGAGTTTTTAGTTCTATCCCCAAAAGCCAGTTTGTTAGGACTATAAGGAATGTGAAAGATAAAAATTTACAGTCAATAAGATTAGAGCAAATGGAGGCTAAATTTAAACAAAGGGGATACCCAAAATCTCTGATAACTATTTGCAAACGAGAAGTATTAACCAAAAGGGAAGAATGTGTTCCAGTGATAAAGTGTAATAAAAAGGAACAGATTGTATTCACTACAGAACATAATATGTATAGTGAAAATATTTCTGGAATTGTTAGAAAACATTGGCATCTGCTTAACAAATATACCCCTAACATTAGTGAATTTCAACATCCCCCCATCAATGCATATAAGAGAGTAAAGAACTTGAGGGATATGCTTGTAAAAGCTGATATGGGAACAAGGAAGGAACAAATAAATCAACTATTTGACCACTCCTAAAAAGGGATCTTATCCTTGCTTACATTGTGCACAATGCAACTCTATGATCAAGGGAAAGTGTATAGCACAAGTTAATGATAGGAAAAAGAGAGAGATTAAAGGTTTTTATACGTGTGACACCGATTATGTAATTTACTTATTGAAATGCCCATGTGGGCGGGGTTACATTGGTGAAACAATTCGCCCCATTAAGGCTAGAATCAGTGCACACAAATCTTCAATTAGATGTGAGGATAAGTCCCTTCCAGTCTCTGCCCACTTTATTGAGGCGGAGCACTCAGTAAGTCAACTTAGGTTTCAAGTTATTGACCATATCCCAAAATTAAGAAGAGGTGGGGATAGAGAACTATTGTTGAAAAAGAGAGAGGTTTGGTGGATAAAAAAATTTAAAGACACTACATCCTGTAGGATTAAATAGGGATTAGGATCTACATTTGTTTTTATACTAATATTCCTATATTCACATTTAGGTAATTTTTAATTGATTTGAATTGAGTTTTTTTAAAAAAAATATATATTTTCATGTATTGGTTCTATAATCCTACTATCATTCTGTCCTAAAGAAAAAGTTTGTTTAAAAACAGTAATAATATAATACATCCACTAGAGGGCGATGGTAAAAGTGTAATGTGCTCATTATTGGGAACAAACAGGTGAAAGAATTAATCACCATACAGGTGCTATTTAGGGATTGAATGTTAGTATACTATAGCATGACTAAGGATCAGATGGATCCGAAACGTTGCTGCCTTATGTCTTCAATGTCACAATAAAGGCAACACTTTGATGAATTGTTGGTGCTGGTGTTTTCCTTTTGGATTTTGCTTATATTTATTTATAAAATATTTTACCAGGAAGGATACATTGAGATTTCTCTCGTTTTCAAGTATGTCCTGTGTCCACAAGACATTGCATTGATAACATAGGGTACAATAAAATACAAAAAACAATAATAATACACAATATATGAAAAAAAAAAAAAAAATATATATATATATATAATATATATAGCTTTAGACAAGTGTTTTATTTGCTCAATATACCAAGAGGAATACTGAAACATGGAAATACAGCACTTTTATGTAGTGTGACCTGGGATCTTGCAATCACACAGTCTTCAAAGCTGGAAACACCACACAAGGTTGTAGCTTTATAACATATAGCCCGTTTATTAACAGGTCTGTCAAAAAAGGCAAAATAAACATAAACAAAACAAAAGAGGCTTGCTCTACTGAGCACTTCCTAACAAGTACAACTGACTGCACTAAGTAGTTTTTTACAAAAGCAAAATGCACAGACCTTTCAAGCTTTGTTTTTCCTTTAAAGATAATTCCTCTCAGTCTCTCAGGAGAGTGTTGCAGATTCCCTTACTGCTGGCATTCTGACTCTGAATCCATGACTGGGGATTTTTATTAGCACCTGCTGTCAATTACCACATGCAGGTGAGTAGCTAGCTGGGTGAGACAGAATTCCTGGACTGGACTTTCTCACATGATGTGCTGCCTGCAAACTGTGGGGTGGAGCACTGGACGCCCTACTCTCCAAATTCTTCATCCCAGGGACCCAGAAATAAATCACATATTTTCTTTATGTGGTTAACAAACACAACTATTCTCCCTGGGGTTGTGACTATGTGAATTGAATGGTGTGAGTGCCCCAAAATGTCTACACACAAATCTCCAAAAAATGTAAGACACAATGTAAAAAGAGCAATAGGAGGATATGGGGAAGCGCTCCAAAAGAGCTGACTGTCTTCTTATGTTGTTATATATATATATATAATAAATACTTTGGATAATATCCAAAATACAAACTATGTTGCAAAATAGAATACTAATTGTAATAAAGTGTTAAATTTCACGTGAAAGCTAGCGATAGGTGATTTCAATACTGGGTATAGATTGAGGGCTATAGGCCTATAATATACAAACTGGGCAAATTTAAAGAATCTAAAAACAACTAATTAAAAACAAATAACATTTATTCCATATCATAACAAGTATAGAATCATATCATTGCTAATAATGAAAGATGCTGGCATCTATGAGTAAAAAGTAAAAATATATAAAAATGAACTATGTTCACAAAAAATCTTTTGAAAAAGGCCAGAAATATAAGATGCAGTAAAGTGCCGTTGCTTGATACAATGTACCAAAAAATGTGATCCGTGTATTATCTTAAACACTGTTTGGTGCTGAGAAGGTTACTATACTGAAATATTTATTATGTTATACGTCTGGCTTATTAATACTCCAGCAAGTGTAGCTAAAAACAGTACCTTTACCTGTGTGTGTGTGTGTGTGTGTGTGTGTGTGTGTGTGAACACTGGGCTTTTCTCCGGATTGTTTTTCGTCAGTAAAAACAATCTCCAAGTCCCTTAACAGGTAAAAACGCTGGGTGAAGTCTATTTTGCAAATGAATCCCAGTCACCTGACCTTTAATCGGTCCTGAAGTTGGTATTAACAGATTCTTCTGTGAATGTTTCTATGAAACGATATATCTGTTAACTTTGTTTTCGTTGTTTCTATGAAACAATTTCCCTGTGGTTTTATTACCGTTGTTTACTATTTTACACAGGATTAGAGTGTGTAATCTTCACAGAATTTTTTATGCAGACTTCTCCCTGGAGTTGTCAAACTATACCCTGCACTGCACTTTTAGAGGAATATAGAAACCTTCCAATACTATGCCTTGGGTTCTGTCACACATCCCCCTCCCCCAGCTAAGACCTAGTGGGGTGAGCGACCATGGCCAAAAGCGTATGCATACGTGAAAGGCCATCAGCATTTCCCTGTTTACATCCTGCACTGTGTTCTACTGAGAAGTGATAGGGTTTCCAACTAACAAACCAGCGTGTAACTCTACTATTATTATCCTTAATTTGACTCATCCATTTGAGAGGTGCATGATCTGTAACTAGCATACATTTTTTGCCCAACAAATAATATTTGAGAGTTTCAACAGCCCATTTAATTGCTAGACACTCCTTTTCAACAATTGAATAGTTCTTTTCTCTAGTTTGAAGTTTCTTGCTGAGGTATAGTATTGCACTTTGACTTTCCTGGGAAAGCACTGCTCCGAGCCCTACATTAGAGGCATCCACCTGTAAAACAAACTCCTTTGAAAAATCAAGGGTGACTAACACCGGCTGCCTACAGATGGCTTCCTAGAGATTTTGAAATGCTTGTTCAGCTTCAGAGGACGATTTCACTATTACTGGAGCATTTGCTTTAGTGAAGTCAGTTAGTGAAGTCAGTTAAAGGACCCGCTATAGTAGCAAAGTTGGAGATCAACCTTCTGTTGTAGCCAACAAGCCCAAGAAATATTCTGACCTGTTTCTTCATCATAGGTTGTGGCCAATTCCTTATGGCTTCAACTTTAGCAAGTTGTGGCTTCACTATTCCAATGGAATATCCAAGATACTTGGCCTCCTCCATGCCAATGGTACATTTACTAGGGTTTGCTGTCAGACCGGCATTTCTTAAGGACAGCTTGCACTTTTGGCAAGTGAGACTCCCAATCTTCGCATAATGAGCATGTGGCCTTAAGATCCGATTCATCATTCTTTGAAATGTTGCTGGAGCACCATGTAGGCCAAAAGGTAACACCTTGTATTGGAAGAGCCCATCTGGAGTAGAGAAGGTAGTCGTTTCCTTTGCCCGTCCTGTAAACAACACTTGCCAATAACCCTTGGTCAAACCCAATGTGGTAAGGTACCTGACTCTCCCGAGTCTCTCCACAAGTTCATCAACCCTTGACATGGGGTATGCATCAAACTTGGATATTGCATTCAGCTTCTGTTAATCATTAAAAAACCTGATTGTGCTATCAGGTTTTGGTACAAGCATGATTGGGCTACTCCAGTCACTTTGGGATTCTTCGATTACCCCAAGGTCCAACATTTTCTTTACTTCTGGTTTGATTGCTTCCCTCCGGGCTTCAGGTATTCTATATGGCTTTAGATTTATCCTTTTTCCCGGTTCAGTGACAATGTCATGCTTTATTATCGTAGTTCTCCCTGGGACTGCGGAGAAAACATCTTTATTTAATCTGATAAAGTCTTTTACCTCCTTCTTCTGGTGGATAGTCAGGGTTTCTGAGATATTGACTATGGGTTAATTATTTTCCATTGTAGGGAGGTCTGCTGTTTTTACAGCCACAAGTGTTTCTCTTTCTTTCCACAGCTAAAGTAAATTCACATGGTAAATCTGTACCTCCTTTCGTCTCCCAGGCTGTCTAACTTTGTAATTTACTTCCCCCACTCCGTCAATGACTTCATATGGTCCATGCCATGTTGCCAAAATGTGTTCTCTACAGTGAGAACAAGGACTAGCACTCTATCACCTGGGTTAAACACACAAACACTGGCATTTCTGTTATAGCTCTTCTGTTGGTGCTGTTGGGCATTTTCATGTGTTCTCTAACTATGGGCATAATGGCTGTCATCCATTCCTGCATCTGAGTTATATGTTGTATCAAACTTCTGTGAGGGGTTGACTCCTGTTTCCAAGTCTCCTTAGCTATGTCTAGCAACCCTCTGGGGTGTCTTCCATATAAGAGTTCAAAGGGCGAAAACCCAGTAGAAGCTTGAGGGACCTCTCTGATAGAAAACATTAAATAAGGCAAAAGGAAGTCCCAGTTTTTCCCATCTTTATCAATTACTTTTTTGAGCATACCCTTGTCAGTATATTTATGAAAATCTTAGTAGTGCTATCCAAATAATATATATCAGCTTATGGCAGGGTTATGACACAATACAACCAATAATTTTCTTTAAAAATAGAAACCCTTAATAAACATGCATCTACTAGAAACAATAAAATTAATATAAATACCTGAACTCTTTTATTTAGTTAATATCCATGAACATTTTTGAAATATATTTGCAATATTAGAATATGACACAAAATTTATATGCGTTAAAACCAACTCTTAAAATATGCTATCCTTCTTACAAAACCCAGAAAAATATACCTTCACAATTCAGCCTTATTTATTTAACACAATGGGACTAAAAACCTTTAACATCCAAGCAATACAATTCTAAACTGTGCTCTTTCAACAATAGGATAATATATATATATATATATATTCTGCTATTTAACTGCAATTTATCCTAATACAGAATTAACTTACAATATCAGAACTTGCACAGATGATTTACTTAGCAAATCAGATACAGATTTAAAAAATACCTAGGCTTATGACTACCAATTTAAAATACAATATACTTCACCAATTTTGAACCAATTCGTAGCGGTCTTTAGGTCATCTCAGAAGACAGATCAGTAATTTTTGCAATCAATAAGAAGGAGGTAGTCAGCTTGTTTAGACTGGTTTCAAAATGCCAGCAGCAGATATCATCCAAAGTTAAAAACAGCCTTTTTTTTCTATCTCTCTCTTGCTTACTTATATATGTTTTCAATCATTGATGACATCATGTGGGTGGCACTACGGGAGCTGACCTTCCCATTGGTTACACGGGAAGTCGAATCGGATTGGCCCTTGGAAATTTCATTTTTAACAGCCAGAAAGAATCTCCTGGCTGTAGTTCTCGCAACATAACACCAGGTGGCAGCATCACAATAAGACATAGCAATACATTTGAAACAACTTAAATCAGTATTTCTATGAAATGGTTATTCATTTTATCATAATTTGCTGCAACAACTATTCACAATATTTGCTTTGGATAAGTTATATCTTAATGAATTTTCTGATCATTTTGATATGAAACATCACATATATCTAACATTATATTAAAATAATTTATATTTCATTTAGCCTAACAGAAAATTTATATCTCATAGTCATATCACATCAAAGTAACTTCCATATCTTCATCTCACTATATTTTAAAAGATGTATTTGAAACTTTATAAACATTTATTGCACATTCATATGATATGACGTTTCATTTCATGCAGGCATTCCATCTGAAATAAAGTAATAAGTGTCATTAATTATTTCTTTCCAGGTCCACAAGTATTTATTTATATTCTTAAAAACACAGAGGTTAAGTAAGATCTTTTATGTTTTCAATATATATATATATATATATATATATATATATATATATATATATATATATATATATATATATATATATATATATATACATACACACATTCATTTCTATGTAGATCTGAGATTATATGTCTGAAAAATATAAACAAAACAGAGGTTATTACACATTTTTGACTGACTAAAACAGTTACCTCCCAAGCTTAGCAAATACCCATGTAATAATAATAGAGAATTAGACAATTTCTCAAATTTCTATATTTAATACATTCTGGGGCATGCATTTAAACGAAGAGAAGAAAAAAAAAAAAAAAAGAATGTTTATTTGCTGTCTGCTTACGTGAGCTTCCAGAGTCACACCTCAGCATCTGTCTTTGTTTTCTCTGTGTTATCTTAATCACCACATCTGGTATTTCCCAGGGTTAGTACTCACACAGCATAAGCCACTCAAATAAATTTGTGCTAATTACCCGTCCCTTTTGAAAAATGCCTGTATTTTTCACATCTCCTCAGACGGATCGGCATCTTCTCTTGGAGGAAATTCATATATGGGCCTGTGTCCTGTTCTATGTATCAAAGTGCTGCCTTTTACCCAGCAGGAGGGGGCTTCAAAGGTTATGCTCAAGCCTTTGGAGACATCCTGTCTGCATACTAAATGGGGGAAGAGCTGAACATGAGTGAAGTCAGTTTGTCTGAGAGGAATGAATCATTTTTTTTTTTTTTTTGATCAGTGAAATATCTGATCAAAAATACAGATTTATTAATCTTGAGATATATGATTAAAATATATATATTTATTAGCCTCACATATACCATGACATAATCCCCCTTCCAATTTTAAATAGATGTAGGACACATGTATTTAAATTGGTCTAAAGTCAATGGTATTTGATGAGGATCAACCGTATACCTCATAGACAGTCTCTTATGAAGAAAGTTTGTTATTTTGAGCCTTCATGTTTATCAGTTAGGCATCTTTGAACTACAGTATGTCTTTAGTTCATTTGGGGATATGACACTTCATTCTCCCTCTATGACTTGTAGTTGGGATCTGGGATGACATGCCCGCAATTGATTGATATGGACCCATTTATCTATGAAACCTTCATTTTTGGGGATCCTTATTTTATAGGCCACTGGAGATATTTTGTCAGTAATGACGAAAGGACCTTTCCATGAGGGAAGAAGTTTCTTCTCCCTAACCTGATCTCTTCCAAAGTTATAAAGATAAACTTTATCATTTATTTCATATTCCTTTTTGGATGTTTTGAGATCATAATAGGTTTTAGTGGCAGTTGCGGCTCTTTCTAAATTCCTTTGAGCAAATGCAAAGGCATGTTGCAGGTGTTTTCTTAAGTTCTCCACATATTGATGTGTATTGGCAGTGTTTATCAAATTTTGGTCTGATGTACGGTACAGCAGATGCTGAGGTAGAACCATTCTTCTACCAGTCATCAGCTCAAAAGGTGACATTTTGGTAGCACTACTTGGAGTTGCTCTCAATGCCATTAAGACTAGAGGTAGTTTTACATCCCAGTCTTTACCTGTTTCACTCACAAACTTTTTGTGGATTTTAACAATGGACTGGTTGTAACGCTCTACACCACCACTTGAGGCAGCTCTATAAGCAATATGGAGTTTTCTTTTAACCCCTAGTATTTTCCACATTTTTTTCATCACTTCGCTAGTGAAGTGGGTTCCCCGATCTGATTCGATTCTTTGGGGCAAACCAAATCTGGAAAATACATGGTTAATGAGCAACGCTGCACATGTTTCAGCACTATTGTTAGGTGCACTAATGCACTCTACCCATTTAGTGAACAGGCATGTCACTGTTAACATGTACTTGTTACCTCTTGATGACCTTGTTACCGGACCAATAAAATCAATTTGTATATCTGACCATGGCATTACCATCCCCCTTTTCTGCAATGGCGCTCTATGCGTTGGTGCAGTGGGTTGAAACTGTGGGCAGATTAAACACCCTTGACAGTAGGTTTGAACATCTTTCAACATGTGTGGCCAAAAAGCGTAATCACGCAATATTTCATACGTGAGTTTGGCACCACGATGACCAGATGTGGGAGCATCATGGGCATGTTGAAGCATTAGACCTCTGAACTTGGTGGGTACTACCCACTGCTGGATGCCAGTTTTGGAGGTTCTAATTAACAAACCATCCTGTAATTTGAATTGTGATTTAGATTTTATTAAGATTCTCAGATCTTCTTTGCCAATACAATCATCTTTTGAGATGGGGTTGCTTTCAGGATCTTCTATGTGTTTATAGAAGATGCCTACAATGGGGTCTTCTTTTTGACTAGTGATTAGGTCCTCACTAGGAGAATCCTGACTCCATTGTACCAAGTTAGGCTCACTCTGTTGTTTTGCCTGGTTTCTGGTAATGGCTTCTACCTGAATTGCACCCATTAAATGGTCAATATTAAGGAGTTCTCCAGTTATGGCTCCTTGTTTGGCTAATGAATCCGCAAGATCATTGCCTTCCTTATCAGGACCTAGAATTCTGGAATGACCCTTGGTCTTTTTCCAGTGTATGGTTAAATCATTAGATACCACCAGATTATCAATCTCGCAGAACAATTTGCCATGCTTGACTGGTTTGTTATTGCTTTTCTGCATGCCATTTCTTTTCCAAGTTGGCAGGTATTCAACAAAACTGTCACACACATAATTTGAGTCAGTTATGATCACAAATTCATGAATACCATGTTCAGTAGCCATTTCAATGGTTTTGAAAACAGCAGTTAGTTCTGCAACTTGACTAGATCTTGGTCCAATGTTGAAACCTATAGATATATTTGGGAATCCATTTGCCCCAGTTATACCAATGCCAGCGACTAATCTGCGCTCATTATCAATAGTGGCATGGTAAGAACAACCATCAACATACACCCAAGGTAATGTTTGGCAATTTTCCTCATTGCACATTTTATATGGAGAAAGCAATTGTTCTTCCAGAAAATCATCTTCTGATAATTCTTCCCCAGGATCTCTAGCAGTACAGTCGTGGAGCTCAGCAAGCCCTTGTGCAACTGGATTCTTTTTATTCTGCTTGTAGCGAATTTCTAATGGCCAGCCTTGTAAGGAAAGAGTCCAAGCTGTTATGCGACTATTAGACAAATTCCCATCTCTTATTCTCTCACTTTGCAAATATAGCAAAGGCTGGTGGGCCGTTTCCACAATAATTTTCTCGCCCTGTATATAGCTGCGGAAATTAGATAGCAGAAATAGATTTTTGCTCGCATAAGCAATGGCTTTGTTCAAATTATCATGCTTTTGGTATAACACAGCACTCATGCTTATATCTGTGTAACCTGTCTCTAAGAAGAAAGGTTTACCACCTTCAGGGTACGCTAAGCAAGGTGCTTGAGTGAGTTTTCTCTTCAGCTCTCTGATGGCTGTCTCTTGAGACTCACTCCAGTGCAATTTCATATCTTTCTTTAGAAGAAGTAGTAGTGGTTTAGCTAATTCCGCATAATTATCAATGAATTTGCGAGAATAATTTGTCATACCTAGGAATGATCTCAATTCCTTTAAGTTAGTTGGGTTTTTAGAATTTACTATAGCTTCAACCTTTTTCTTCTGGGGATTTAATCCTTCAGAGGTAACTTCATGTCCCAAGACGTTTACACGAGTGCGGCACCATTGAGCTTTTTGCAGGGATAATTTGACACCTGCCCTTTTAAGTTGGCTGAGGACGTGTTTAAGCTCTGCGACGTGTTTTTCAAAGTCTGTGCTTTTGATTAAACATCATCAACATAAGATAAGGCCCCCCTTTCCAGTGCATCAGGCATAGCCTTATGCATGAGTACAGCAAATTCATGTCCAGAATTTATGTATCCAAATGGAAGTCTTTGAAATGCATATTGGACCTTTTGGAAGGAGAATGCTAGCTTATATTGGTCCTCTTCATGTACCTTTATGGTCCAGTATCCCTGTGCACAATCAATGGCAGTGAATATCTTGGATCCCTGCATTTGTGCTAGGCACTGGTCAATGTATGGTACAGGCCAGCCAGACATGTATACTCGTTTGTTTAGCTGTCTTAAGTCAGCACACAAACGCCATTGTCCATTGGGCTTAAGGACACCTAGAATAGGATTATTATAAGAGCTGTGCACCTGTCTGATAACACCTCTTTCCTCCAGATTCCTTATGATCTCTGCAAGAGAATCATATGAGGCTAAGGGAAGTCTGTATTGTTTGACAAATACAGGTGGTGCATTAGGATCTGTTTGTATCCTTGCAATGTGCAAGTCTGTAGTACCACAGTCATAAGAATCCTTAGCGAAAATATCCTTGTACTCCATCAGGAGTTCTCGCAGCTGTTGGCGTCCGTCATCGCTGGAACAGCCATTAGCTAAGGATATTTGCTCTTCGACTATTTGCTGAAATCCTGGAAAGATTTCAGGCTGTCCTATTTCATAGGCTTCTTCCAATCTAGAGGTGAGATCCCCTTGGTTATAGTTTACATTGCTCCCATGACTCTGGGTATTAGGGTACTCTTGCTGTTTGATTGGCTGATCAAACACTAGAGAGGATTCTTCAATTTTACAGATGCCTTCCTCTGAGCTGAAGGGATAAATAGACTGAACATTAAATAGACCCTCTGGCATAGATGCAAATGATTGTTCTATTAATTGTTCTTCAGTTAGGTATCCTTCAGGTATTAGCCCAATTACATTATTCTGGAATCCAAAAGTGTAATAACTTGATTCCAGTGCATATCCTATGGTAGTTCCCTTGGATAATGTTATATCCTGTGGGGTCATGTTATGCACAATAATATGTATTGGAACAGTTCCAATATTCACCATAGGAGTGTAGGTTACTGTGACACCCAGATTTTGTATTCTATGGGAGAGGCATATTAGTGTTTCAGAAGTTTTTAATTTCTGACCTCTCTTTACCTGTAAGGGTAAAAGAAATTTATCAGCCCAAGCAGCAATTATAACATCGCTAGATACCTGCATATTCACGGCATATGGCAATTGCTGGTTTGATTTCAGGGCTGCATTTTCATCCTGAAATACTTCAGGGTCCCCCTTTAACCTGCTCCAGAGGCAAGAATTAATCAAATCTATTTGTATGGCATATCTATGTAAGATATCATTGCCAATGTATATTTGATTATGGGGAGTATTTAAAACTAAAAACAGGTGCTTCACTGACTTATTACCTATAGAGATAGATAATAAGCACTTAGCTGTGATGTTATAGCTTTCAGACCTGTCATCCAGGCCGTTGACACCATGGTCTTGGGGAGAAAGATATTTAATCACTTTAGGTTCAGCTATTTGCGCTAATAAACCTTCGCTTATATAGCTAGCTTCCTGTTTTAAGTTTATTTTAGCATACTTGGTTTTACCAAGGTCATGTAGTTGTATAGGGATAAATAGATCCTCTTTAACTCTCTCAATCCCTGTGAGGTATTGAGCGTGGCCTCCCCCCTTAGGGATTTTATGATCCCCCTTGTGGAGTGATATGGTTAATACATCGCCATCTAGGGAAATATTCGCTATCTTTCCAGGCGAAATTTTAAAAGTATTACCATCAGAGCCACTAAAAGGAGTCTGCTCATCTATTTGTAGAATAGTGATTTCAGGTACAGAGTTATTTCTGAAATGAATCTCCACAGCATCTGGTTTCTCTTCCACCACGTGACAGCTATGTCGGGCGCGAGATATACCAGATTTTTCATAATTGATAGGCCGTCTAACTTGTGACCAAATTACATTATTTATGCAATCAATTATGGTGCTTAATCGCTTCAGGAGATCACTACCAATAATTAAACGATCAGTTGGCAGATCCACTATAATGACAGGGTGTCTTATGACCCTGTTCCCCTATTTAAATTTTAACCAGGCAGTACCGTAGACTTTTAGGGATTCACCCCCAACACCTATTAGAGAACCGTCAAATTCTTTTAATTTAGGTTTGTGGGGTGTTAGCTCATTTAGCTGTGTGTAGTACCTGTGGGATAAGATAGTTGCCTGTGACCCAGTGTCAATTAATCCCCTGATAGGGTTGGAGACTGAATCTTGCAGCTCAACTAATACATAATATCTTCCTGCAGTTTCTACCATTTCACGCATAAAGTTGGCGTTAGCATACATTTGTGGGCTTCGCCACGTGTTACCTGAGTTTGCCATGCTTTCTGATGCAGAAGAATCTTCATACCTACCTGTTTCCTCTATGACAGGTTCGGCTGGATTCTTGTGTACTGCATCTGTGGAGATAAGGTTAAGAGAGTGCTGCAAAGGAAGAGATTCGTTAGTTTTTCCCGGATGAGGTTGCCTGTCATCACAGCTAAATGGTCCGTTTCCGGTCTGTGGGGAGAGAACATGATTAGTATCATCAATATTTACTATTACATTTTTTATATCTCTCCCCTCCCCCTCAGGTGATGCTGCAGTATTTATGACTGTACCTGTGGTCCACTGCTGACCACTGGCTGTACCCCTAAAAAAGTATTGTTCTGTTGCTGAGCCGTAGATTTTTGACTCATATTAGCGATTTGTTCGCTCAACCGATTTAACTGGGTAAACAGCATATCTACCTGATTGTACAAGTTACCTCTACCCCTGGGCCTATCTCTTGGTGCCCCATTGTACTGATTCCTGGACCACTGGGTTCCCTCAGAATCAGGGCCGCTATTTCTATTCTGGCGTGGTTGCCCCTGGGGTTCAGTTTGTTCCGCATTAGTACTTTGGGGAGCATTATATACCTGGGGTGTCTGGTTACCCTGAGAATATCTTCGCCGTCTATTGTATCTACCCTTGCGCGGATACCAATTATTTGGTGAGTATTCTCTTTGTGAGTAATTATTCACCTGATTATGTCCCCCACTTTGGTTATAGTCTCCCTGCGCCTAAACCTGTGTAGGGGGAGGGGCAGAATTAAACCTCTGTGGAGATGGCCTGTTTTGACTGGCCACCTCTGCATAAGTCCTCTTTTTAGACTCCAAATTGGGGGGGGCTAGGTGACACCCTAGTTTCTGCTAAAATTTTGGGGTTTGACTCCTTTTTAACCCCCTGTTCACTGGACTGCTGAATAGAGTATAATTTTGTACTCTCTTTGATCAGCCATTCCAATGAGCAGTCCTCATCAAAATCTCTAGCTAAGTTGATTTTGATGGGTGTAGGCAGTGCTTCAAAAAAATAAATTTACAAATTCTGAGCCATCAAATTTGGGATTATCTTCAGCCATACTGTACGCATTTTTCAAAACAGAAAGGAATTCGATTGGACTCTGATTCGCACCGATACCATTTTTTTAAGACCGAGTACAAGTACCGATACTTTTTTTCAAGTACTCACCGATACCAAGTACCGATACTTTTCTATTGTCATGTGACAGTTTCCCAAGCACGTTACAACAGAGTCAGACTAACTAATGTTTTAAGATAGCTTCTTTATAAGTATGAAGAACTGTAACTCAAAATACATTATGAAATATATAAAAAAGGCAGCTTTATTGGCTTGTTGTAACAACTCAAGTAAATTTCACAGAACATCTTAAATAAAACATAAAAATAAATATATAATAAGCCCCCACTGATTCTAATAAAATAAAACACGAATACTACCTTATTTACTGCACGTAATTAAACTTCGTATTCTAAAATATTTAAGCATTCAACAAGCGTACGATCACTGGAAAATAGGTTTGTTTTATGTTGTTGTGCAATAAAGCTACTTTTTTTTTTTTAATGTGACTTTAGTGGGAAGCTACATTAATGATAAGTCTCTATCTTATTTAGGGTTTCAAGGTGTCCAATATATAACTGGGAGGGGGGGTAGCTAGGGTTGCCACCTGTCCTTTAAAATATAGAACACTAGTTATAAGTTACACATGCTGCAGGGTGTGCAGGAATGAATATGAATAGTGCTGTCCAGAAACACAATACATTTTCCTCCCTGCACACCCTGCAGCATGTGTAACTCATAAGTGTCCAGGAAAACATGGCTGGGGTAGCGGCGGCGCAGTAGCGGGTGGAGCCACCTCCCTGAAATGAGCTTTTGCAGGTTGGAATGTCTGTGATGGGCACAGCATTCTTCAAGAAGATATAAAACATGCACAGTAATGCACTGGAAAGGAGCACAAACAAATCACCACAGCCTTTTGTTATATACTTTTTTTTTTTAACTTTCCTCCCTTCTCTTTTCAAATCTTACTACACTACTTGTGTAAATGGAATGGTGTTCCTCAATCTACAGCACTTCATCAACCCCTGCACTAGTATAAGCTAAATTATATGGAACTGATCACTTGATATTTGTGTTTTAACTTAAAACACAAATATAAAGTGATCAGTTCCATATAATTTAGCTTATACTAGTGCAGGGGTTGATGAAGTGCTGTAGATTGAGGAACACCATTCCATTTACACAAGTAGTGTAGTAGAAATATATTTTTACAGACTCACTTCTTTTGCAAATCATAGCATCAGCACTGAGCACCAAGCAGCTCCTTTCCACCTCTGAGCTACATGCTAGTGGTAGAACTCACTCATTGTCCTCCCAGACAGCTCCAAGTAATACACACATAAATACAGTTTACCAAATAGCTGCCAGAAAAGCTGCTATGCACTGTAAAGTGTAAAGCAATTCACTGCAGTCCTCTGGTGGTCAATGGGTTAACAATTGGATTATTTGAAACTGTCTTGGAGGACAATGAGTTCTACCCCTAGCATGTGGTGCAGATGAGAGGAGAAAGATATTTTCTATTGTGGCAAATGTCTAAAAAAGAAGTTTAATAGTCAACTCCTTGTCTAACTACAAGAAATGCCTGGCCACTTTTGTAATCAGACCAGTCAGTGAGACATTTGGATGTGAACATTGGGGGGGAAGCCATTATGCAGTGGGACACATTGGGGCATCTACCTTGAAATCCTAAACAGCTAGCAGGCAGCAGCACTGTGTTCCTGTTCCACTTCCTAGTCAGTCTGGGCTCACAGTATGACACGTAAGTCACATGGGGCAGAGGCACAGGGGAGGAGCACATACGGAGAGGAGATGCTGCACAGTGTGTTACTGGGCAATGAAAAATAAGCTCACTAAAACGTTTTTTTTATTTAAACAAGAAAGCATTTTTGAAAAAAGGTTAAACATTAGTATTTTTATTGTACTATGTGACTTCGATGCAATGTGCCCTTCTCTGTGTACTGTAACAATAAAAATACTAATGTATAACATTTTTCAAAAATGCTTTCCCTTCGTTCTCCACCCTGGTGTCAGACATAGTTTCAGAGCACTTTAACATAGTCCCAGGAGTTGGAGGTACTTAGTCTTGTTTATTAATTATGTATTAAAAACGCCTAAGCAGCGTAGCAGACATAGCAATTTTCACTGATTCTAACACCGGAGTGTGCCAGTACTTGTGATGCTTCTGGCTGCACACTCCGGTGTTAGAATCAGTGGAAATTGCTATGTCTGCTACGCTGCTTAGGCGTTTTTAATGCATAATTAATAAACAAGAAAGTACCTCCAACTCCTGTGTCTATGTTAAAGTGCTCTGAAACTATGTCTGACACCAGGGTGGAGAACGAAGGGATTCACATCACGCAACTCGTATGGATTACGTGTGTGTCTTGATTGGGAGTTGGTCTGCATGAGCTGGAGCCTGGGACTACGTATTGCAGAGAGACATTGGGGGTATTTATATATTATTTAAGCACTAAGCACTCATTCATTGATGGCTGAAAAGATAGCAGCCAGGTTAGGGGATATTTTTGCTTAAGCCATTATGTCTTGCAAGTCCGTTATTAACTGGAAACAGGGTTGAAAAACACAAACAGCGTTTGAACTTAAGCTAACAGTTCAAACGCTGTTTGTGTTTTTCAACCCTGTTTCCAGTTAATAACGGACCTGCAAGACATAATGGCTTAAGCAAAAATATCCCCTAACCTGGCTGCTATCTTTTAGTAACGGCTGCTGGCTGCAATATTTAAATAATAAAATAATGCACACATAAGCAAAATCCCCTAACCTTGATACAGTCTGACTCCTCCACACGCCGTTGATCTCTGAGTGTCTGTCTACCTTGTTAGGTGTTAGCTCCCTGGTTCCCGCCCCTCTCTACTGTAGCTCTCTCTGATTGTATAGCACAACAGGAGCTTCTTCACGCAAGGCTCCCTCACGTCCCTCCTTCCCCCACAGGGTTCAAAAAGTATCGGCTGAGGCATCGGAGCATTGTAAACAAGTACAAGTACTTGTGAAAATGCTCAGTATCGGCACCGATACTAGTATCGGTATCGGTGCATCCCTACTTTAAACCATACACCGCTATTTTCGCGGCAGTTTTAGTGCGATATTGCCCGAATTATTTTCTGCATTGTCGTTTTACCCCATTCCAGGAATGAATATTCATATCCTTTAGTGAAGCAAAGAATTTGTGAGGCTTACTGTCAAATACCCAAGGCAGAAATTCAATTTTCAATTTCTCACTTGTAACATTCATTATAGCTAATGCATTTTCAAAAGCCTGTAAATGATCAATTACAGATGTTGTTCCCTTATTGGAGAATATAGGTACTGCGCGTTGTACGAAGGTGATTATTTTATGGGAATCATAGACCTTATCAGACTTATTTTGGGCTTCTCTGTTAGAGTTTCCCTCCCCCGCACCAGCTGCGCTACAGCAATCCTCTGGATTTTTGTTCTATATATTTTTGTACCTCGTCCCTGACGCGTTCGCTAAAGGAGTTAGCATTATCTGCATTATTCTCACTGCTAATATAGTGGTTTTCATTATGGCGATATGACCTTTTTACATCGCTTAATTCTCTCTGGCTTTGCGCAAGCTGTTTATTTAAATCTTGTATCTGCGCGATTAAGTCTGTATTATGCTTATCTAAGGCGGTTAGGTTTTGGGCAAATTCATCCATTTTATTTTTGGCTATTTTTAAACCCTCTTCGCGTCTGCGAGAGGAACGAATACTATTTTCTAGCTCCTGTATTTGCAATCGTTTGTCTGTGACACAAAATGACATTTCGTCAATTATGCATATTAAAAGGGGCCAGGATTTTAGTATTAGTTTGTTTCGCTTTTTGGGAGCTTTGCATTGATTAATCATTAATAATTCCTGGAAGAATTCATTCTCTTCATTCCACATATTATTATTAACGGTAATATTTTTAGCCCTAGTTTCAAGCGTATCCATAAAATCATTTAATTCACCCGCAATATTAAACTTCCCTTGAAGGTAACTTAAGATATCTTTCTTAAGGACCTGACCTTTAGTAATAGGTATGGTTATGGGACCAATTTCATTGCTATGTATAGAATTAAATGAGTCACTCCTGGCTACAGACATTATTATATTGGTTTAGTACTTAGTTAAACTAAAACGCTAATACAATTTTTGCCAATAAAAAGAGAGAAGGAAAAATCTTATATTTAAAAAAAAAATATTATTAATTTTGAAATATGAAAAATTAATATTTTTGATTAACTTTGAAAATATGGAAAATTAATATTTTTGATTAATTTTTAAATATGAAAAATTAATATTTTTATTAATCTTTCAAAAATTAATCTTTAATAATATATTTCAAGATATTAATATCAATCTCGAAATATGAAAATCAATATTTCAACTATTCAAAAATTATATCTTCAAAATATTAATATCGAAATATGAAACTTTTTCTCTCTTTTATAATAATTTCTATCTACCACAAATATATAATATCAAATATGATGGATATTATTAAATCTCAGAAAAGTGCCTCCAATTATTATGTCAGTATATTTATGAAAATCTTAGTAGTGCTATCCAAATAATATATATCAGCTTATGGCAGGGTTATGACACAATACAACCAATAATTTTCTTTAAAAATAGAAACCCTTAATAAACATGCATCTACTAGAAACAATAAAATTAATATAAATACCTGAACTCTTTTATTTAGTTAATATCCATGAACAGTTTTGAAATATATTTGCAATATTAGAATATGACACAAAATTTATATGCGTTAAAACCAACTCTTAAAATATGCTATCCTTCTTACAAAACCCAGAAAAATATACCTTCACAATTCAGCCTTATTTATTTAACACAATGGGACTAAAAACCTTTAACATCCAAGCAATACAATTCTAAACTGTGCTCTTTCAACAATAGGATAATATATATATATATATATATATATATATATATATATATATATATTCTGCTATTTAACTGCAATTTATCCTAATACAGAATTAACTTACAATATCAGAACTTGCACAGATGATTTACTTAGCAAATCAGATACAGATTTAAACAATACCTAGGCTTATGACTACCAATTTAAAATACAATATACTTCACCAATTTTGAACCAATTCATAGCGGTCTTTAGGTCATCTCAGAAGACAGATCAGTAATTTTTGCAATCAATGAGAAGGAGGTAGTCAGCTTGTTTAGATTGGTTTCAAAATGCCAGCAGCAGATATCATTCAAAGTTAAAAACAGCCTTTTTTTCTATCTCTCTCTTGCTTACTTATATATGTTTTCAATCATTGATGACATCATGTGGGTGGCACTACGGGAGCTGACCTTCCCATTGGTTACACGGGACGTTGAATCGGATTGGCCCTTGGAAATTTCATTTTTAACAGCCAGAAAGAATCTTCTGGCTGTAGTTCTCGCAACATAACACCAGGTGGCAGCATCACAATCAGACATAGCAATACATTTGAAACAACTTAAATCAATATTTCTATGAAATGGTTATTCATTTTATCATAATTTACTGCAACAACTATTCACAATATTTGCTTTGGATAAGTTATATCTTAATGAATTTTCTGATCATTTTGATATGAAGCATCACATATATCTAACATTATATTAAAATAATTTATATTTCATTTAGCCTAACAGAAAATTTATATCTCATAGTCATATCACATCAAAGTAACTTCCATATCTTCATCTCACTATATTTTAAAAGATGTATTTGAAACTTTATAAACATTTATTGCACATTCATATAATATGACGTTTCATTTCATGCAGGCATTCCATCTGAAATAAAGTAATAAGTGGCATTAATTATTTCTTTCCAGGTCCACAAGTATTTATTTATATTCTTAAAAACACAGAGGTTAAGTAAGATCGTTTATGTTTTCAAAACATATATATATATATATATATATATATATATATATATATATATATATATATACACACATTCATTTCTATGTAGATCTGAGATTTTATGTCTGAAAAATATAAACAAAACAGAGGTTATTACACATTTTTGACTGACTAAAACAGTTACCTCCCAAGCTTAGCAAATACCCATGTAATAATAATAGAGAATTAGACAATTTCTCAAATTTCTATATTTAATACATTCTGGGGCATGCATTTAAACAGAGAGAAAAAAAATAAAAATAAGAATGTTTATTTGCTGTCTGCTTACGTGAGCTTCCAGAGTCACACCTCAGCATCTGTCTTTGTTTTCTCTGTGTTATCTTAATCACCACATCTGGTATTTCCCAGGGTTAGTACTCACACAGCATGAGCCACTCAAATAAATTTGTGCTAATTACCCGTCCCTTTTGAAAAATGCCTGTATTTTTCACATCTCCTCAGACGGATCGGCATCTTCTCTTGGAGGAAATTCATATATGGGCCTGTGTCCTGTTCTATGTATCAAAGTGCTGCCTTTTACCCAGCAGGAGGGGGCTTCAAATGTTATGCTCAAGCCTTTGGAGACATCCTGTCTGCATACTAAATGGGGGAAGAGCTGAACATGAGTGAAGTCAGTTTGTCTGAGAGGAATGAATCATTTTTTTTTTTTTTTTGATCAGTGAAATATCTGATCAAAAATACAGTTGTATTAATCTTGAGATATATGATTAAAATATATATATTTATTAACCTCACATATACCATGACACCCTTTAGTGTTTTATTGACTCATTTTACCAGATCATCAGTTTGCGGGTGATATAATGATGTTTTATATGAAGGAGATTACACATCTCCTTTGTAATTTTAGACATAAATGGAGTGCCTTGGTCTATTAATATTTCTTTGGGAATCCCAACCCAGCTGAACATTAACTTCTATAATAAAAAAAAATAATATATATATATATATATATATATATATATATATATATATATATATATATAATATGTACGGGTGTCCCCTTCCAGACTTTATAAGAGGACCCCCCAAAATCCATACCAATGTGTTCAAATGGGACCTAAATTATGAGTAAGGGCACCAATGTGCTACGGTATGCTGTAAGAGGGGAAGTTAATTGGCATTCAGGACAAGAAGAACAATAATTTGTGATAGATGCCATTACACCTGGCCAATAAAACCTCCTAAGAATTCTCTCTCTTGTTTTTTCAATCCCCAAGTGTCCACCAAGTATGTGGCTATGTGCCATATTTAATACAGTGTGTCAATATGCCTGGGGTACTAATAGCTGTTTGACAGACTTCTTTTTTTCAACTCTGTTCAATAAATCATTTTCCACTTCAAAGTATGGATAGGTGAGGGCTTTATCAGGATTAACGGGGGTTCCATTTCTTATGGAGATATGGTTTCTAGCCACAGCTAAAGTTGGATCCTCCTATTGTGCAGCTCTAAAGTTACTTGTACTATCCTCTAGGTCAGTTATTTCTACATCAGGGTCAGATATATTCAATTGACATATTGACCTGTATTATCCTGTTCAGTGTTACCTCCAACTAGGGTTTCCATAGGGATTAACTGTTTCCCTCTAGCAGCAGTTATTTTGCCTGTCATCCCCCAATAAATCAGAAAAGGGAAAATCACAAACAGCGCCCTCTACTGAATCCAGTTAATTTTTCTCAGCAGCATCCGATAGATTCATAAAATGGGGAAAAGCTATTATCATTTCATGGACTCATTTATCTACTAAACCAACTCTATGATTTGAAGGTCCATTTTGTATCTCAATAAGTACTTCAGCAGTTGGATACTTGTGAATGTCCCCATGGACCCAGGCAATATTTAGGTTCTTATAATTATCAATAGGAGTATTTCTCAACAGACCATTCTCTATGAGTGTAAGCATGCTACTAGAGACCAGCAAAGCTTTAATTTCATTTCCTTCCACCCTTACAGTGCACCAAGGGTGGCCATTTAGACAATCATTTTTGGTAACTTCATATACTGGACGAGAGTACAATGAATAATTGCCCCTCATATTGCCAACATTACATTCCATAGCAACATCATTCTCAGGGCAGTCCTTTGCAAAATGTCCATACTCTTTACATTGAAAACATTTAATATTAGCATTAGACAACATGTTAAGGCTATTGTGGACTCTTCCTGTCTCACACAACTCTTGCCACTTGCTGTAATTTCCCTCGGGTTGTAGAAACCCATCTGCTCCTCCCAAGACCACCTTTTCCCCCGGTGTGCGGCTGTAGCCTGTAGTAAAGCCTTTACAACTTCCTCCATTTTTAAGTGTGGTATTGTCTCCTTAACAGACTATCAGTGTGTTCGCCCACTGCCTCCACCAAATTTGACCTGGGATCTTGCAATCACACAGTCTATAAAGCTGGAAACACCACAGAGGGTTGTAGCTTTATAAAATATAGCCCGTTTATTAACAGGTCTGGCAAAAACAGGCAAAATAAACATAAACAAAACAAGAGAGGTTTGCTCCACTGAGCACTTACTAACAAGTACAACTGACTGCACTTAGAAGATTTTCACAAAAGCAAAATGCACAGAGATAAGTCCTCTCAGTCTCTCATGAGTGTGTTGCAGTTCCCCTTACTGCTGGCATTCTGACACTGAATCCCTGCCTAGGGATTTTTTAAAGCACCTGCTGTCAATTACCCCATGCAGGTGAGTAGCTAGCTGGGTGAGATTAAATTCCTGGACTGGAGGTTCTCACATAATGTGCTGCCTGCAAACTGCAGGGTGGAGCACTGGCCCACCCTACTCTCCAAATGCTCCATCCCAGGGACCCAGAAATAAATCACATATTTTCTTTATGTTGTAAACAAACACAACTATTCTCCCTGGGGTTGTCAGACCATACCCTGCACTGCAGCTTTTTTGAGGGAATATAGACACATTCCAATACTATCCTTTGGGTTCTGTCACAGTAGCAGGGGCGTATTTAGGTTTTGTGCTGCCCTAGGCACTCAAAATTCTGCTGCCCCCCACCCCCCACCCCACCCCAGGTTTAAGGCCTTTTTTAGACATAATATGTTTGGGGCAGGGGGTAAAAAATTAAAAAAATAATGTCTTTTTAAGTAGATGTTCACCAGGGCTTGCATTCACTCTGGTCACACACACACACATATATCTATATATATATATATATATATATATATATATATATATATATATATATATATATATAGGGAGTGCAGAATTATTAGGCAAATTAGTATTTTGACCACATCATCCTCTTTATGCATGTTGTCTTACTCCAAGCTGTATAGGCTCGAAAGCCTACTACCAATTAAGCATATTAGGTGATGTGCATCTCTGTAATGAGAAGGGGTGTGGTCTAATGACATCAACATCCTATATCAGGTGTGCATAATTATTAGGCAACTTCCTTTCCTTTGGCAAAATGGGTCAAAAGAAGGACTTGACAGGCTCAGAAAAGTCAAAAATAGTGAGATATCTTGCAGAGGGATGCAGCACTCTTAAAATTGCAAAGCTTCTGAAGCGTGATCATCGAACAATCAAGCGTTTCATTCAAAATAGTCAACAGGGTCGCAAGAAGCGTGTGGAAAAACCAAGGCGCAAAATAACTGCCCGTGAACTGAGAAAAATCAAGTGTGCAGCTGCCAAGATGCCACTTGCCACCAGTTTGGCCATATTTCAGAGCTGCAACATCACTGGAGTGCCCAAAAGCACAAGGTGTGCAATACTCAGAGACATGGCCAAGGTAAGAAAGGCTGAAAGACGACCACCACTGAACAAGACACACAAGCTGAAACGTCAAGACTGGGACAAGAAATATCTCAAGACTGATTTTTCTAAGGTTTTATGGACTGATGAAATGAGAGTGAGTCTTGATGGGCCAGATGGATGGGCCCGTGGCTGGATTGGTAAAGGGCAGAGAGCTCCAGTCCGACTCAGACGCCAGCAAGGTGGAGGTGGAGTACTGGTTTGGGCTGGTATCATCAAAGATGAGCTTGTGGGGCCTTTTCGGGTTGAGGATGGAGTCAAGCTCAACTCCCAGTCCTACTGCCAGTTTCTGGAAGACACCTTCTTCAAGCAGTGGTACAGGAAGAAGTCTGCATTCTTCAAGAAAAACATGATTTTCATGCAGGACAATGCTCCATCACACGCATCCAAGTACTCCACAGCGTGGCTGGCAAGAAAGGGTATAAAAGAAGAAAATCTAATGACATGGCCTCCTTGTTCACCTGATCTGAACCCCATTGAGAACCTGTGGTCCATCATCAAATGTGAGATTTATAATGAGGGAAAACAGTACACCTCTCTGAACAGTGTCTGGGAGGCTGTGGTTGCTGCTGCACGCAATGTTGATGGTGAACAGATCAAAACACTGACAGAATCCATGGATGGCAGGCTTTTGAGTGTCCTTGCAAAGAAAGGTGGCAATATTGGTCACTGATTTGTTTTTGTTTTGTTTTTGAATGTCAGAAATGTATATTTGTGAATGTTGAGATGTTATATTGGTTTCACTGGTAAAAATAAATAATTGAAATGGGTATATATTTGTTTTTTGTTAAGTTGCCTAATAATTATGCACAGTAATAGTCACCTGCACACACAGATATCCCCCTAAGATAGCTATAACTAAAAACAAACTAAAAACTACTTCCAAAACTATTCAGCTTTGATATTAATGAGTTTTTTGGCTTCATTGAGAACATGGTTGTTGTTCAATAATAAAATTAATCCTCAAAAATACAACTTGCCGCTCCACTGTCAGGTGCAGGCCAGAAAGGGTGCTGTAATCCCTTTAGCCACAATGAATCCACAGAAGAAGGCAGCACCTTGCAGTATAAACATATCTTTATTTCCACATACTGGAATAAAACAGTGACGTTTCGGGTAGAGAACCCTTAATCATACAAAGCTAAAACACACTGTTCAAACCTTATAAAGGCCTACCTGTACACAGGTGTCCAATTAACATTTCTCAACACTTCCACCTAGTGGTTACTCACTTAATTACTTCTATAATAGAACTTAAAGGGACACTGAACCCAAAAATTTTGTTTTGTAATTCAGAAAGAGCATGCAATTTTAAGCAACTTTCTAATTTACTCCTATTATCAATTTTTCTTTGTTCTCTTGCTATCTTTATTTGAAAAAGAAGGCATCTATGCTTTTTTTGGGTTCAGTACTCTGGACAGCATTTTTTTATTGGTGGATGAATTTATCCACCAATCAGCAAGGACAACCCAGGTTGTTCACCAAAAATGGGCCGGCATCTAAACTTACATTCTTGCATTTTAAATAAAGATACCAAGAGAATGAAGAAAATTTGATAATAGGAGTAAATTAGAAAGTTGCTTAAAATGTCATGCTCAATCTGAATCATGAAAGAAAAATTTTGGGTACAGTGTCCCTTTAATGTTCTTATTTCACCGTGGTGCAAGATAGAATTAAAATTAATACAAAAATATATACATATGCAGAACAATGACATATACAGATACCAATGCAATTTCAACCAAATGAATTACTGATAGACAAATTATTGAAAATTATTAAAAAACAATTTGTTGAAAAACAATTGCAGCAAATTTGATGAAAAACAGTTGCAGCAAGTTAGATGAAAAACAAAATTGCAGCAAGTTAGACATTTCATGACTCAAAATGATTACAAAAATAATTTCAAAAATGATTATAAAAATAAAGTATAATCCAATTCTTTATTTAAACCCAAGGGTTGCATTGCATTGAGTTTGTAAATCCAAAACGCCTCTTTCTTTTTTAACATTAACTCTCTATTGCCCCCCCCCCCCCCCGTCTGGGACGTGGCACTGCATCAATGATTTGAAAACGGACCTGACTAATATTGTGGCCACATTGTATAAAATGTCCTGACACTGGTGTCTCTAGATTTCCACATCAGATATTGCTCTTGTGTTGTACTATCCTATCACGGACCCGGCGTGTCGTCTCGCCAATGTAAATTTTTCCACATGGACATTTTATGAGATAGATAGCAAAAGCAGTATCACATGTGTAAAAGCCTTTTATCAAGAATTTTTTAGTCAGGTCCGTTTTCAAAATCATTGATGCAGTGCCACGTCCCAGACGGGGGGGGGGGGCAATAGAGAGTTAATGTTAAAAAAGAAAGAGGCATTTTGGATTTACAAACTCAATGCAATGCAACCCTTGGGTTTAAATAAAGAATTGGATTATACTTTATTTTTATAAGAGAAAAAAAGAAAACACAGCGCATCCGCGATTCACAGCATAGTTTTATTCATAACACACAGCTCCACATAAAATGGCACACTTACAAGATAAAGGATAAAAATTAGCACTTAGCCCACTGGCTGATGAGAAGACCGCCTGTAGTAGTTACCGTAAAAGGATCACCTGGACGCCGACCAGCAGCACCTGGAGTTACACTTCTCCTTGTCTCACAGAGCGGTAATAGATCAATTGCATATAGCAGTCCCTTTACCCAACGCGTTTCCTCTGCTCACGGGCAGACTTTTTCAAGGGGATTTGTTCAACTGGAGTACTAAACCCTCCATACATAGACTGCTTTATAATGCCAAACTTCCTCTAGCTTGATTGCATCAGATGTGTCCAGGTACCATAAGTGCTCTAATACAATGGCAAATACCTAAATGTATATAAAAAACGGACACATAGTATACACAATTGGTAGAATAAAAAAATACATAGTTACAGCAATTGAGGATAACTATTTGCTATACATAAATAATAAAAAAAATAATTTCAATGTCTAATAAAATGGATACATCTTTCCAAACATCTAAATACATACTTCATCATCTAATTAATAACAGGGGACACAAAAAGTAATTTCCAAATTTAAAGTATGAAATTAAAATGTATATATATATATATATATATATATATATATATATATATATATATATATATATATATATATATATATACTCATATGTCCATAAAATTAACTTAATTGATTTCTATAAAAAACACACCATGATTAAAAAATTCCTAAGAGAAAATATATATGAGGTTTAAATAAAATAGAATGGAATGGAATATGCTCTTCTTAGTACTTCCTAAAACCACCACAGAAAGATAAGCTATAACAAATAGGACACTACCTGCTGACTAAAAAAAACCCTCACATTTCCTTATTATGATAACTTATTACTTATAGGCTAGGGGGACATCTAATGGAATGACCATGGAGATAATGCTAGAAATTTTAATTCCACTATATTAGTACTCCATAAAGGCCTGGAGATCAATATCAATATTAAGGCCTTTGGGCTCCAAACAATCCAGACGGTGAATCCACTTGGTCTCACATTTCCTAAGTAATAAAAACCTTCTATTTGCACATGGCCCTGGATTAATCTGTTCTAAAACTCTAATATGTAGGTCATTACAATCCCTATTATGAAAAGTATCAAAATGACTAGAGACACTATGTTTATCATATCCATCTTTTATATTTTCCACATGTTCATACCACCTCCTCTTAATAGTTATTTTTGTGCGACCTACATATATTAGTCCACATTTACATATTAATTGGTATACTACATACGTGGATTGACAATTTGCCCTACATTCTAATTTAAACTTTTGCTTTTATCATATTTGGTGACTTCATTGCCCTTAATTATATGGTCACACATGATACATCCCTTCCTTCTACATTTATAAGTTCCTGTCGGTATAGATAACCAATTTGAAAGGGTATTTGTATTCCGGGTATTTGAACCCTTATTGATACATTTTAATTTTGAGGGGGCTATTAGGCTCTTTTTTGTTATAGCTTATCTTTCTGTGGTGGTTTTAGGAAGTACTAAGAAGAGCATATTCCATTCCATTCTATTTTATTTAAACCTCATATATATTTTCTCTTAGGAATTTTTTAATTATGGTGTGTTTTTTTATAGAAATCAATTAAGTTAATTTTATGGACATATGAGTATATATATATATATATATATATATATATATATATATATATATATATATATACACATTTTAATTTTATACTTTAAATTTGGAAATTACTTTTTGTGTCCCCTGTTATTAATTAGATGATGAAGTATGTATTTAGATGTTTGGAAAGATGTATCCATTTTATTAGACATTGAAATTATTTTTTTTATTATTTATGTATAGCAAATAGTTATCCTCAATTGCTGTAACTATGTATTTTTTTATTCTACCAATTGTGTATACTATGTGTCCGTTTTTTATATACATTTAGGTATTTGCCATTGTATTAGAGCACTTATGGTACCTGGACACATCTGATGCAATCAAGCTAGAGGAAGTTTGGCATTATAAAGCAGTCTATGTATGGAGGGTTTAGTACTCCAGTTGAACAAATCCCCTTGAAAAAGTCTGCCCGTGAGCAGAGGAAACGCGTTGGGTAAAGGGACTGCTATATGCAATTCATCTATTACCGCTCTGTGAGACAAGGAGAAGTGTAACTCCCGGTGCTGCTGGTCGGCATCCAGGTGATCCTTTCCGGTAACTACTACAGGCGGTCTTCTCATCAGCCAGTGGGCTAAGTGCTAGTTTTTATCCTTTATCTTGTAAGTGTGCCATTTTACGTGGAGCTGTGTGTTATGAATAAAACGATGCTGTGAATCGCGGATGCGATGTGTTTTCTTTTTTTCTCTTATACAGCTGATCGCTTTGGGACATACATAGCGGGAGTCCCGTGAATCACCGGCTGCTCTGCCTGTTCGTTCAGCTTACCTCACTACATCGAGGAGTCTATCAGAACCACAGCTCCCATCATTTGGAACCTAACAGCTTCTTGCAAGAGTGCAGCTAAGTGTTCTCTTATATAAATATATGAACATTGTGCAATTTTACCGAACTTGGATAACACTGTTTGGGGCTATTTTTGAGACTGTGCAATTAATTACAAAGTGCTTTGGACTTCTATTAAGGACATTGGGACTGACATATACTCCTCCGTTGGGAGCTTAAGAGAATGAGATAGTTATACATTCTATTATAATTTGTGTACCTGTTTTAATATTTCACATTCTGTATTTCATTTGTAAATTTGTGCCTATACATACCCATAATAGTTACATAGGGGCTACTGACAAATAGGGTAAGCTTGATCGTTATTCCCTCAAGCTCATTTAGCGCCGTATTTGTTTGTTTCTATTTATACTTTATTTTTATAATCATTTTTTAAATTATTTTTGTAATCATTTTGAGTCATGAAATGTCTAACTTGCTGCAATTTTGTTTTTCATCTAACTTGCTGCAACTGTTTTTCATCAAATTTGCTGCAATTGTTTTTCAACAAATAGTTTTTTAATAATTTTCAATAATTTGTCTATCAGTAATTCATTTGGTTGAAATTGCATTGTTATCTGTATATGTCATTGTTCTGCATGTGTATATATTTTTGTATTGATTTTAATTCTATCTTGCACCAAGGTGAAATAAGAACATTAAGTTCTATTATAGAAGTAATTAAGTGAGTAACCACTAGGTGGAAGTGTTGAGAAATGTTAATTGGACACCTGTGTACAGGTAGGCCTTTATAAGGTTTGAACAGTGTGTTTTAGCTTTGTATGATTAAGGTTTCTCTCCCCGAAACGTCATTGTTTTATTCCAGTATGTGGAAATAAAGATATTTTTATACTGCAAGGTGCTGCCTTCTTCTGTGGATTCATTATATATATATATTAAGACATTAAATAAATACTTATTCTTTGCATATATGACAGATAAAATTTCTAGAAAAAGAGGAGAGGAGTGCAGACTCAAATGCAGAGTAAAAATATTTTAATATGTGTCACACACACGACAAATGGCAACTCACAAGAGATAATAATTAAAACAGCGATTGATACAAAATGTATCATGTAACTTATCCACTCGGCGAGTATTTCCGAAGACGGCTCCAAACAGTCAGCTGTCCCTCTGTGTCTCTCCAAAATCACCAAATCCAGGTTGGTAGCGAGTTACTCGGGGTATCTGTCAGCCTCTTGTAATACCAAAACGTTCTGGAAATAAACAGTGATGATTTCAGCCGAACAGGTATAGTATATAAAACAAACAGGTATTAGCTACGATCCTCGGCACACAAACCAGACAGTTCCTAGCTGCAGACCCGGAACTTAGGCGGCCTCACAGGATCGGATAACAAATGGGGTGGGCGGACATCTACGCGTTTCGTCCCGACACAGAGGGACTTTCTCAAGAGTCTGTATGACAGATAGACAAACAGTAAATGTACAAGTATTTAGTGACTAATCCGTTTTTTTATGCCTAATGAAGATGTATTGAAGGGAGAAAGGCATATGCTGTTTCACAGTGGTCACGGTGTAGTGCACACTGCACTGTGTAGTCTGTGTGAGTCTCAATCACGCGGTGGAGCCAGGAAGAATACCGCATTCCCTCTCAGTCCAGGCCAGGCTGTGCAAGTGAGCTCCGCCTCCACTGTCACCCCGTCATGCGCACCCACATACAATCCCATAGTATAGCAATAGCCGGGCCAACCATTTAAGTCATTTGTAATTGGTTGATTTAGACACCCGGCCCTGAGTTCAGTAGAGTGGCCCTAGGGACTCAAAATTCTGCTGCCCCTCAAAAATCTGTCGCCCTAGGCACCAGCCTCATTGGCCTATGCCTTAATACGCCCCTGCACAGTAGGTACATGCAGAGAAAAACAAACAACTGAATAAATGTCAAGGAATCTCTGTACAACGTCTCTGCATGAAGCAATACCCTAGTGCCAAATATTAATGATTTTGAATTCAGAGTTGAACCCCTGCAGAATTAGTGTTTTTAGTTTGTGAATCCAATAATTTTTTTGTCTGACTAATAAACTGTCTGTGTCGCCTTCTCTTCTGGGCTGTCTAATTGTCTCAATAGCCCTCTATCTAAAGGGTCTCGTATCTTTTTGGTGTACCTCCAAGAAATGTTGTGACAAAGCTGAGCATGGTCTATTATTCTTTATGTACCCTAGATGCTCTCGTATTCGTGTTCTGACATCTCTTGTGGTCATACAAACATACTGTTTAGAGTGTGTGGTACACTTGACTAGATAAACCACATAGGTGGTAGAGCAATTGATACCACCTCTAGGGCTCCATGTACTAAGCCGTCAATTCATCCGTCATTGTAGACGCGGATAAACTCGCCGTTACTCGCCGCGGGCGAAATGGTGTCCGCTGTCGCTATGTACTAATATTCCCCCAATAAATAGACAAGTCTAGCCCGCCGCGAGCAGTGGCGGATTATTGATAAATTTGACGCCTCGCTCGCCGCGACTAAGCTGATGTACTTTTAACTTTCAGTTGAATTGTCTGGCCAATTATTAACACGTGACATGCAAGGTGTCACGAACATCATAGTAGTCGCGGGAATAGAATTTTGCTCCTATAAAAGTTCAACTTATCTAAACAACTTTATTATTGTTCAAAATTTTTTGAAGAGTGATAACAGAGCGTTATTTTTGTAATATTTATTTACAATTTGGATATGGCTTCATCTGGATCTGATAATATATAAATATTAATATAAAAATAATTATAAAGATTGACAACTAACAATACAAATTTAAATAGATTACTCTTTAATTACAGTCGACAAATTGGGCGCAATTTATGTACATGGAAATGAGAGACAAATTAGACGCCAGTTATGCTGTAAGTACAATGCTGATATTACTGCCTTTTATATATGTCTAGACTGGCGTCTAGATTGACTTTCCTATTGTTTTGTACCTTGCCCGCCACCTAAAAGGTGGCGAGGCAAAAATAGCGAGGTGGGAGCGGAAATTGTAGCGAGCGGACAAATAGATTTTTTAGTACATTCGTTTTTTGGCGAGTTGGTGGTCAAATGTGTCTAATTACAGTGAAAAATGGAGCGGTAGCGAGGTTTGGCGGATAAGTACGCTCGCAATTTTAAAGATGCGAGTTTTAACATAATTGACGGCTTTGTACATATCAGTTTGCGAGTTTTGACGCGAGATTTGTTGCGGGTAGCTCGCTGACTGCTTAGTACATGGAGCCCCTAGTGTTAAATGTTTGACCTGAATGACAAAAGTAAAATTCTCTACTCTCAGTCAAAAACTCAAATGCTTTGCAACTGGGATTCTTACATTTAAAGTGATTGTACATTTTTAAGGATTGTTTCACCAAGCATTATTCTACTATTAATTCTAAGCTAAATCGCCAAGTTTGTTTTTGTAAATCTCTTGTTCCTGTATAAAATAATAATGTATTTTACCTACAGAGCATTTCAGCTCCTTGCTCCGCCCCGCCACTACTTCCATATATTTTTTTCTTCCCTGTGAGCGAGCTGAACCACCCCTTTCTACGTAATAGCATAGGAGTGTAAATCTTGTTCGTTCACTCTGCGCATGCGTCTAATTTTGTATACAGCGCTGCGGAATTTGTTGGCGCTCTACAAATACCTGATAATAATAATAATAATAATAATTCAATGTATTGTATACATTGTGATGATCATTGCAAGCGCAGCTGTTATCAGAGACAGCTTACAGATAACAAACACTTGCCTTATACAATATTGCAAGAGACAATCTTGTCAATGCAATGTTTCGGATAGCAGCGGTAACAGGGGTGCTTTGCTAACAAGCATTTTTTTTTCAACGCTCCCTTAAGACAAAGCTGGTATTACGGGTTTTTTAAACCTGGCATTAGCCGCAAAAAGGTGAGCGTAGAGCAGAATTTAGCTCCACATCTCACCTCAATACCAGCGTTGCTTACGGTAGTGGTGAGCTGGTAAAACGTGATTGTGCACGATTTCCTCATAAGAAACAATGGGGCAGATTCAGCTGAAAAACAACCTAACACCTGCAAAAAAGCAGCGTTCAGCTCCTAACGCAGTCTCATTGATTCCTATGGGGAAATAAAAGTTATGTCTACACCTAACACCCTAACATGAACCCCAAGTCTAAACACCCCTAATATTAAACTTATTAACCCCTAGTCTGCTGCCCCCGACATCGCTGACACCTGCATTATATTATTAACCCCTAATCTACCGCTCCGGACACTGCCGCCACCTACATTATTCCTATGAATCCCTAATCTGCTGCCCCCAACATCGCCGACACCTACATTATATTTATTAACCCCTAATCTGCCCCCCCATGTTGCCGCAACCTACCTACATTTATTAACCCCTAATCTGCCGCCCCCATCGTCGCCGCTACTATATTAAATTTATTAACCCCTAAACCTAAGAATAAACCTAAGTCTAACACCCCCCCTAACTTAAATATAATTTAAATAAAACGAAATAAAATGACTACAATTAAATAAATTAATCCTATTTAAAACTAATACTTACCTATAAAATAAACCCTAAGCTAGCAACAATATAACTAATAGTTACATTTGTATCTAGCTTAGGGTTTATATTTATTTTACAGGCAACTGTGTATTTATTTTAACTAGGTACAATAGTTATTAAATAGTTATTAACTATTTAATAACTACCTAGTTAAAATAAGTACAAATTTACCTGTAAAATAAATCCTAACCTAAATTACAATTACACCTAACACTAAACTATCATTAAATTAATTACATAAACTAACTACAATTAACTACAATTAAATTAAATAAACTAAAGTACAAAAAAAACCCCTCTAAATTTCAGAAAATAAAAAAATAATTACAATAATTTTAAATTAATTACACCTAATCTAATCCCCCTAATAAAATAAAAAAAACCCAAAATAATAAAATTCCCTACCCTATACTAAATTACAAATAGCCCTTAAAAGGGCTTTTTGTGGGGCATTGCCCCAAAGTTTTTAGCTCTTTTACTTGTAAAAAAAAAATACAATACCCTCCCCCACATTAAAACCCACCACCCACACACCCAACCCTACTCTAAAAACCCACCCAATCCCCCTTAATAAAGCCATCTTCACCCAGCCGGGCACAAGTGGTCCTCCAGAGGGGCAGAAGTCTTCATCCGATCCGGGCAGAAGAGGACCTCCAGATGGGCAGAAGGCTTCATCCAGGTGGCATCTTCTATCTTCATCCATCCGGAGCGGAGCGGATCCATCTTCAATCCAGCCAACACGGAGCATCCTCTTCAAACGAAGTCCAAGCGAAGAATGAAGGTTCCTTTAAATGACGTCATCCAAAATGGCGTCCCTTGCATTCCGATTGGCTGATAGGATTCTATTAGCCAATCAGAATTAAGGTAGAAAAAATCCTATTGGCTGATGCAATCAGCCAATAGAATTGAGCTTGCATTCTATTGGCTGATTGGAACAGCCAATAGAATGCAAGCTCAATTGTATTGGCTACTTGGATCATCCAATAGGATTGAACTTCAACCTTAATCCTATCAGCCAATCGGAATTCAAGGGACACCATCTTGGATGACGTCATTTAAAGGAACCTTCATTCTTTGCTTGGACTTCGTTTGAAGAGGATGCTCCGCGTTGGCTGGATTGAAGATGGACCCGCTCCGGATGGATGAAGATATAAGATGCCGCCTGGATGAAGACTTCTGCCCATCTGGAGGACCTCTTCTGCCCGGATTGGATGAAGACTTCTGCCCCTCTGGGGGACCACTTGTCTCGGTAAGGGGATCTTCAAGGGGGTAGTGTTATGTTTTATTAAGGGGGGATTGGGTGGGTTTTAGAATAGGGTTGGGTGTGTGGGTGGTGGGTTTTAATGTTGGGGGGGTATTGTATTTTTCTTTACAGGTAAAATAATTACTTTTGGGCAATGCCCTGCAAAAGGCCTTTTTAAGGGATATTTGTAATTTAGTATAGGGTAGGGATTTTTATTATTTTGTCTGGCTTTTTTATTTTATTAGGGGGATTAGAGTAGGTGTAATTAGTTTTAAAAAATTGAAATTATTTTTTTATTTTCTGTAATTTAGTGTTTGTTGTTTTTCGTACTTTAGTTTATTTAATTTAATTTAATTGTAATTAATTGTAGGTAGTTTAGGTAATTAATTTAATGATAGTGTAGTGTTAGGTGTAATTGTAACTTAGGTTAGGATTTATTTTACAGGTAAATTTGTGTTTATTTTAGCTAGGTAGTTATTAAATAGTTAATAACTATTTAATAACTATTGTACCTAGTTAAAATAAATACAAAGTTGCTTGTAAAATAAAAATAAGCCCTGAGATAGCTACAATGTAACTGTTAGTTATATTGTAGCTATCTTAGGGTTTATTTTATAGGTAAGTATTTAGTTTTAAATAGGAATAATTTATTTAATTGTAGTAATTTTATTTAGATTATTTTAAATTATATTTAAGTTAGGGGGGGTTAGGGTTAGGTTTAGACTTAGGTTTAGGGGTTAATACCTTTCATATAGTAGCAACGACATTGGGGGTGGCAGATTAGGGGTTAATAAATGTAGGTAGGTGTTGGCGATGTTAGGGACGGCAGATTAGGGGTTAATAAAATGTAACTAGTGTTTGCGAGGCGGGAATGCAGCGGTTTAGGGGTTAATATATTTATTAAAGTGGCGGTGATGTCCGGTCGGCAGATTAGGGGTTAAACTTTTAATTTAAGTGTTTCCGATGTGGGGGGGGGGCTCGGTTTAGGGGTTAATAAGTAGTTTATGGGTGTTAGTGTACTTTTTAGCACTTTAGTTAAGAGTTTTATGTTACGGCGTTAGCCCATAAAACTCTTAACTACTGACTTTTAAATGCGGTAGGAGTCGCGGAAGAAAAGTGAGCGGTACACCTGTACCTGCCTGACTCGTAATACCAGCGGGCGTTAAAAAGCAGCGGTGGGACCTCTCAACGCTGCTTTTTAAGTCAAGACTCGTAATCTTGCCATTAGTCTGTATACATTCGGAACTGATGTCCCCGACTAATGTGATGTCTAAAAAGTTTACATATGTTCTACTTTATTCAAATGTAAAATGTATCCCATTATCACAATCATTAAGGAATTGTACAACAAGTTTGGCCATATCTTCACTAGATTTCCGAATGAACAACAAATTGTCGATAAAACATTTGTAAAATAGGATGCAAGATGACAAGGGGTTTTCTTGTGCATAGATAAAGGTAGGCTCTAGCCAACCCATGAAGATATTAGCATAGGAGGGGGCAAATTTAGCCCCTATGGCCGTATCCTGTGTTTGCAAATAAGAAAAAACTTCAAATCAAATAATTGTGTCTTAGAAGGAATAGAGCTACACACAATATGTACTGTATAGTGGCACTATCGAATAGTGTATGCCTTTTAAGCGTAGATTCCAGGGCATAAATTCCTAAGTTATGTGGTATACTAGAATATAGTGAAGCCACATCCACTGTGAGCCAACTATATTCTTTTAGGCCTAACAAATGTGAGGAATACCTGATGTAGCTACACTAATCAGTAACCAGAGGCTGTAAGATGGCACCTAGTCACTCTGAAAGAGGTTCATAAAGAAACCTATTCCAGAAACAACAGGACGGCCCTTTACATGAATAAATTGAGTACCATTAATTTACTTATACTAACAGCAATAACTTACTATCTGCTAATATTTTTGTTTGTCTGTGCTCTGTGCATTGAGTTCTTGTTAGGCCTAGTTTCCATTGCTGTTGTAAACTGTGTAAAGTTTTGGTAACATAAAACATCTCCGTAGATTTTAATGGAGATGCTTTTACCACCAATGTATACAGTTCACAACAGCAATGGAAATTAGGCATTAGTACATGTAAATAATACACTTTATAGTATCATGAGCAGTATTGAATATATTTTAATGGTTTAGAAAAGTTTTTCATTTTTTTTTAAACAAAATTTTCTGTTCATTTCTATGGGAATTTTGTAGATTTATAATGTTTTCTGAGTACGAATACACTATAATGTTAGTACAGAAATACTACTTATTTAATTATTATTTCCCCTTAACCTAACGGGACATGAGTTGCAAGTGATGCAGCATAACTGTAAAATGCAGACAAGAAAATATCACATGAACATTTCTATGTAAAAAGGGAGATATTTGTACCTCCAAATTTCTTCAGTGCTCAGTGATGCAGATCTACTATTTTTACTGCATGGTGTGAAAAAATCAGCTCCATCATTGCTGAGTTCACACTTTGCTTCATTTTGATCCCATGGAATTTCAGTGAAATAGTAAACTTCATTAATCTGAGGAGTAAAATAATTGTACCTGCACATGCGAGACACGTGTTCCTTTGAAAATCACAGAACTAGCTGTGATTAACTGTCACAGGAGCGAGCTGCACTTAGTCTTATGGCGCGGTCGGGCCGGGCTGTGACTATACAGCTGGCCCGATGCGCTGACTAAATATTACAGACCTGCTCAGCAGAGAGCAGAGAGCGGGTCTGTAAAAGCGCCATAATTTTTACATATTAAAAGATAAAAAAGGCGTTTAGAACTATAGCACTTAAATAATGTTATATAATTCTGCACTATGTGCAGAATTATATAACATTATTTTTAAGGTTTACTGTCCCTTTAAAGTCCCTTTAGAGTGGAATGTGGCTAATGAAGAAATTTTGAGGTAAAAAAAAAATCTTACTTTTTAAACGTAAAAATAGTAATGTGATATTTTCTAGTCAACATTTTACAGAAACAATGCATTACTTTCAATAGATTTAACATTGAGGTATAATTTCCCTTTGACAATCACAGTGTTTCCATCTTGCCAGAGACTATCGGCTAGACTACAAGTTTTGTCGGTAAAAACTTGCGTTGCTAACAAACCTTTTTTTTCCAGCGCACAATTTAAACAACGCTGGTATTACAAGTTTTCTGAATGGGTGCGTTAGCCACAGAAAAGTGAGCGTTGAGCACATTTATCGCCACTTCTACCTGTAATACCAGCATTGCTTATGGTAGCGGTAAGCTGGCAAAACGTGCTCGTGCACGATTTCCCCATAGGAAACAAGGGGGCTGAGACAGCTGAAAAAAAAACAGCGAAAAAGCAGCGTTCAGCTCCTAACGCAGCCCCATTGTTTCCTATGGGAAAATACTTTCTAAGTCTACACCTAACACCCTAACATGAACCCCGAGTCTAAACACCCCTAATCTTACACTTATTAACCCCTAATCTGCTGCCCCCGACATCCTCGCCACCTGCATTATATTATTAACCCCTAATCTGCCGCTCTGGACATCGCCGCCACCTACATTATACCTATGAACCCCTAATCTGCTGCCCCCAACATCTCCGACAGCTACATTATAGGTATTAACCCCTAATCTGCCGCCTCAACGTCGCCACCCCACCTACCTACAATTATTAACCCCTAATCTGCCGAACGGACATCGCCGCCATTATAATAAATGTATTAACCCTTAAACCGCCACACTCCCGCCTCGCAAACACTAGTTAAATATTATTAACCCCTAATCTGCCCCCCCAACGTCGCCGACACCTACCAACAATTATTAACCCCTAATCTTCCAACCCCAACGTCGCCGCTACTATAATAAAGTTATTAACCCCTAAACCTAAGTCTAACCCTAACCCTAACACCCCCCTAACTTAAATCTATTTTTAATAAATCTAAATAAAATTACTATAATTAAGTAAATTATTCCTATTTAAAACTAAATAATTACCTGTAAAATAAACCCTAATATAGCTACAATATAACTAATAGTTACATTGTAGCTATTTTAGGATTTATTTTTATTTTACAGGCAACTTTGTATGTATTTTAACTAGGCACTATAGTTATTAAATAGTTCTTAACTATTTAATAAATACCTAGATAAAATAAATACAAATATACCTGTAAAATAAACCCTAACCTAAGTTACAATTACACCTAACACTACACTATAATTAAACTAATTACCTAAACTACCTACAATTAAATACAATTAAATTAAATAAACTAAATTACGAAAAAAAACCACTAAATTACAGAAAATAAAAAAGAAATTGCAATATTTTAAACTAATTACACCTACTCTAATCCCCCTAATAAAATAAAAAAGCCCCCCAAAATAATAAAATTCCCTACCCTACACTAAATTACAAATAGCCCTTAAAAGGGCCTTTTACGGGGCATTGCCCCAAAGTAATCAGCTCTTTTACCAGCCCTTAAAAGGGCTTTTTGTGGGGCAGTGCCCCAAAGTAATCAGCTCTTTTACCTGTAAAAAAAATACAATACCCCCCAACATTAAAACCCCCACCCACATACCCCTACTCTAAAACCCACCCAATCCCCCCTTAAAAAAAACTAACACTAACCCCCTGAAGATCACCTTCACCCAGCCGGGCCGAACTCTTCATCCAATCCGGCAAGAAGAGGTCCTCCAGAGGGTCCGAAGACTTCATCCTATCCGGGCAGAAGAGGACATCCAGACCGGAAGAAATCTTCATCAAAGCGGCATCTTCTTTCTTCATCCTTCCGGAGCGGCACCATTTTGAAGACCTGCTACGCGGAACATCCTCCTTGCCGGACTATTAGACAATGAATGACGGTTCCTTTAAATGACGTCATACAAGATGGCGTCCCTCGAATTCCGATTGGCTGATAGGATTCTATCAGCCAATCGGAATTAAGGTAGGAAAAATCGGATTTTTCCTACCTTAATTCCGATTGGCTGATATAATCAGAATTCGAGGGACGCCATCTTGAATGACGTCATTTAAAGGAACCATCATTCATCGTCTGGTCGTCGGGCAAGGAGGATGTTCCGCGTCGGAGGTCTTCAAGATGGTGCCGCTCTGCTCCGGTAGGATGAAGAAACAAGATGCCGCTTGGATGAAGATTTCTTCCGGTCTGGATGTCCTCTTCTGCCCGGATAGGATGAAGACTTTGGACCCTCTGGAGGACCTCTTCTTGCCTGATTGGATGAAGAGTTCGGCCCGGCTGGGTGAAGACGGCTCAAGGTAGGGTGATCTTCAGGGGGTTAGTGTTAGGTTTTTTTAAGGGGGGGTTTGGTGGGTTTTAGAGTAGGGGTATGTGGGTGGTGGGTTTTAATGTTGGGGAAGTATTGTATTTTTTTTTACAGGTAAAAAAGATGATTACTTTAGGGCAATGCCCCGCAAAAAGCCCTTTTAAGGGCTGGTAAAAGAGCTAATTACTTTGGGGCAATGCCCCGCAAAAGGCCCTTTTAAGGGCTATTTGTAATTTAGTGTAGGGTAGAGAATTTTATTATTTTGGGGGGCTTTTTTATTTTATTAGGGGGATTAGAGTAGGTGTAATTAGTTTAAAATATTGTAATTTCTTTTTTATTTTCTGTAATTTAGTGTTTTTTTCTCGTAATTTTGTTTATTTAATTTAATTGTATTTAATTGTAGGTAGTTTAGGTAAATAGTTTAATTATAGTGTAGTGTTATGTGTAATTGTAACTTAGGTTAGGGTTTATTTTACAGGAATATTTGTATTTATTTTATCTAGGTATTTATTAAATAGTTAATAACTATTTAATAACTATTGTGCCTAGTTAAAATAAATACAAAGTTGCCTGTAAAATAAAAATAAATCCTAAAATAGCTACAATGTAACTATTAGTTATATTGTAGCTATATTAGGGTTTATTTTACAGGTAAGTATTTAGTTTTAAATAGGAATAATTTATTTAATTATAGTAATTTTATTTAGATTTATTAAAAATAGATTTAAGTTAGGGGGGTGTTAGGGTTAGGGTTAGACTTAGGTTTAGGGGTTAATAACTTTATTATAGTAGCGGCGAAGTTGGGGTCGGAAGATTAGGGGTTAATAATTTAGGTAGGTGTCGGCGACGTGGGGGGGCAGATTAAGGGTTAATAAAATGTAACTAGTGTTTGCGAGGCGGGAGTGTGGCGGTTTAGGGGTTAATACATTTATTATAGTGGCGGCGATGTCCGGTCGGCAGATTAGGGGTTAATAATTGTAGGTAGGTGGCGGCGACATTGGGGGCAGCAGATTAGGGTTAATAAATATAATGTAGGTGTCGGCGATGTTAGGGGCAGCAGATTAGGGGTTCATAGGTATAATGTAGGTGGCGGCGATGTCCGGTCGTCAGATTATGGGTTAAAAAAAAATATTTTAGTGTTTGCGATGTGGCGGGGCCTCGGTTTAGGGGTTAATAGGTAGTTTATGGGTGTTAGTATACTTTTTAGCACTTTAGTTAAGAGTTTTATGTTCCGGCGTTTGCCCATAAAACTCTTAACTACTGAATTTTATATGCGGTAGGAGTCTTGGAGGTGGAGGCTGTACCGCTCACTTCTTCAAAGACTTGTAATACCAGCGTTAGCTAAATCCCATTAAAAAGATATGATACGCAATTGACGTAAGGGGATTTACGGTATGGAAAAGTTGCGGAAGAAAATTGAGCGGTACACCTTTAACTTCCAAACTTGTAATACCAGCGGGCGTTAAAAAGCAGCGTTAGGACCCCTTAACACTGCTTTTTATGGCTAACACCAAACTCGTAATCTAGCCGTATGAGTTCTTAATTAATAAAGGCCAATACTTTGTCTTTAAGATTTAATTATAAATCACAGTGTAGAATATCACTGCACCAGAAATAATTCCACTTAAAAGCTGACATAGGGCCAGGTGGTATAAAGCTCTCCTCTCTGGCAAGATTATCTAAGAAAAAGGAAGTATAATTCAAAAATGAAAATATACAGAAAACCACTGCACCCCTAAAGGCTAAAGGACATAGAAATAAAAAATGAAAATGTCAATATCAGAAGTGTGTTAAAATATATATATATATATAATTTAATAATTTAAAAAGACACTATGGGGCCGATTTATCATCGGTCTGTCCGACATGATCCACCTAGTGGATCGTGTCCGACAGACATCAATGAATGCTGACAGATTTATTATTGCACAAGCAGCTCTTGTGAACTGTTTGTGCAATGCTGCCCCCTGCAGATTCGTGGTCAATCGCCCGTTAGCAGGGGGTTTCAATCAACCCGATCGTATAGGATCGGGCGGATTGCATACCACAGCCTCAGAGGCAGCAGACCAGTTAAGGAGCAGTGGTCTTAAGACCGCTGCTGTTTCCGGTGAGACTGAAGGTTCGTGCGAAAACAGGGTGAGTTGGCCCTATTCGGGGCATAGTAAATCGGTCCCTATATGTCTGTAACAAATAAAAGCCAAATACAGTTATATCCAATAACACAAAGAGATCTAGTGCTGATATTACAAACAGCAAAATGGCTATTAAAAGGACGTACAAAATATGCCATATAGTAATAAAAGAAAAAAAAACCAACCAAATATTGCAATAAAAACAATACATTCAATAGTTACAATCGAGATGTGTAACCAAATATAAATACACAGTCCGTATGGTTAAAGGAAACCCAGTGGTGTCTTCCAAAGTGTCGTCCTTATGGCTGTGTATCTGTGGGGGATGAAAAAGCTTCTCTGGTGAAGTACGTAAGAGCAGCGGACAAACCACACAAAAATAGAACTACTCACAAGATAACAGAGTACAAGCAGTGTGAACACTGGAGCTCATGTAGTGTGAGTCTCCAAACAGAACCAGAGCGTTACTTGCGCTGTCCACCGATGCAACCTCTCCTTACCCCCACTGATGACCTAGTAACAGCGGTGTTAAGAACACTTGACAGTTTCTTAATATGGCAAAATACAGACGTGGATTTAAGCTGAATGTAGAAGCCTGATCTCGACTAAAGTGACTTATTTACACCAAAAGCTGGAATTAACAATAAAATATTTTATTAAAACTTCAAACAAATAGTAACAAATAGTGTTGTTCTATTTCTTACTATTTGTTTGAACTTTTAATAAAATATTTTGCCTCATTGAGAGACTGTCAAGTGTTCTAAACACTGCTGTTACCAGGTTACACTGCCGGCTCTGGTGATGTCATCAGTGGGAGTAAGGAGAGGTCGCATCTGCGGACAGCGTGAATAACGCTCTGTTTCTTTTTGGAGACTCACACTACATGAGCTCCAATGTTCACACTGCTTATACTCTGTTATGTTGTGAGTAGTTCTATTTTTGTGTGGTTTGTCCGCTGCTCTTACGTACTTCACCAGAGAAGCTTTTTCATCTCCCACAGATACACAGCCATAAGGACAACACTTTGGAAGACACCACTGGGTTTCCTACGTACACACTATTAGATCTCGATTGTAACCAGGGGTCAAGTCCTACAAAAAAAGTGTGGGAACTCACCAAGACTTCCACCGGCCCTCACAATTAATATATATATATATATACACATACACACACACACTGTATTTATATGTATATAATCTATACAAGTTGGTTAATGGAATCAATGAAGGGTTAAATGGTTGCCTGAGAATCTTCCGCTGTCACAGAGTCTCACCCACATAAGGTGCAATAATTCTATTTCTTCTGAGGGGAACTAAATAACCCTAGAGCAAGCCACACAAAAATTTAAGCATCATGTGTTAAACACATTGTGGGGTGATTACACAGCCAGACCACTGACAGGCTTGCATTTAGTGTATTGTAGGAAGTGTCACTGCCAATTACTAGAAGATCTCAATATCCCTCTAACCAGACTGGGCTCTAGCTCCTTTCACCAGCAGCATCAGTGTTTACTGAAGCATTTATGTTCTCTCTCCAGAGGGAACTTAGTTCCTCCTGCAAAAATAGTGCAGGAACTCTGTTCCCATGCGTTCCTGTCTGACTTGACCCCTGATTGTAACTATTGAATGTATCGTTTTTATTGCAACATTTGATTGTTTTTTTTCCTTTTATTACTATACGGCATATTTTTCTTGTCCTTTTAAAAGCCAATTTGCTGTTTATAATATTAGCTCTAGATCTCTTCGTGCTATATATTGGCTATAAAAGTATTATTATTATCTTTTATTTGATACAGACATCTTGGGGACGATTTATCAATCCCCTTATGGGACCCAATGCCTCTGTTTCCTTGCAAACCTTCAGGCTCACTGCAAACAGGAGTTAAGAAGAAGTGATCTTAAGACCGCTGCTCCTTAACTTGTCTGCCACCTCTGAAGTGGCAATAAGCCTGATCAGATACCATCGGGTTGATTGACACCCCTTGTGTCAGGGTTTTTTCCCTGTTGTGATTGCCATGTGCTGCTGGCAGCCATTTTACTCACCTCTCTTCCTGACTATGGTGCATTGTGGGGGATGCTGCTCAATTCCTGCACTTCCTTTTATGGCCAGAATGGTGTGCATCATCCATGTGAGACAGGATGCAGTCTCAGAATTGTGATGTCATCACTTATTATTTAAAGGGCCTCTGTTCAGTATGCTTTGCCTTTGCATTGTCTCAGACCTGTTTGTGAGAGTTCCTGTGTATTACCTGGCTGCCTGATGTCCTTCCTGATTCCTGATCCCTGGCTTGTTCCTGACTCTGCTGTTCTCCTTGTTCCTGATTCCGTCTCGTCTGACTATTCGCTTTGGCTCCTGACTTGGCTCGTCTGACTACCAGTTCTGGTTTTGATTCCAGGCTTGTTATTTGACTTGTGGACTTTTTATTATTTTTTGCTATTTATAAAGGTTTGATTATTTTTGCACTTCTTGTCTCAGTCTGATTCCTGTCACCCTGACATTACACAAAGGCCATGAATCCTGATGGTGCTAATAATCCACCTTTACCTACCATCATTTCCAGGATGGATGTACAGGATCACAGCTTGGATCAATTTGCATTAGCCCTGCAAACCCTGCTGACTCGCACTGCACATTTGGACCAAAGTGTCCCGCAAGTTATGGCTGCTCCTGTTTCCGCTGCTGCACCTATGACTACCAGGAGCATGTCCGGTTCTGCACCTCTACCTCAGCGATATGGAGGCGATCCTATTCAGTGCAGAGGGTTTTTGAACCAGGTGGGCATTTACTTTGAGATGTTACCTCAGGCGTTTCCCTCTGACAGAGCTAAGGTGGGATTTCTCATCTTGTTACTCTCTGACACAGCTCTTGCCTGGGCTAATCCCTTGTGGGAGCCTAATAAACCTGTGATTTCAAATTACCCTGAATTTGTGGCCTCCTTTCGAAGGGTATTTGATGTTCCGGCTCGCTCCTCCTCTTCTGCTAAACGCCTCATGTCCATTCTGCAAGGTACAAGATCTGTTGCTCCCTACCTTGGCTGAGTTCCGGTTCCTGTGGGTGGAGCTTGCACCGCTCATGGACGCTGAGCATGGTTGCAGGAGAAGCTCAACACAAACATACTACCCCACCGTTTTTGCCCGCTGTTGGAGATTTTTTCTCCCTAGGGCACTCGCATCTGATCTCAGGTGCGGATGGCGTGGAGTACCGGAACAAGTTTGGTGGCTCGGTCGCTGGAGCCAGAACAGAGAAGCGGTGGAGCAATTGCCTTACAGAGTGCCCCACAGGGTGACCCGGCATCTAAAGAGGAGGAGGTAACACGCAGTTTGCAGGTGGTGGCCAGACGAGCGACACCAAAACCAGAGACCTGGTTCTCCATACAATGGATGGCAGAGGTGACCTGTGACCTGTTGATCTGCACTGTAAGGGCCTGAAGCTGAGTCTGACTTCTCTTTGGAGGGGTGCATTGATGATACTACGGAGGCGCGACATATCCAGGGTGTGCTGGGCTACTGGGAGCTTTTCACTGTGGAAACACTATAACGGTTAGCCATAACAGGCGCCCTGGAATACCTGCTGATGTTTTTTTCCTGAGGTCACAATCTTGTTCAGGTGACATAAAATATTAAAAGAAAGAAGCAAAGAGCAAAGAGCAAACACGGCTGATAACAAGGATCGCAGAAAGACTGCTCTTGCACAGCGCAAGTATCATATGTCCTTTTTTTTTTACACTTATTTACTGCAGATTTATAATAGCATACTGATCTGTTGATATAATTCAGACTTTCCTCTGAGCCCTATCAATACAAGCACATCTTCTTTTCTCTGAACTGACTCTTCATGGTATAGGACTACTCAGAATAATCAAGTGTCCTTGGTACTAGCTAAGAGTTTCTGTGGAAAAGTTTAAATATTAGCTTTCTACTTTTTCATCCTTCCTTCAATATACAGGGGAAAGAAGAGGAAAAACTGATGCACTAAATATCCTGTTTTTTATTTTTTTCTGGACATTTGAATAAGATCTCCTAGCTGTGATCTATTGCCTCTTTTTGGGTCTTTATGTATTTATGCACTTGCACGTATATATCTAAACTTGCAAAATTTGGTATCATATATCTATTGACATATAAATTAAATGTCCTGTAATCAAACTCAATGTATATAACATGCTATGGGTAGCTGATAATACTGCTAAATTTGTATTGTATTAGGTTTCAGGAAAAGTTTAATCGAAACAAGATTATTTGCAAATAGAGCCAAGTTATTGTTTGTGAATATTAAGTTGTATTTTTCAGCAATCTAGTTCTGGCTATGGTTGCTTGACCTAAATTATGTGATATAAGATTCTGGCAGAAATATTAACACTATATATTTAGAACATAGTACTAACTGAGTTAGCAATAACTCTTCTGATATTAAGGTATAATAAAAAGCATCCATATTTAGTAACTTTTCAGAGGTAAAATGAGCTCCTATATCATATACAGATAAATCAAGAGTAGAGGTGTGGCCGATAATAATCTGTTATCTTTTATGATATGTCTTCTCTATATTAAGGGCTGGAGTAGCCTTACAGAATATCAACACACCTACTATAATTTAAATAGAAACGGAGCTTAAAAGTCACTGTTATTTTCTCTCACAGATAGATATTTATCTTGTTTGTTTTGTATAAAACCAACTATTTCATATCTCTAGTGTTGCAACATATGGATAAATATATTACTCACATTAGAGCTAATTCTCCGGCCATGACTGTCAAACAGAAGGTCAAAAGAGTGCGAACATCTGAAGTATATTCAGATAATACTAATGAATCAGTACCACATAAAAGTGATATTCAGCCACTTGTAACTCAGATGTCTGAGATTTTTTTGCCACAATTTGAACTACTGAAAACACAAATGACAAATATAATGGTTGAATTAAAGCAATTCTCTAGCTGCGTCACAGAAGCTGAGAATAGAATTTCAGGCAATGAGGATTTATTATATAAGCAAGAGCAGAGTATAGAAGACAATAGTAAGACACTGAGAATACTTTAGGATAAAATACATGAACTATAGGATAGATCACGTCAAAATAACCTGAAAATCATTGGCCTCCCAGATACTGGAGATTATCTGGATTTAATGGCCTTTGCTAGCTCCACACTACCATTGGCGGTGGGTATACCACTAAATAACTCCCCAATATTAGTCGAAAGGGCCCATAGACTTGGCATAACCAGAGATAGTCAAAGGGAAAAAAATTATAATAGACCGGTGATGGTGAAATATTTAAACTATCAAGACAAAATTAACATATTAAAACTATATAGGAAAATGGAAGTTTATTTATAGGTCAATCCAAAATATTAATATTTCAGGATTATTCTAGTGAAACCTCACTCAAGAGAAGAGAAATGGCTCCTTATTGTTCCAAATTAATTAATGCAGGCATAAAAGCTAGACTTATATACCTGGCCAAGATAATTATCGAGGAGCTTGATGGTAATATTACTTTAACAAATGAAGCAGATGCTAGAGAATTCTGTAAAAAAAAGAGGGTACTCTGAATAGGATTTAGGATTACTCTCTCTTCTTGGGTTTCTTTTTTTAATGAATTGGTCTGTTCCTTTTTTTTTTAATTATTATTACCTATATTGCACTGTCAAATGACAAAAGATAATCAGATTAAGGACATGGTTAATTATTGGATTTGGTATATTACAGGAATAAAAATTTTATGTAAACATAGATGTGTCCTCTTTATAATGGTTAATGCTGGCTTGACGAGAGGGGTGGAGGTTTTTTTTTTTTTTTTTTTTTTGCTGCTTGGGATTTTATGGTGTTTGTTAGCTGGTTATCCATAGTTATTGTTAAAGGAAAGAGATTAGATGAGTAAAATTAAGTTAATTTCTTGGAATATAGGCAGGATAACGTCACCAAAAAAACGTAAGTTGATAATAAAGCACCTGGCAATATTTAGCCCTGATATTGTTCTATTACAGGAAACTCACCTAAAAAAATTAGAAGCAGAGAAACTTAAATTCAAATGGGTTGGACAGGTGACAGCCTCAGATTGTTCCAGGAGTAAGAGGGGTGTTGCAGTTTTATTTAATAAAGACTTGGAATATAATAATCTAGACGTGCAAATAGATCCAGAGGATAGATGGGTAATTTTTTCAATTGAGATTCTGAAGGTCAAATATATAATATGTAATGTATACGGGCCTAATAAATCAGATCAGCCTTTTTGGGATGATATTATTGCTAGACTTTGCGTAAAGTCTGAACAAAATACAATATTTGCTGGTGATTTCAATCTAGCCCCAATAGCTTCATTAGATAGATTCTCATCTAGACAGAGCCTCAGAAACCCAGGATTTTTTCCCAAATCTGCAAGAATTTAAAGATCCACGATGTATGGGCATTCAGCATCCGGATAGTAAAGTCTATACTTGCGAGTCATGCGCGCACAGATCCATTTCAAGGATAGATTTTTTTTTTTAGTTTCAGACTCTTTGCTTAGTGATGATACTATGGCAGAGATATATGATATTGTATTATCAGATCATGCACCAATATTATTGGTTATTGGTGCTCGACCAGTTCAGACAGCCACAGCAAATAATTTTTATTTTCCAAAACATCTACTAAATAACATATCATTTCAAAATTGGTTACAAAATAAGTGGCGAGAGTATAGTATTAATAATTTAAACTATGTAAATAAACCAGAGGTATTCTGGGAAGCCACAAAAGCATATTTCAGGGGGAAATAAAAGCCCATATGATCATGACTAAAAAGAAATTTAGGGCGCGTGAGTTGCAACTAGCAAATACTGTTACCAAGGCCTACCACAGATATATGAATACCCCACTTAGGAAATATTGGGACAAATATAAGACTGCCAGACAAGACAGAGATCTGATTTAGTGATAGAAATAGGAAAAAGAATAATACAATTGAGATGGTTACTTTGGGAAATCAGACCTTTACACAGTCTACTGACATTAAAAACATTTTTCTAAATTTTTACAAGAATATATATTCTGCTAAGCCAATAGACATAGACAACAATTCTTTTATTTGGAGTAAGATTAATTGTCCTAGGGTCACACCTGAACAGACCGAAATAGTTAATGCTCCTATATGTTTGGAAGAAGTCTTAAAGGCTATAGAGGCAATTAAATTAGGCAAAGCACCAGGACCAGATCAATTACTGGTTCTACAGACTACTTAAGGATGAAATTGCTCTTACTTTGACCTGTCTATTTAACGACTTTTTTATAGAGGGGAAAATAATGTCACGGTTCTTCTCGGCATCAATCATCACCCTCATCCTTAAAAAAGACAAGAATCCATCCGACCCTGGGTCATATAGACCTATTTCTCAGTTAAATACAGATTACAAACTGCTTACCTCTATAATAGCCAAACGGCTAAAAAAGCCATTACAAGGAGTTATACACTCAGATCAATCAGGGTTTATGATTAATAGATCTCCGACTAAGAATATCCGGAAAACATACATGATGTTGGAACACTTTTGAAATAAGCAATATCAAGCCAAATCAGTACCTAAACAGGATCTGGCTATGGTGATGGTTGATGCTGAGAAGGCTTTTGACTCCATAATCTGGGAACATCTATATAATGCTCTGATTAATTTTGGCTTCTTTGGAAATTTGATAAATTTTATTAAAATCGTATATAACTATTCGTTATCTGCAATTCTTGTTAACAATACCCAAACACAGCAGGGGGACACGACAGGGATGTCCACTCTCTCCCCTCCTATTCAACGTAGCTATAGAGCTACAAGCAATCTATCTGAGACAAGAATTAGAAGGAATATACTTTGGGAGCCAAAAATGTGTGCTGTCACTTTACGCTGAAGACCTGTTATTATATTTTAAAAATAACAATATAAATATACCAATCGCTCTAAAAGCATTAGATTTATTTAGTACCATCTCAGTTTACAAGGTCAACACCAACAAAACAGAGATTCTCTGGATAAATAGAAATAAAGATAGTTTGAAACACCATAATTTAAAGGAGGTTGAGAGCTTCAGATATTTGGAAATTAAACTACACAAGGACCCAAACATGTGGTATAACCTTAATTTCACACCTTTTTTCTCACACATAGTATCGAAATTACAACGTTGGACCCTTTTTCCGATCCCACTCTCTGCTAAAGTAATGCTGATTAAAACTATTCTATTTCCCCAAATAATATATACTCTGAATAATCTTCCATTATATATCAAAGATAAAGACATTAGGATTTTTAACTGGACATGTGCAAATTTTTTTGGGAATAAGACCAGACATATGCTCGCGATTGCTAAATCATCACAGTCTAGGGAAGCAGGAGGACTTGCATTCCCCGATATCAGGACATATAATATTGCTATTTTAGCACATCACTGGGTAGATTGGCTTTTATCATCTAACCACCTGACCAATTTAACAATTGAAGAGAATCTTGTACAACCATTCTCTCTTAAAGCAATTTTACATTGCCCATACTCACAAATTCCGGATAACATCAAGTGAAATATTAGTGTATTCAATGTGGTTAAAGCATGGCAGCAATTATGCTCTCATTTGAATATTAACTATCATATGTCAGCTTTTCTACCTGTAGAAGGAAATCCGGAGTTTACACCAGGCTGTCAGCATTCGATATTTAGAAGATGGGCGGAAAAGGGTCTAACCAAGATAGTACAGCTGTTAGATGAGAGATCAAACATAAGAACTTTTGCGAATTTAGCTTTTGAATATAAATTGCCCAATAAAATTTGTATGCCTCTTTACAGCTTCAACACAAATATACAAATAAGAAATTACAGACTGGAACCTGGTCAAAATTTTTTGGAATAATTGGGGATTACATCAACACATATAGGCAAGGGAAACAATCAATAGCATTATTATATAAGATCCTCCTGGCAAAACAGGGGCAATTAAATCTTGAACAGTTTTTAATATACTGGTCCAATTATTTAGATATAATAAATATAGACAATATTAAAAAAGTTATCAAATGGTTAAATATGGCTCCTCTTTGTTCCTCCTGGAAAGAATTGCACTTAAAGCTTATTAACAATGCTTATATTTCGCCTAAGAGGTTAGCTAAATGGACACCAGGACACTTAGGTCTCTGCTATAAATGCCATATGCCTGGAGCAGATTTACTTCACTGTTTCTGGTATTGCCCTAAAATAAGACAATTTTGGCAGAAAATACATTTCTGGCTAAATAAACCCACGTTGGTTCATTCTCTCCTTATTCCAAGAAATATTTTTCTCCTAAATATAGAAGAACAGAACCAGGATTTAGTTAACACGATAATCCTAGTGGCTCGTAACTTAATATTGAGAAATTGAAAAATAAAAAAACGCCTTCTTTCAGATCATTTATTGAAGCTGTTAAATTATAAATTATTTTTTAACACAATATTTCCAATTTACATAATAAACAAATACAAGATTTTTTTAAATAAATGGATGAATATTATTCAGTTATTTCCTGTCTCTACACAGTTTATACTGACTAAAAAAGTCCACATATTTTGAGGGCCTGATGCTAAGAGAGATATTTCCAGTATCATGGTACTGAGTTTATTAATACTTGGTCCATGATATAGAGGGTGGGGTTTACTTTTTTTTTTTTTTCTCTTCCATCCCCTCTCATCTCGCAATTTAATCTTCCTGTATATAGGTATGATTTCATCTTGTTCAAGAACAAGCTAGATGTTCTCAATTTGTTTATTGTTAATATAAAATGTATAAAATGTCAGGATATTGATCATATTTTTGATATGTAATTATTATGTGAATTTTTTTTTTTATGTACAAAACCTACTCAGCCTTGCATGGCTAAATGTATTTATTCTTCTTGTTTTTCAACCTGACAACTAAAATAAAGATAACAAAAAAAAAAGATCTGTTGCTCAGTATGCTATTGAGTTCCGTACGCTTGCCGCAGAGGTAGGTTGGAACAATGAAGCCCTTGTTGCCGCCTTCTTTCATGGGCTCTCTGATGCGATTAAAGACGAAGTTGCTGCCAGAGATTTACCAGAGGATCTTGAGGTATTGGTGTCTTTTTTTATCCTAATTGACATCAGACTCAGAGAGAGGCCCTCTTTCAAGGAGCGCTTGCGGAAGCCTCCTGTTCCGTTGTCTCCTACGTGTTCGTTCCCACCCATGCCTCCCTCTCCTTCCATGCCTCCTGGTCCCGAGTCACCAGGTACTGCTGAGCTGATGCAGCTGGGATTCACGTGTCTCTCCACGGCGGAGAGGGCCTTTAGGAGGAGGGAGGGGCTCTGTCTCTATTGTGGGTTACAGGGCCACCTTTTGAAGTCTTGTCCTATATGGCCGGGAAACACTCACACCTAAGGTCCTGTCGGGGGCAGACCTTGGGTGGTTTATCCTTGTCCCCGGAACCACTTAAGCAGAAACCTTTGGTCACGGTTGTCCTTTCCTGGGTGGACTCCTCCATAGTCACCCAGGCTCTTGTTGACTCCGGTGCTGCGGGCTATTTCATTGACAGTGCTTTGTATCAAAGCACTCCATTCCTGTTTTGCCTCAGTCCGTTCCGCTTGCTTATGAGGCCATTGATGGCAGAACCCTTCAGCCCGTACTCGTTACTCACGAAACCGCTCCGTTGTCCATGGCTGTTCGGGCTCTCCATTTTGAAACCCTCCAGTTCCAGGTGATAAACTCTCTGCATTTTCCGGTTGTTCTGGGTTATGACTGGCTCCAAAAGCACAATCCCAGTCTCGACTGGCGCAGGTCCGAAATGTTATCGTGGTTCCCAGTTAAAGTCTTGTGCACTTCTTCGGTTTCTCAATTGCCAGAGGAGTACCGAGAGTTCCTAGATGTGTTTGACAAGGTGCGTGCTGGTACGTTGCCTCCTCACCGGTCTAACGATTGTGCCATAGACCTGCAACCCGGAGACATTCCTCCTCGGGGCCGGGTGTACCCTCTGTCTGTTGCAGAGAATTGTGCTATGAAGGAGTATGTTGCCAATGCTCTGTCACGGGGGAGCATCCACAAATCCTGCTCTCCTGTAGGGGCTGGCTTCTTCCTTGGGAAGAAAAACGGTGGCGAGTTAAGACCATGTATCGATTATAGGGGTCTTAATCGTCTTACCATTAAGAATGCTTACCCTATTCCGCTTATTACGGAACTCTTTGACCACCTCAAGGGAGCTACGGTCTTTACTAAACTTGATTTGAGAGGAGCTTACAATCTTGTTAGGATTAAGGAGGGCCACGAATGGAAAACAGCATTTAACACCAGGAGCGGGCATTATGCGTATCTTGTAATGCCCTTTGGCCTATGTAATACTCCTGCTGTTTTTCAGGAATTTATTAATGATGTCCTACGAGATATGTTGCAAGAGTGTGTTGTGGTGTACTTAGACGACATCCTCATACACTCACCCACACTTGAGGCTCATCGTTCTGATGTTACACGGGTTCTTCAGAGATTACGTGAGAACAGCCTGTTTTGTAAACTTGAGAAATGTGAGTTCCATCAGACTCAAGTAACCTTCCTAGGTTATGTTATCTCCATTGCAGTGTTCTCCATGGATCCTGGCAAGTTATCTGTAGTTCTGCAGTGGCCCCTCCCAGTTGGTCTTTGGTCTATTCAACATTTTTTGGGGTTCGCCAATTACTATAGAAAGTTTATTAAAAACTTTTCTTCCTTGGTCAAACCTATCACAGACATAACCCGTAAAGAGAATGATCCACTCCATTGGTCACCTACTGCCATTAAGGCCTTTGATAGTCTTAAGACTGCCTTTGCTGCCGCTCCAGTTCTAGCTCATCCTAACCCTGTCCTGCCTTTCGTTCTTGAGGTCGATGCATCTGAGACGAGAGTAGGTGCCCTCTTGTCTCAACATCCTACGCCTGACGGTTCCTTGCATCCGTGTGGTTTCTTCTCTAAGAAATTGTCTCCAGCGGAGTGCAATTATGAAATTGGCGACAGGGAATTACTGGCCATAATTTTGGCACTTAAGGAATGGAGGCATCTTCTTGAGGGTACTAGCGTGCCAGTGCTCATTCTTACTGACCACAAGAATTTAACTTATCTATCTGAAGCAAAGCGTTTGTCACCCCGACAGGCCAGATGGGTGCTATTTTTGTCTCAGTTTAATTATGTGGTCTCCTACCTGCCTGGTAGTAAGAATGTTAGGGCTGATGCCCTCTCTCGACAATTTTCACCTCTGTCCAAGGAGGAGTCTGTACCTACTCCTGTTATAACTCCTGACCATATTTTGGCTACCATACGTACTAATTTGACTTCTCCCTTGGGGGAGGAGATCCTGGCTGAACAAACCAATGCACCTCCTGAGAAACCTAGTGGTAAGTGTTTTGTTCCTGAGAATCTTCGAACTAAACTTTTGCACACTTACCACTATCCTAAAGCCGCAGGTCACCCAGGGAAGAATCAAATGATTTAGTCTGTCACTCTACAATTCTGGTGGCCAGGTCTTCATTCTGATGTTGCTGCGTATGTTGCCTCCTGCTCAGTTTGTGCACAGAATAAGACTCCTCAACGTCTTCCTGTGGGTCTTCTTCAACCTATTGCTAATAGTGAGCGTCCTTGGACACATCTTTCCATGGACTTCATTGTTGAGCTCCCTGTTTCCAATGGCAATACTGTTATCCTTATGGTGGTTGACCGTTTTTCTAAAATGTCACATTGCATTTCCTTGATGAAGCTGCCTACCGCTCAGGAGCTTGCTTCAATTTTCGCCCGGCAGGTCTTCCGTTTACATGGCTTACCCAAGGAGATAGTGTCGGACCGGGGTAGCCAGTTTGTCTCCAGATTTTGGCAATCCTTTTGTGCTCAAATGGGGATCCAGCTTTCCTTCTCCTCGGCATATCACCCTCAATCCAATGGGGCTGCGGAACGGTCTAATCAAGCTCTGGAACAGTTCCTCCATTGCTATGTCTCAGATCAACACAATAATTGGTCTGAACTGTTACCTTGGGCAGAGTTTGCTCGTAATAGTATTATTAATGCTTCCTCCAAGATAGCTCCGTTCATGGCGAATTATGGGTTTCAACCATCCTTGTTGCCCGATTCATTCATGCCTCAGGGTATTCCGGCTTTGGAGGAGCATCTCCGGCAACTCCGTTTCACATGGGTGTAGATTCAGGATTGCCTTCATCGTTCTATGCAGTGCCAAAGGTTCCAGGCTGATCGTAGGTGTCTGCCCGCACTTTCCTACCAGGTTGGTGAGAGAGTTTGGCTGTCCTCCCGCAACTTGAACCTTTGTGTGCCTTCCAATAAATTGGCTCCCCGTTATGTTGGTCCTTTTCAAATACTCAGACGGGTTAATCCTGTGGCTTACACTCTTGACCTTCCTCCTGCTATGCGCATCTCCAATGTTTTTCATTTCTCCCTCTTGAAACCATTGGTTTGTAATCGGTTTACCACTGTGTTGCCTCGTCCCCATCCTATCTTTGTTGACAACCATGAGGAGTATGAGGTCAGCAGCATTATTGACTCTTGTATGTCCAGGGGCCGTGTGCAGTATTTGGTTCACTGGAGAGGCTATGGTCTGGAGGAGCGTTCTTGGGTTCCCTCCTCTGATGTTCATGCTCCCATCCTCCTCCGTGCCTTCCATGCCCGTTTCCCCAATAAGCCTTTTGTCCTCCAACGGGGGAGGGGTCGTTGAGGGGAGGGTACTGTCAGGGTTTTTTCCCTGTTGTGTTTGCCATGTGCTGCTGGCAGCCATTTTACTCACCTCTCTTTCTGACTATGGTGCATTGTGGGGGATTCTGCTCAATTCCTGCACTTCCTTTTATGGCCAGACTGGTGTGCATCATCCATGTGAGACAGGATGCTGTCTCAGAATTGTGATGTCATCACTTATTATTTAAAGGGCCTCTGTTCAGTATGCTTTGCCTTTGCGTTGTCTCAGACCTGTTTGTTACAGTTCCCGTGTATTACCTGGCTGCCTGACGTCCTTCCTGGTTCCTGATCCCTGGCTTGTTCCTGACTCTGCTGTTTTCCTTGTTCCTGATTCTGGCTCGTCTGACTATTCGCTTTGGCTCCTGAGTCCTGACTTGGCTCGTCTGACTACCAGCTCTGGTTTTGATTCCTGCTTGTTATTTGACGTGTGGACTTTTTATTATTTTTTGCTATTAATAAAGGTGTGATTATTTTTGCACTTCTCGTCTCAGTCTGATTCCTGACACCCTGACACTTTGCTAGCGGCCAATTGGCAGCGAATCTGCAGGGGGCGTCATTGCACAAGCATTTCACAAGAAATGCTTGTGCAGTGATAAATGCAAACAGCATATGCTGTCGGCATTTATCAATGTGCGATGGTCATGATCCGCTACAGTGGATCATGTCCACTCGCACTATAAAATATATTATTGTTAAATTATATATATATATATATATATATATATATATATATATATATATTTTAACACACATGATATTGACATTTTCATTTTGTATTTCTATGTTCTTTAGCCCTTAGGGACACAGTGGCTTTCTGTATATTTTCATTTTTGAACAATACTTGCTTTTTCATTTGTGCTTAAACTCTAAGGTTTAGAGTTTATAACCACTGCTATAAGGTTTTTTAGCTCTAGCGCTTCTCACTTTGCTTCACTATAAGATTATCTAAGAAGTCTTGTCAATAGTGCAAGGTCTCTCAAATAAATTTAGAAAGGCAAATATTAGCTTGACAGATTTTCATCTCACTATACAAGTTTCTGGATGTGAAGGAGAGACACATAGATTACAATATAATGCTAAAAAATGCCACCAAAAAAAGTAGCGTGAATTCTCTCCATGGAGACAAGTTTTTGATTACTATTCCCATAGAATAGTATTGCTCTACTTCTGTTAGTATTTGTCTATTTTTTGTATGAAATTCCTCATTCAATCTTGTGTAGCAAAGTTAATGGGATATAATACCCAAATGTTTAAACACTTGAAAGTGATACAGTATAGCTGTAAAAAGCTGACTAGAAAATATCACCTGAACATCTCTATGTAAAAAAAAATATATTTTACCTCAAAAGTTCCTCAGTAGCCACATCCCATTGTAAAGAACTTCTAAGCAGCAAATCAGTATGTCTGTCCCGGGACAGCTGAAGGATTGAGCCTTGTGCACTCTCATGTTATTTCCCTATTCAGTGTAAGGAAATTTACAATGAAATGTCATGAGAGTTAAGTGAAATCTCATGAGATCACAGTAAAAGAGATCATGACCTCAGCAATGTAGATGCTGATTGGCTGCTGTTCATTTCTTCATTTTTACCTGCAGCTGGACAGTAACTGAGTATAACTTTTTACACAGAACTTACTCTGCTGAGCTGAGGGAATTGTAAGGTAAAATATCTTCCTTTTTTACATAGAGATGCTTAGGTGATATTTTCCTGTCAGCTTTTTACAGTTATACTGCATTAGTTTCAAGTGATTTAGCATATGAGTATTATGTCCCTTTAATTGAAATTAACAGATGAGACTTTTTTTGATACATAAATATTATGTAGATGGATATTTTAGAGATATATGTATATGTATCTATTTAGAAAAATACATTTATTCAGTATACTTATAAGTAATGATTGCAAAACCAACCAGTTCACTGAATTATAACATTCTTGTAAATATGTTCCATAAACTTAAATACAAATTCAAATTTTTTGTCATACTGGAAATAAATGTAATCCTTTTCTAATATAGAACACTGAAACCAAGTTACCAGAAGTACCTTTAATCCATTTAGGAAGGTATATCTGAAATTTGGCACCAAAAGATATGGTGAAAACCAGTGTTCCCTCTAAGGCCAGTTTTGTGAGCAGCCCAGCAGTGAAACAGTTAATTAGAGCAATTAGCAAGCACTTCACGATTCAAACTGCAAGATATGGTTCTCTTATTAGCTATTTCACTGCTGAGGCGCTCACAAAACTGGCATTAGAGGGAACACTTGTCAAGACTACCTTTAGTTGATTTCGGAGGGGCAGTAAAAAAGTAGACCACAAAACTAAATATCAAGGGTACAGTGGGGTATTTATTTATTTATTTTTAATATTTTCTCCCACCTTTACTCCTCTCCTTGGACTACAAACAGCACTGGTCATGTAAAAAAGGAAGTATCCTACAGGGCAACTTTTAAAGTCTGGGGGTGCTACAGTACAGCGCCCCCCAGTCACCCCCCTTATAACTGCCAGAGGTTAGGGCCAATACAGTAAGAGAGTTTCAGTATTAAGTATGTCATATTGATTCCATTCTTGTTATGATAATATTATAACAAATAAATTCCCACTCCAAAAAGATGAACATTTTTTACATGTATATAAAAAGTCAACAGGTCATTCTAAGATAGAATGTGTTGATAGGAAAATATTGGTGGAAATAAAGTTGCTAAATTTTGGAAAAACAATGCATGCCATCATGCAGACAGTTTCCTCACATTTCCTGTCATAATAAAAAACTAGCAAAGTCCCTAAGCCCCAAAGGAGTCAGATAAAGCAAACAGCCGTTTCATAAATCAAACAAAAATTACAGTCTTTCCTGTTTTCCATAATAAGGTCACCTGGAAAAATATTTATAGTCATATTTTGATATATTGGTGATTGTTTTTCCTACAGTACTTATTGCAAGAGGAAAGGAATGCTATATTGTTCTCCATGCATTGCTCACAATATCGTTCCGGTTATGCTAAGGGGAAAAAATACCTTATTTTATTATCCATATATGGGTCATCACTGGAGTAGTGAGTAATCACAACAGGAAATATAGATCAGTTAGGAATATAAAAGAAATATTAAAAATATTCATATAAATGTTTGTGCTGGGCAGTTACCAATGTAATTATACATGTAAGTGATAGAGTTTAACAAAAGTGCAGTCATAAAAAACAATATGTTGAATAGAAAAATTTAATTAATGTGTTAGAAACTAGAACATGGAAACAATATTGCTTTTATTTCAATAATCCATTTTAGATTTTAATGTTTTAGTCAACATTTGAATATTTAACTCATTTTATGGCAGGAATTTCATCCAATACAATTATAAATTGCTGCATTAAAAGCTTTTCCTAAAAGGCCGCCTGCAGATCTGTATTCTCCACTTAATCTTTACAGTTAGTCACATGTTTTAAACAAAAACAAAAGTCATTACTTGCTTTGTTAGAAGTTTCAAATTGGTGAATATGAACACAGCGTGAAATAATCTAAGGAGTATAAAAACACATGTATAATTGCTTTTTAAACTCTTAACCCCCTGTAAAAAGAACAATGTTATCCACACATAATTGAATGCAACATTCAATGCAACATTCAAACATGTTTTACAACCATATTTTCATTTGGTGTATGAACAACCTAAAGACTTGCTGCATGAGAACGCTAAGTATTGTCCTATAAGCTCAATAATAAATAGCATTGGAGTGCAGGTGAGTATACAGTAAGAAAAGCAGTCATGAAAGAATCATAAATGAGTATAATGTAGGGTAGAAAATGTAGACTAAAAAGGTTTTGGTGTGTAAGCCAGTAGAGTAGAGGAGTAGAAGAGTAAAGGAATGAACAAAATATTTTGTAATCAAGATTATAACATATGCAGAGGCGGTTCTACACAGGGGCCAGTGCCCCTGTAAAAATGTCCCTGGCCCCCCCTGTGGCCCCCCCTGAGCTGGCCACTGATATATATGTGTGTATGTATGTATGTATGTGTGTGTGTGTTTGTGTGTATATATATATATATATATATGTGTGTGTGAATGTATGTGTATGTATGTGTGTATATATGTGTATGTGTGTGTGTGTGTGTGTGTGTGTGAATGGGTGTGTGTGTGTATATATATATATATATATATATATATATACATATACATACACACAAACATATATATATATATACATATACATATATACACACACACACACATATATATATATATATATATATATATATATATATATATAATACCGTCCCTTTATCACAGGATATACCCTTCCCAAGGTCGCCTGCCTGGGTGCAGTAATGTCACAAATATCTCCAATATAAATAACTGCACTCTCAGGTCTTTCGTGAATGTGAGAACAACAAAGTCTCTTTTTTATTGTAACGTTACGAAAGACCTGAGAGTGCAGTTATTTATATTGGATATATATATATATATATATATATATATATATATATATATATATATATATATATATACATATATATAATTTGTTTCCGTTTTTTAATGTGCCCCCCTAATTAAACACTGGCCCCCCCAGTAAAATTTGTCTAGAACCGCCACTGAACATATGGGATGTAACTGTGATACATCTAATACTCAATTTTTAGCTATTAGTTAGATAAACTATTGATTGATGGGTACTGAAAGTCTTCATTCTTTCTCTTTATTCGAGTTGACCATTAAAAGTATCCCCTTTATATAATATTGTTTATATTCATTATTATAACCTTTCTTTTGTACTTGCATCTATATTTTAAGCAAAGTACTGTAATGAGATAGACGGTGGTAATCGCTAATGATCAAAAATTCTAATGCATAGGGGAAGAGAATCAGTAAAATCCATGTTAACTCCAACAATTCACTGCAACTTCCTAGTATAAAATAGTACATACATCCACCAGCAAGACTACTAAATTGCCCACCTTAATTCCTTTCTTATCACTAAATCAAGCCTAGGCACTCCCCAATAACGCTGATTAAACAATTTAGCTCTAGGTTACGAATGGGGTGCTATTTAAAGCATTAATTTCGCTAGACGAAGGCTTTTTGTGCATGTTAGGTTGCTCTCGTAAGTTGAAATTAAAAAGTAAGTGAGCGAGCGAAAACCCAACATTCGCAAAAAGTTGAACTTCGAATATCGCAACCATATTAACGTATTCTCACGTAGACTTCAATGGAGAGCACAAACTGAAAAATACTAACACTAATACTCGCACGCTAACCCGATCGCATTTATTCAAGCATACTAAATCCCACCTTAATTATGAATATTTCACATTACAATATTCTTCACATACAGAACTATGTACATTTTATTGTAAATACATTATATATATATATATATATATATATATATATATATATAATGTACCTGTATATCTATTCCTATAGATATACAGGTATAGATATTAATTTTATCAGCTATATATAGAAATATATATTTAATAATAAAAAGTACATCATTTTCTATGTGAAGATTTTAAGTTCACAACTTAAAAATGAACGTGGTCGGGTTAGAGCACATGAAGAATTGCTATCTTTAATGCGTGTTATTGAAATAATATTAAATATAAACTATTAAAACATTAATTATTTAAAATTATTATACATACTGTAAAAATATAGATTTATTCTACGGATTATTTAGAATATTTTACAATATGTATAATAATTTTTAATACATTTTATAAATATTTTTGATTTAATATTTCAATAAAATACATTTAAGAAAGCAATTCTTCATGTGTGCTAACCTGACCGCTTTGGTCCTAGGTTATAAATCCTGATACGCGTTACGCATATTTCACATTCTTATAATCTTCACATAGAAAATAATGTATAGATATATATAGAAATATGTATTTGTAATAAAAAGTTAATTATCTGGTAAGTGAAGAACATTGGAATGTGAAATAAGTACAGTAAATATACAGTAAAACACATAAATACATGTGCACACACACACATCTATACATATATATGCATAAATACACATATTTAGACATGTCTATGTATGCATATATATGTTAAAGCCCTTTGCAGCCCTATTTTTTCAAACACCTTATACCATATATCTTTGAGCCCTTATAAATGTAAAAAAAATGTTTAATATTTTTATGAGACAGTGTTTATATGAGCGTAACTGTACTTTTACATGTATTTATGTTATGCTTGATGCATTTTTTTCTTTCTCTACCGTTTACGCAAGCTTTGAAGTCACACTAACCCTATGTGCGTTAAATTTGATTGCTCTCGAACGAACGCAATTACTTTTAACTCACAATACACGCACTACTTCTGTTGTGTGTAAAAATCAGAGAAACAAACGGATACTTCTCACGCGCTACAGTTAGCGTGCCATGCGTAATCTAGTCCCTATGCGCTGATGAATGGTGCATCATTTTTTACTTTACTAATTTGCTGGGAAAATACAATAAACCAGTCAGTAACAGAGGAAGACTTGGTGATAGCAGTAAGCCCTTCTTTTGTTCATGAAGTAATTAACCAATTAGAAAAAGTCGCTAAAAAAAAAAAAATCGGTTATTTCCCAATTTATGACTTTGAGGCCCATTTATCAATCTCCGAATGGAGCGTGAGGGCCCATGTTTCTGGGGAATCTTCAGGCTCGTCAGAAACACCAATTATAAAGCAGCCGGACAGACCGCCACAATTCAACCCGATCGAGTATTGACACCTCCCTGCTGGCGGCCGATTATTCTGAATACGTAAAGTCTGAAGAAGACTTTACTGTCATAAAGGGACAATAAATACCTTGTTATTACAAGACATTTGTGTTGTGTTGGTATAAAAAATCACATCAGCCAAGGTTTATGTTTTTAAAGCCAAGTTTAATACAAATGTTTCTGCACACCGTACAAAATTATTTAATATTACTTAGGGGTGCAGGCAAACAACCAAAAATGCCTTTCTGGGCTATATCATTCCTGCTTTAACTATGCATTTAAGAATGAGCCTCCCTGGCTTTATACACGCTTCCAATGTCCTATAATGAGAGCAACTGAGCAACTGGGGGGTGGGGTGCTAGGAACAGTGAAGGTGGTTAGTCTTCCTTTAAAAAAAAAATAAGCTTAGGTGATTTTTTGCAATATTTAAAATGTTTTGAGAATATAGAAGTGGATGTGCGGCAATATTCTATTTTGTGTAATTATTTGGTTGGTTGCTTGCACCCCTAAGTAATATTAAATAATTTTGTAAGGTGTGCAGAAACATTTGTATTTAAAGGAAGACTAACAATCTTCATGGTTTCTAGCACCCCACCCCCCAGTTGCTCAGGTGCTGTCATTATAGGACATTGGAAGTGTGTATAAAGCCAGGGACGCTCATTCTTAAAGGGCCACAAAACCCAAAATCTTTCTTTCATGATTCAGATAGAACATACAAATTTAAACAACATTACAATTTACTTCTATTATTTATTTTGCTTCATTTTTTAGATATCCTTATTTGAAGAAAAAGCAATGCACATGGGTGAGCCAATCACATGAGGCTTCTATGTGCAGCAACCAATCAGCAGCTACTGAGCATATCTAGATATGCTTTTCAGCAAAGAATATCAAGAGAATAACACAAATTAGATAATAGAAGTAAATTAGAAAGATGTTTAAAAATGCATTCTCTTTCTAAATCATGAAAGATAAAATGTGAGTGTCATGTCCTTTTAAATGCATAGTTGAAGCAGGAATATTATAGCCCAGAAAGGCATCATCACATTGTAGTGTTAGGACCAGTCAACATTGGGACACCTTGTAAGTTGGTGACTGGCTTAAGCAAAATATGGCCATATTGTGTGACTAAGATCCCAATTTTAAAATATGAGCTTAGGTGATTTTTTGCAATATTTAAAATGTTTTGATTATATATAGAAGTGGATGTGCGGCAATATTCTATTTTATGTAATTATTTGGTTGTTTGCCTGCACCCATAAGTAATATTAAATAATTTTGTAAGGTGTGCAAAAACATTTGTATAATCATATACATATATATTTAAAAATGCTGCCCATCGTTGCACTAATTATCCCCTTCGCTGCACGAGGTTCTGATGCCGTGTGATGTCATCAGAAAGTGGCTCCCATTAGAGTTTATTGAAGCGCACTCTCGTGAGTACAATTACAAGTTGCTGGTTATTGCTACCGCATTGCTGTTAACTTGTAATACCAGTATTTGATTAATGTCCCTTTAAAATGAATGAGGTGGGCATTACAGCATCAGATTAGCTGTGTCTCTTGCAGATAAGCAGTGGATACTTACAGCTGGTAGTATGAGTTAAAAGATGCATAGCAGGCTGCTAAACTATACTTTTACATATTTGTCATAGGATATGGGGACCTTTTGCATATAATTGCTTCCACATGATGCAATGCTTTGAATATATTGCAGTTATTTATTACATTTACAATTACTTATGCTGCCCAGCCATTTTAACACCTGTGTTAGAAGTCTTTTTAGTTTTTTTGTACTCTCATTGCATTCACCTTTTTTCTTGAGGTACCCACACAAATTATATCTTTTCAGCAGACCAAGCATTTAAAAAAATAATAATTGGTAGTCAAAATAAGATTGCAGAAATGCAAAAATTGTAATTTCCATTTTTGTGTTATTTTATATGGTGTACACAGAGTCATTTGTTATATATTTTAAATCCACATTTTGATGTCCCACATTTAGCATCAGTTCACCAAGAAGTTCCCTTTTTTTAATTGTGAACAGCTGCATCTTATGGGGACAAGTAACCTCTTATTTGAAAGAAGGCTGTCTGCCCTTTTTAAATGAGGGGTTTCTTGTTCCTCTAGCCCAAACAGGGGAGGAGATACGTGCAGCTGCAGGTAATCACTGTTTTTGTGACAACCACATGCATTGTACAGGGCTATCTTGTCCCTGTTAGTGACCTGGGGCTGAGATAAGGTGCTCAATTTAACAACTGCTAAGTGGACAAGGTTTACTGTCATGAACCTCATGCGCCCAGCTTCACAGCGAGCAGACAGCAGTACGCTGTCCCCAGTGGCACAATCACCCCCTGCTTGCACGCAGCTCATCTTGTGCAAGAGGGGGCTGTCAATCATCCCAATCAGATGGGACTGGAATGATTGCTACCCGTCACCTAAAGTGTCAGGTAGAGGTCTAGTAGCAGTAGTCTAAAGACCACAGGTACTTAACTAGCATTTCCGGCTCTGAGCGAGACTGGAAGTCTGGGGCTCTGAAGAAGATATTGCAGCTTGGTAAATAGAGCCTATGGGTTTTTCAAACTCCTTCAGCTCCAGGCTCACATCCTGGAATTCCCTGGCTCAGCAAGGAGTTCCTGGTTTACTGTATGACTCGACAATGGGGAAGTTGGGTCTGCTGTCTTACAATTAATAAACATTCTAGCACAAAAACAATTGTATTTCGTCAAACTCCACCCACCGCTTGTCTTATTTGGAGGAACCATTCAGGACCTGTTTTGCTGTTTGTTCTGCTGAGGTCTGTTAGGTATAAATATGTAGCAGGATTCCTGATGTGCACTTCCAATCCTCAGAATTGGAAAACGCTTAAATTCCAGAGTTACAAATACACAAAAAAGGTCAAAATTGATAATAAACAGGTAGGTTATTTTACAATGCATAATTAAATATTTAAACTACAAATTCATAGTGTTCAAAGAACAGGAAACCAAAACTAAACTTTTGTTATTCAGATAACACATGCAATTTTAAACAACTGTCCACTTTACTTCTATTATTATTTGCTTCGAATCTTGGTATTCTTTGATATAAAGCATACCTAGGTAGACTCAATAGCAGCAAAATGCTATTGAGAGGTAGATGCTAATTGGTAGCTGCACATATGTGCCTCTTGTCACTGGCTCACCTGATGTATTCATCTAGCTTCCAGTAGTGAATTGCAGCTCGTTCAAAAAAGGATACCAAGAAAATGAAGCAAATTTGATAGTAGAAGTAAATTGATAAGTTGTTTAAAATTATATGCTTTATCTAAAACCATTAAGAAAAAACAATGGGTCTCATGTCCCTTTAAATTCAACTTCTATGTTCCTGTTATAAACCTCCATCAGTTAACAATTTTGTTAATTACGTACTGTATGTATTTTTTGTGAATTGCTTTCCTTTCTGGGAAATAACAGACCTACAAGTTTAAATATTTGGAAAGCAGTATAATTCTTTCTTTCACTGTGATGCCTTTATTTTTTCACAACAAATGTGAAAGAATACAGGTCATTTGTGACTATTATTCAGCACAGATTGTTAGAACTGCAAGATCTTTGATCCTTCTTCCTGTTTTTCATTGAGGATAAGTTTTGGAGACAGTGTTTTTCAGTCAGTTAAATGCACATTCGGGAAGTAGACAATCTTGTTTTGTTTTTTTCTCTACTTAGTTCTTGGCAAAAGAAAATGTAACTGCTTTTTTTTTTTGTTAATTAAAAAAAAGTGAGAGAAAAGAAGGGAGGTTACACCAATATATTAGTTTTAGCGTAAGACAACTGTATATTAGTTTCAAAGTTCACAATGTACTAAATGCAATAAAGTAAAATGAGTTCCTAGAAGCATAATAAATCTCTCATCATGCTTAAAGTACAGTATATGTTTTAATGCAGTAATTACTGTTCATTTAAAATGACTTGATAAAAGAAAAATACATGAGGTGTTTTATATTCTGTGATACCACAGTGATTCTGTTAAATTTACTAAAACAGCCTAGATTTAGAGTTTTGCGTTAGAAGGGGTGCGTTAGCTATGCGTGTTTTTTTCCCCCCGCACCTTTTAAACAACGCTGGTATTGAGAGTTCTCTGAAGGGCTGCGTTAGGCTCCAAAAAGGGAGTGTAGAGCATAATTTACCGCCACTTCAACTCTCAATACCAGCGTTGCTTACGGACGTGGCCAGCTTCAAAAACGTGCTCGTGCACGATTCTCCCATAGGAAACAATGGGGCAGTTTGAGCTGAAAAAAAAACCTAACACCTGCAAAAAAGCAGCGTTCAGCTCCTAACGCAGCCCCATTGTTTCCTAAGGGGAAACACTTCCTAAGTCTGCACCTAACACCCTAACATGAACCCAGAGTCTAAACACCCCTAACCTTACACTTATTAACCCCTAATCTGCCACCCCCGCTATCGCTGACCCCTGCATTACACTTTTAACCCCTAATCTGCCGCTCCGGACACCGCCGCAAACTTCATTATAGCTATGTACCCCTAATCTGCTGCCCCTAACATCGCCGACACCTATATTATATTTATTAACCCCTAATCTGCCAACCCCAATGTCGCTGCTACCTACCTACACTTATTAACCCCTTATCTGCCGACCGGACCTCGCTGCCACTATAATAAATGTATTAACCCCTAAACCGCCTCACTCCCGCCTCAAAAACCCTATAATAAATAGTATTAACCCCTAATCTGCCCTCCCTAACACCTAACTTCAAGTATTAACCCCTAATCTGCCGACCGGACCTCACCGCTACTATGATAAATGTAATAACCCCTAAAGCTAAGTCTAACCCTAACCCTAACACCCCCCTAAGTTAAATATAATTTAAATCTAACGAAATAAAATAAATCTTATTAAATAAATTATTCCTATTTAAAGCTAAATACTTACCTGTAACATAAACCCTAATATAGCTACAATATAAATAATAATTACATTTTAGCTATTTTAGGATTTATATTTATTTTACAGGCAACTTTGTATTTATTTTAACCAGGTACAATAGCTTTTAAATAGTTAATAACTATTTAATAGCCACCTATTTAAAATAATTACAAAATTACCTGTAAAATAAATCCTAACCTAAGTTACAATTAAACCTAACACTACACTATCAATACATTAATTAAATAAACTACCTACAATTATCTACAATTAAATCAACTAAACTAAATTACAAAAAAAAACAAACACTAAATTACAAAAAATAAAAAAGATTACAAGAATTTAAAATGAATTACACCTACTCTAAGCCCCCTAAAAAAATAACAAAGCCCCCCAAAATAAAAAAATGCCCTACCCTATTCTAACATATAAAGTTTACAGCTCTTTTACCTTACCAGCCCTTAAAAGGGCCTTTTGCGGGGCATGCCCCAAAGAATTCAGCTCTTTTGCCTGTAAAAAAACATACAATACCCCCCCAACATTACAACCCACCACCCACGTACCCCTAATCTAACCCAAACCCCCCTTAAAAAACCTAACACTAAGCCCCTGAAGATCTCCCTACCTTATCTTCACCATGCCGGGTATCACCGATCTGTCCAGAAGAGGCTCCGAAGTCTTCATCCTATCCGGCAAGAAGAGGTCCAGAAGAGGCTCCGAAGTCTTCATCCTATCTGGCAAGAAGAGGACATCCGGACCGGCAAACATCTTCATCCAAGCGGCATCGTCTATCTTCATCCATCCGGCGAGGAGCGGCTCCATCTTCAAGACCTCCGGCGCGGAACATCCTCTTCTCCTGACGACTGGACGACGAATGAAGGTTCCTTTAAGGGACGTCATCCAAGATGGCATCCCTCGAATTCCGATTGGCTGATAGGATTCTATCAGCCAATCGGAATTAAGGTAGGAAAAATCTGATTGGCTGATTGAATCAGCCAATCAGATTCAAGTTCAATCCGATTGGCTGATTGGATCAGCCAATCAGATTGAGCTCGCATTCTATTGGCTGATCGGAACAGCCAATAGAATGCAAGCTCAATCTGATTGGCTGATAGAATCCTGGCTGATAGGTATATATGCACCCTTCCCTTGTTCCCAGTTTGTTTGGATTTGAAAGCTTGCATTGTGTGGCTATTTTAGGGTCCCAGGTATTGGAAATGACCTTGATGAGGTACTTGGGCTTGTCCCATTTGGCCAGATGCGGTAACTAACCTTTCCATTTTTGCTTTTAAATCTTAGCTGAGAGCTTGTAAGTGAGTGCTGGGTTTTCTCTGTGTGTTGTATTAATTTGTTTTGTAATTTTCAATATGGTTCTTGCACCCAGACCTGACTGGGGTTAACTGCCTGTGACTCTGGGAGCAGCACAGCTTCCTGTGAGTGCCAGTGGCACCCAGGGCTGAGCATGTTGCAGGGTCATGGGATGTGTACCCGGTCCAGTATGAGAGTGCAGTTCCCTTCTGTGTTTTGTATATGTCTAGGGTGATTACATATTCCTGTGCACCCTTCCCTTGTTCCCAGTTTGTTTGGATTTGAAAGCTTGCATTGTGTGGCTGTTTTAGGGTCCCAGGTATTGGAAAGGACCTTGACGAGGTACCTGGGCTTGTCCCATTTGGCCAGATGTGGTAACTAACCTTTCCCTTTTTGCTTTTAAATCTTAGCTGAGAGCTTGTAAGTGAGTGCTGGGTTTTCTCTGTGTGTTTTATATATATATATATTAATGAAACAAAAAAAAATAATGTGCGTAAGCTCAGTGCAAACAAATACAAGTGCAAATAAAATAGTAGTAAAAAATCTGACATGAATACAGTATGCACTGTAAAAGGATTTACAATTTAATTCAATTCCAACGAGCTCTATTTATCAAATGCTGGGCAGACAAGGTTCACTCCTAGGAACCTGTCCACCCAGCATTGCAGGAAGTGGGCAGCATCCACTGCCGGCATTTAACAATACATAAGCAATTTCTTGTGCAGCTGCGCCTCTTGCAGGACTCTCAATTGTCCCAATCAGATTGGATCAGATCGAGATGATTTAACTTCTTAGATTGCATCCACTTAACTAATATTTCAAACCCTAGAGCCCTGAAGCTGCACCCGCAGTTAAATAAATGGGGCCCTACATCTGTGATGTATACTCTGTGATTTAAACATACCGTTGCTCCAATCTAAGATATAAAAAAAACAACGTAAAGATATGTAGTTCAATATTGTTTCAACAGTGTATTTATGTGTACTTACAGAAAAATAACAAGGTAAATTATAGGGCCCCATTTATTAAGCTGTGGTTGCAACTCTTGGGGCTCAGTTTTTCAAGCTTAAGACTGCAGCTACTTGACCTCTCTTCCACCTAAAGTGTGGTGGAGTTAAATCATCCCAATACAATTGGCCACATTCAAGAAGGGGGGCGGGCACTGAACCACTGAAAACCAATCAGTACTAATTCCAGACAAAATTAAGAATACTACACATGGGGTAAGGAATAAAAACGCCTCACGTACATTTCACCTGATACAGCTTTGTTCAGTGCAGGGCTCCTTGACCTTTTTCTAATAATTGGGGAAAGATAGTGCCCATGCCCTTGTCTGAGCAGCTTGCCGGCCCATTAAAAGGCACCAAAATTTATCTCATAGGGATATTTTTCAGTTGGAGCATATCCAGCAATGGATTAATTGTACTTGTTCAAGCTGACTCTGTTTTTTTATGTTGTGTTTCAGATGGATTAGGGTCTTTATAGCTAGTGATATCAGGCTATATTGAGGGTTTTTTTTAAATATTTTTTTTTTAGTTTTTCAGTTATATTAAACAATACTAACAAACATAATATATGAACTATCAAGATAATGCAAAGATCTACAGTATATGAACTAGACATGTAATTTAGTTAACATATGCAAAACATATTGTGCCATAGTATTGTTAATAGCATTGTTACCATACTTATTTTGTATTTATATATGTAAAGTAAAAGAAAAAAAGAAAAGGTAGAGGCCTATTGCAACACCTTAGCTTATTACTACTTAGCTTATTACTACTCACTACTCACTACTCACTACTGCAAATCTGTATCTCATCTCATGTCACTCTCCCCCTTGCTTTTACTAACTGCTGGTGACATATCCCCTAATCCTGGTCCCCAACAACTGCCTAGCCGTGCACATCCATGTATACCATCCCACAGACTCAAAAAACAAAACTCTGACAACCTTACTCACATTCCTCTTGCATCAAAAGCCACTTTCCCTTTCACTTGTGCACTCTGGAACTCTCACTCTGCTTGCAACAAACTCACTTCTATACATGACCTCTTTATCTCCCACTCCCTCAACCTTCTGGCCCTAACAGAAACCTGGCTCTCTCCCCTAGACACAGCATCCACTGCTGCTCTGTCACATGGGGGTCTCCACTTCAGCCACACTCCTAGGTCTGGTAATAGACAAGAAGGTGGTGTAGGTATTTTACTTTCCTCTCGTTGCACCTTTCAACAAATACATCCCATCTCTTCCCTCACATTTTCCTCATTCGAAACCCACATGATTCGCTTATTCTCTCCTTTTTCTATACGTGTTACAGTCATATACCGTCCTCCTGGCTCCTCAAATCAATTTCTAGATCACTTGGCTGCCTTGCTACCTTATTTCCTTTCCTCAGACACCCCTTCCCTCATTCTTGGTGACTTCAACATCCCTCTTGACAATCCCACTGCCTCCTCTGCAAAACAACTTCTGCAACTCACTTCCTCTTTCAGTTTGTCACAATGGACTGATTCTACCACTCACAAAGATGGTCACTCCCTTGACCTGATCTTTAGCTATCAATGCACCCTCTCAAACTTCACAAACTCCCCCTTTCCTCTTTCTGACCACCATCTCCTTACTTGCAACATATCATCCTTCCCTACAACTCTCCCTCCTTCTGCTCCTCACACCAAACTTAACAGAAGCATTATGTCATTAGATCAACAACAGCTTTCTAATTCCCTCAAACCTCTCCTCTCATCCTTCTCCTCCTTTTCCTGCCCTGACCAATCTATCTGCCACTATAATTCCACCCTTACATCTGTCCTTGACAATCTCGCCGTTCTTACCATAGCTCGGAAATCAAACACTCATCCTCAGCCCTGGCATACTCCTCTGACTCGATACCTACACAGATGTTCCCGTACTGCTGAGCAGCACTTGAGAAAATCTAGGAGTTCAGCTGATTTTCAACGTTACAAATTTATCTTGAACTCCTACTACTCTGCCCATAATTTCCATAAGCAACACTACTTTTGTACTCTTATCTCTAATCTTTATTCAAACCCAAAACGTTTGTTCTCCACTTTCAATACTCTTCTCCGCCCTCCCCCACCTCCTAATACAACTTCTCTGTCAGCTCAAGACTTTGCCAACCACTTCAATAACAAAATCGACTCCATCAGAAATTAAATCAGCTCTCAACATAATTCCATTCTCTCACCCCCTCAAATGCTCTCAATCAACCACAACCCACATAACCTTAAACTTAGCTCATTCTCCCCTGTTACTGAGGAAGAAGTTTCGGCAATTATACTGCGCTCTCACCTCACTACCTGTCCCCTTGACCCTATCCACTCACAGTTACTCCCCTCCCTCTCTGCCACCCTTACCCCTATACTCACACACACTTTCAACCTCTCCTTCAGCACTGGTATATTTCCCTCATTGCTGAAACATGCACTGGTCACACCTATCCTCAAAAAACCTTCTCTTGATCCAACCTCCCCATCCAACTACCGCCCTATTTCCCTCCTCCCTCTTGCATCAAAGCTTCTCAAAAAACTAGCTTATGCACACCTATCCCATTTCCTTACAATAAACTCCCTCCTTGACCCATTGCAATCTGGATTTATTCCCCATCACTCCACAGAGACAGCAATTGTTAAGGTTATCAACGACCTACTTACAGGAAAATCAAAAGGCCACTTCTCTCTGCTTATCCTCCTTGATCTGCTCGCAGCCTTTGACACTGTTGACCACCCTCTTTTGCTCCAAACCCTCCAATCCTTCGGCATATGTGACACAGCCCTCTCGTAGCTCTCTTCCTACCTGTCAAACCGTACCTTTAGTGTAGCCTTCTCTGGGGCCTCCTCTGCCCCGTCACCACTTTCTGTCGGAGTACCGCAAGGCTCTGTCCTCGGTCCCCTCTTCTTCTCAATCTACACATCATCACTAGGTTCCCTAATAAAGTCGCACGGTTTACAATATCATTTGTATGCCGACGACACCCAAATGTACTTCTCTGCAGCAGACCTTTCTCCTTCCTTGTTATCCCGTGTCACTAACTGTCTTTCTCACATCTCCAACTGGATGTCCTCTCACTACCTCAATCTAAATCTCTCCAAAACTGAGCTCCTTATTTTCCCCCCTTCTTCTAAACTCTCCACCCCCAATCTCTCTATAACTGTCGACAACTCCATCATTACCCCTACCCCGCATGCCCGATGTCTCAGGGTCACATTTGACTCAGATCTTTCTTTCACTCCTCACATTCAGTCATTGGCTAAAGCCTGCCGCTTCCACCGTAAAAACATCTCTAAAATTAGACACTTCCTTACACAAGACACAACTAATATTTTAATCCACTCTCTCATTCTCTCCCACCTCGATTACTGCAACTCTGGTCTCCCCACCTACCGCCTAGCTCCTTTACAATCCATAATGAATGCCTCTGCCAGACTCATCTTCCTTACACGTCGCTCTTCATCTGCTGCACCTCTCTGCCAATCCCTTCACTGGCTTCCTCTTGCCTCTAGGATCAAACACAAAATTCTCATTCTGACATACAAAGCCCTCAACTGCACTGCTCCCCCCTATATCTCAGACCTTGTCTCCAGATACTCTCCCTCCCGTTCCCTTCGCTCTGCTCACAACCTCCTACTCTCCTCTTCTCTTGTTACCTCATCACACTCCCATTTACAGGACTTCTCCAGACTGGCTCCCATCTTGTGGAACTCTCTTCCTCGCTCCACAAGACTCTCTTCTAGTTTTAAAAGCTTCAAGTGCTCAATAAAGACTCTACTGTTCAGGGATGCATACAACCTACGCTAACCTTTCTTTATACCAGTTCCTCTCCTCCATCGCTATCCCCTGAACCCCCTTAGTATGTAAGCCTAGGAGTCCAGCTGTTTGTTGATCACCTTCTTAAGAGCTGACTACAACAGTGCAACTCTTGGCAGGGCCCTCTACCCATTTGATCCCTATAATTGTTTTGTTGTACTCCGCCTTTGTTAATAGCGCTGCAGAATCTGTTGGCGCTCTACAAATAACCGATAATAAAATAATAATTATTAGGTAATGTAGAATTGGGACAGAAAAAAACAGAAGAAGAAGCATATAACTGGTAGCAGAGAAACAAAACTCTCTCTCTCTCTCTCTCTCTCTCTCTCTCTCTATATATATATATATATATATATATATATATATACATAGGATACATAGGGTGAATATATATAAATCTAAGAACCATGGCCTAATGTATATTCCACTGAATCTGTTGCCACCCAGGGTCCTTGGGCCGATGCCAGATTCCAGCAAATACAAAAAGTGTAAATTTAAAGGCTCACTTTTTCAAGTATCTAAGACTCCTTACTATAGTTTTATTGTAGCTGAATATGATAATCCCTACTCACACATTGTCTTCCCAGTCTTACTGAAATAGTGACATAATTTCTATCAGTGTTGCAACACGGTGTAGAATAAAAGAAAAGTATATTAAGTGCGGTATGTTTCGAGGGAAACCGCAAATATAGCCTCTGGAGGTGAATTGCGTACCCAGAGTACTTTAAAAAGTGTGGGGTAGGATGTGTGGGGCCAGCCAGGCAAATATTTGAAAGCTGTGATAAAAGTATGCAAAGAGTCTAGCAATAGCTTGGGTATTATCTATATAACTTTGACATAACAGCCATAGCTTCAATCCAAAGCATAATCTATGAAGATCTATATCTATATATTAAACATAAATTGAATAGGTAGTTCTAAATTTCAGCTCAAACTATACCCGTGTATAACTTATAAGAGAACTAAAAACGTAGCATCTTGTCTTTCCAAAGAGATGTTGATACATTAGCATATTAGAGTATATATGTATATATGAGATTAAAAAAATAATAATAATAGTAGAGGTACTATATGTTATGAGGGGAGAAACCATGATTAACAGGCATCTATTACTTGGGACTCAAAGTGAGTGATGAGCTTATGGAAACGACATCTTAAAATATCTCACAAAACTGTATTACATGTGTGTTAGGGGTAGAGGAGTATATATTATATATTGCCCTCTACGATATCTGTCAAGTTTGCTTAAAAAATTATATTATAACATAGCGCTCAAATACTATCCATGTAGATGTAACATAGCAGCTACAGACTTAAACCTGAAGTATTGCCTGTGAGGGCCTAGATCTAAATGTTAGATACAGTATTATATATCATTCTATGTATGACCATATAGGTATAATAGCCCATGCCACCTCGGCCGCTGGCAGCCGGACCACTAACCCACACAATAGGCACAGAGTACTGTGTGTGGACCATCTAAAAAAAACAAAAAAACAGCATTTGTACCAAATACTGGCTGACTTGTACATATAAAAAAGAGAAAATGGAACAAAGAGTACAGTAGCTGCACAATGCATTAAGAAGGCTCTTTAAATTTTTGCAATCTCTAAGGGAAAGCATATAGATATAATCAATAACTAAGAAATTATAGCTATGGTTAAAGGCTGAGATCTCTGTCATGAACTAATGTAAAAAAAATAAAATACAGAAGAGCCATTTTAAACATTCTGACTGCAACTCTCAGATATACTCAAGTTGATCCCTGTAGCAATGAAGAATGTCCACCTCATAGGGATATATTGAGTATTAAGCTTCATTCAATAGGTAATAGTCTATCTACCCAACTCCAGTTTTCACCATGTGCTTGTGTTGGTCAATAAATAGTGTAAAACTCTTGAGAAAACTTAGGTTTCAACTCTTGGGAGGATCACAACTGCAGATGAAAAAAAGTATATTTGTATCACCAAGACAATTGGGCTATTATGACAGCATAGACCAAGCAGTCTGAGGTGAATTATAATAAACTTAGGTAAGTTGCTGTTATTGCAAGCACAGCAAATCAAAGCACACCGATTTCTCAGATCTGTTATTGCCTCACAAATAGGAATCAGTGTAGAATTGCAAGTAATTATAAAAGGTGGTACGGTCTCTGCCTCCTTTTTACTGAATACTTCTGTAAACTTTTTGTAAACCTGAGGAATCATGGGTTCTTCAGTCAAGTGTAATAAAGTAGTCGAATGAAAACAGGTTTGTTGGCAATAATCAGAATTGAAAGTGATGTCCAATGAACTCCAGGTGATAGTCGGTTCATATAAACGAAGCCAATGCAGGCCAAGGACTATAGGAAAGAGTGGTGAGGTGATAACATTGAAACTAATATATTCTTGATGAGAATTAAGAGTGGTTACTAAAATGGGAACAGTGTGGTGTGTGATAGGTCCAGAGGAAATCTCAGAGCCGTCCACTACACGAATAAAAACTGGAGTCAGTTTTTTAATGAGAGGAATTTTATTAAGTGTAACAATAGATGTATCTATATAGTTCTCCTGTGCCCCTGTATCAATTATGGCCTCTTTCTTCAGTTTCTTGCAGTCCCACTGTAAAGAGAGGGGTAGACTGCAGTGAATAGGTTTGTTAAGCACAATTAGAGAAGTCAAATTTGGAGATGACTTAAGGTTTTTGTTCTTGCGAATAGAAGGACAATCTCGTAGAGAGTGGGCAGCAAAACCGCAATACATACAGAGGCCCTTAGATTTACGTCTATTCTTTATTCTGAGGAGAGAGGGCCACGGATAAAACCTATTTCCATAGCCTCTGGGCTACTGGTGGATGGATGGGCATGATCGGTAGCCTGGATTGGTTGGATAGGTTTCTTATAAGGGGAATCAGCATAATGTCATTCCGACTTTCTCTCTCTTAGTCGTCTATCGATTTGCATGACCAATCTCATAAGGGCTTCCAGGGAATCAGGGAGGTCAGTACGAGCGAGTTCATCTTTAACCTGGTCAGAGAGACCTTATCTGAATTGATTTTTCAGGGCAGCTGCATTCCATTGGGAGTCAATTGCATGCTGTTTAAACTCGGTGATGTAGGTCTCAACCGGTCGATTGCCTTGTCTTAACTTCCGTAGTTTATTATCAGCATTATGTTGAAGGTTAGAATCCGAATACAACTCATCCATGACTGCTAGGAAGGACTGTAGAGAGGAGAGTTTTGGGCTGTTGGACTCAAACAAGGTATCCGCCCATATACCGGGTTCACCACGTAAATAACTGATCATTGTTAACACTTTGGTGTTATCATTGGGATAAGTGATAGGTTTCAAATTGAAGGTGAGAACACAGGCATTCCTAAATTGCCGATATGAATGTCTATCTCCATTAAACAAATCTGGAGGTGCTATAATTGGTTCAGTTGTAGCCTGCACAGCAGCTGGTTTGCTGGTAACTGTATCCTTTATAACTTTCCTTAGTGTTTCATTTTCGACTTTTAATTCTCTCAGACCCTGGCTGAGCTCATCCACCCGTTGCGACAGGTTATAAACAATATTTGGGAGATCTGCTGGATCCATAATTAGTGATGTCGCGAACCTAAAAATTTGGGTTCCCGAACGGTGAACGCAAACTTCCACAAAAGTTTGCGAACGGGTGAACCGGGCGAACCGCCATAGACTTCAATAGGCAGGCGAATTTTAAAACCCACAGGGATTCTTTCTGGTCACAATAGTGATGGAAAAGTTGTTTCAAGGGGACTAACACCTGGACTGTGGCATGCCGGAGGGAGATCCATTGCAAAACTCCCATGGAAAATTACATAGTTGATGCAGAGTCTGGTTTTAATCCATAAAGGGCATAAATCACCTAACATTTCTAAATTGTTTGGAATAACGTGCTTTAAAACATCAGGTATGATGTTGTATCGATCAGGTAGTGTAAGGGTTACGCCCGCTTCACAGTGCGCAGTGTAGGTGATATACCTGCCCTGTCCATGCTTTGCAGACCAGGTATCAGTGGTCAGATGGACCCTTGCCCCAACACTGTGTGCCAGACATGCCATTATAGCGTTGCTTTATGGTAATTAGAAACCACAGATGTTTTATGCCCAGCAGTGAAGGGGTTAATTAGGGAGCATGTAGGCAGCTTGTAGAGTTAATTTTAGCTTAAGTGTAGTGTAGTAGACAACCCAAAGTATTGATCTAGGCCCATTTTGGTATATTTCATGCCACCATTTCACCGCCAAATGCGATCAAATATAAAAAAAATGTTCACTTTTTCACAAACTTTAGGTTTCTCACAGAAGTTATTTACAAACAACTTATGCAATTATGGCATAAATGGTTGTAAATGCTTCTCTGGGATCCCCTTTGTTCAGAAATAGCAGACTTATATGGCTTTGGCGTTGCTTTTTGGTAATTAGAAGGCTGCTAAATGCCACTGCGCACCACACGTGTTTTATGCCCAGCAGTGAAGGGGTTAATTAGGGAGCATGTAGGCAGCTTGTAGAGTTAATTTTAGCTTAAGTGTAGTGTAGTAGACAACCCAAAGTATTGATCTAGGCCCATTTTTGTATATTTAATGCCACCATTTAACCGCCAAATGCGATCAAATTTAAAAAAAACTTAATTTTTTTTCGCAATTTTAGGTTTCTCACTGAAATTATTTACAAACAGCTTGTGCAATTATGGCACAAATGGTTGTAAATGCTTCTCTGGGATCCCCTTTGTTCAGAAATAGCAGAAATATATGACTTTGGCTTTGCTTTCTGGTAATTAGAAGGCCGCTAAATGCTGCTGCGCATCACACGTGTATTATGGCTAGCAGTGAAGGGGTTAATTAGGTAGATTGTAGGGAGCTTGCAGGGTTAATTTTAGCTTTAGTGTAGAGATCAGCCTCCCACCTGACACATCAGACCCCCTGATCCCTCCCAAACAGCTCCCTTCCCTCCCCCACCCCACAATTGTCCCCACCATATTAAGTACTGGCAGAAAGTCTGCCAGTACTAAAATAAAAGGTTTTAAAAATAAAAATAAAAATTCCCCCTTAGCCCCCAACCTCCCTGATCCCCTCCAAAACAGCTCTCTAACCCTCCCCATCTGCCTTATTGGTGGCCATCTTGGGTACTGGCAGCTGTCTGCTATTATTTCACAGTCAAAAAAGTTTTTTTTTTTAAATGTACACTACTGTTACACCAGATATGAGTGGTGGCACTGGGCAAGTGGGCACAGTATACGCTGTGAGCCTGACACACACGCTGGCAGGCAGGCAACTGCAATTAGATTACACAGGAAAAAAAAAAAAAGAAGACTGATGTTCTAGCCCTAAAAAGGGCTTTTTGGGGTGCTGTCCTTACAGCAGAGATCAGATGAGTCCTTCAGGACTATAGTAGACACTGAATACACTAGCCTAGCTATCGATTTCCGTATTAAATCAGCAGCAGCTACACTGTCCCTCCTCTCACTAAGAATGCAGCTTCCAAATGAATCTAAAATGGATGCTGTCCAGGAGGTGGGAGGGTCTGGGAGGGAAGGTCTGCTGCTGATTGGCTGTAATGTGTCTTCTGACTGTGAGGTACAGGGTCAAAGTTTACTCAATGATGACGAATAGGGGGCAGATCGAACATCGCATATGTTCGCCCTTCACGGCGAACATGCTATGTTTGCCGTGAACTATTCGCTGGCGAACTATTTGTGACATCACTATCCATAATCAATTGGCTTAGTTATTCTGTAAAACTCTTGAGAAAACTTAGGTTTCAACTCTTGGGAGGATCACAACTGCAGATGAAAAAAGTATATTTGTATCACCAAGACAATTGGGCTATTATGACAGCATAGACCAAGCAGTCTGAGGTGAATTATAATAAACTTAGGTAAGTTGCTGTTATTGCAAGCACAGCAAATCAAAGCACACTGATTTCTCAGATCTGTTATTGCCTCACAGATAGGAATCAGTGTAGAATTGCAAGTATTTATAAAAGTCTTTTATGGTCACTAATAAGCAACACTAAACTTCCTTTATTTACCTGCCTGCAATAAATTGAGAGATTATGCAGGAGTGGTTGTTTGTACAAAAAAAAGAGAGAGAGCAGCTTGATATTTCTAGTTGTAATGTCTCTTTAAATAGCACACCGGTGCAGGTCTTGTGAATAAGCAAGTAAGTTGAAAGGAGCACAAAGTTTGTATAAGCAGAGCAGAGCTTTAGTTGTTATGGCTGTATATATATGCAGTTAAATGGAAAGCAGATTATATTTAAGCAAATCACTCTGTGCTGTTAAGCTCAAGATGTAATGTGAGCTTAAAACAGATAAATAGTCCTTACTTTACAAAGGTAGTCTCCCAGGCTTGTCTGTGTAATGCAGCAGGGAATGCACACAGCTTGAACTCCAGGCAGGCTGACAGGTTTAGTTCAGTACTTCAGTAGAAATAAATGAAGCTTGTAATTTTGCAAAGCAATGATGTCCATTTGCAAACAGGTAGCAGAAGTGCAATGAATCCAATTAGGAAGGATCAAGAAAGGAGTCTGAAATGAAGGCTTAATTTCCAAGTAGCAGGAACAAACAAACTGTGAAACAGTACTATCTGCAATAACTAAGCACCTGTTTAATGTCAGGTGATCCCTTAAGTAAAGGGAAAGGTAAAACTATGTGACGTGGAAATGGAAGGAGAGATGCAAAACATGGAGTGGAATCCTCACAGATAGGTTTCTGAGGAGCTGGGAACCTGCTGGGAAAAAGTGAGGACTCCCGGTACAAGAAGCAACTGATGGGTATATGTGTGGGAGAGAAAATGTTAGTGTTCCTGACAGGAGGGCCATTCTCTGTCTTCTCTTAGAGGTAGGTGTGATTGTTGAGACCGCTGTCTCAGCATCATCTCCAGTGCTGTATTTTTAGAGGCAGACGCATTAGCGCCATACGCTGCTTGTTCTGTGATCGCTGAATGTGGGGACCTTAACGGACAGAGCTCAGCAATGGGCTTGTATTCATCAGTTAGGATATCAGTGGGATCCCGTACGAGCGTTCCGCCATGGCGTCCAAAGTAACTGTAGGGCCCACCTCTGTAGTTGCTGGGGGTATACTGGAACATGTAAATAGTAGCTCCGGTGTTTACATTGACTTAAGACCGGAGCTGCTGTTCTATGCGACCACTCGCATCCCCGGCTGGCTCTGCCCCCTTGTTTTTTCTTTTTAATCTATGTGTTTAAAATGTTGACATTGCTATATGTTTGTTTGTTGATGACATTTTATAGTAGTACATATAAGTAAAGTTTTAATTTTCTGAAAGTGATTGGATTTTCCTATAAATTATTGTGAGTGCAGAATAGATGATCTTTTCTATCTTTTTGGAATGTTTATGTATACTATCAAAGTGAAACATGCATCGGATGACAGCAAAGTTGGACAAGTGTCATGCATAGGAAATGTGACTAACACACGGCTAGATTATGAGTTTTGCGGTATGAGTGAAAAAGCAGCATTAAGGCTCTTTTTCACTACCGCTGGTATTACGAGTCTTGCAGGTTTAGCTGCACCACACACTTTTTTGGCCGGAACGCAACATAACTACTGCAGCTTTCAAAAAGTCCTTTTTCAATGGGACTTCCACAGCGCCGGTATTACGAATTTGCCTGGGAGGCCAAAAAGTGAGCGTTACAGCCTAAAACTACAAGATCCATAACGTATACTGAAAGTAAGTAGTTGTAGGTTTTATGCTACAACGCCCTAACATAAAACTCATAACTAAAGTTCTAAAAAGTACACTAACACGCATAAACTACCTATTAACCCCTAAACCGAGGCCCTCCCGCATCGCAAACACTAAAATAAAATTATTAACCCCTAACCTGCCGCTCTGGACATCGCCGCCACTATAATAAACATATTAACCCATAAACCACTGCACTCCCACATCGTAAATACTAGTTAAATATTATTAACCCCTAATCTGCCGTCCCCAACGTCGCTGCCACTATACTAAAGTTATAAACCCCTAAACCTAACCCTAACACCCCTTACTTTAATATAATTAAAATAAATCTAATAAAAAATTCCTATCATTAACTAAATAATTCCTATTTAATACTAAATACTTACCTGTAAAATAAACCCTAAGCTAGCTACAATATAACTAATAGTTATATTAGGGCATTTAGCTCTTTTTCTGCCCAAACCCTAAGCTAAAAATAAAACCCACCCAATAAACCCTTAAAAAAAACTAAAACTAACCACCAAAGATCCACTTACAGTTTTTGAAGACCCGACATCCATCCTCAACGAAGCGGCAGAAGTCCTCATTGAAGCCGGCAGAAGTCTTCATCGAAGCCGGCAGAAGTCTTCATCGAAGCCGGCAGAAGTCTTCATCCAGACGGCATCTTCATCCATCCGGCGCGGAGCGGCTCCATCTTCAAGACATCCAGTGCGGAGTATCCTCTTCTTTCTAAGGCGACTGAAGAATGAAGGTTCCTTTAAGTGACGTCATCCAAGATGGCGTCCCTTGAATTCCAATTGTCTGATAGAATTCTATAAGCCAATCGGAATTAAATGTGAAAAAATCCTATTGGCTGATGCAATCAGCCAATAGGATTGAGCTTGCATTCTATTGGTTGTTCCAATCAGTCAATAGAATGTGAGCTCAATCCTATTGGCTGATTGCATCAGCCAATAGGATTTTTTCACCTTTAATTCCGATTGGCTGATAGAATTCTTGGATGACGTCACTTAAAGGAACCTTCATTCTTCAGTTGCCGTGGAAAGAAGAGGATGCTCCACGCCCGATGTCTTGAAGATGGAGCCGCTCTGCACCGGATGGCTGAAGATAGAAGATGCCGTCTGGATGAAGACTTCTGCTGGCTTGGATGAAGACTTCAGCCCGCTTGGATTGTTATTTTTAGATATAGAGGCATGATGGCAAAGACTGTCCTACATACATGTTAAATTACAAAGATTTACCTTTTCTGGTTACGGAAGTGGGGACAATTTAGAAGTGGTTTGTTAGGATATTCTTCGTGTATCTGGATCTTCAAATCCCAATTTTTTCCCCTGCCTTTCTCCACTCGATTTACCCACTTCCGTACAATATATAAGAGACAGCACCATTCAGCACACACAACGCTGTGTAACCTGTTGACGTTCTATTTGGGGTCTGTTTTTTCATAGCAGTCCATTTGTGAGCATTTAAAGTTATCATGGAAAGTGTAAAACCTTTTTCCCTAAGAGCAATAGCTGATTTGGACAGATAAAGGCCCACTTTGGATGAGCTATTTTCCTGTAAATCAAGGAGAGTGACTATCACAGATGTCTTCTCTAAATTAGAGGATCTCCTTATCAAGGAACACAAGATCTGGTGGGATATTAATCTCATGGAAAAATATTTAAGTTTCGACATGATTCCCAGGGGTTTGAGGATCGTCAAATTTCCCACTTTTATGGTCACTGACAAGGTCTTCATAGAAAGATGGAACTCTATTTTAACAGATTGCTCAATCAGGCTTATGAATATGCTTATAACATATAAGAAGGAGCAATTGGATTATATACGAGCTGAAATTACCACACTTCAGGAAGATCTAAATCAGTTCTTGACACATAAAGATTATAATAAGTTCGATGATATTCTCCAGGGGACTGTCACTTCTGTTAAAGAGGACATTGATGCTCTAAAATTTAAAAAATTTGATAGAGATCTGTTGGACTATAAGAATAATTTGGTGTACCTTTGGTCTAGCTATAAGAAAAAATCTAGGAGATTTAATAATAAGAAAAAACAAAAATCACGTGCTAAACAGGTTTCTTTTTCAGATACAGATGCATCCTCAACAGAAGATGATACTTCAAAATCTACCTTATTCCCTGAGGCACGAGACCAACAACAAAGCAGATACGATGATCCAGGTAATGGCAACATTATCATTGACAATACAAATAAACAGGAGATCCCACAAACACATATTGTAGACACCTCAGACAGATCTGGTCAGGAGCTCATTAGTACCACCAGACCTACTTTTGACTTAGTTCTAGATGATAGAGAAGGGACTGATATTTCAACAGGATTAGATCATTCAAGCCAAGTTGCCTCCATACAATCTACTACACAGGTTTTTCCCAAAGAACAGAGAACAAAAGGCATAGGTTTAGAAAAAGAAAGAGAAGGGGCAAGCGTATCAACGCAGAAAGACAGAAAATACCCAGTGAGAGTGAATCGTCAGAAAAACAAATACAAAGTCACACAGTAATTAATGTCTCTTCATATGAGTTGACAGATCAATAAAAACAAGTTCTCCAGCTAGGCTTAGGCTTTGTACCTGCTGAAGACTTTAATCTTTTTGATACAATTATAGATGTCAACAGATTCATACGCAAACTGACATTAAAAAAGTTTTTCGCACAGCAAAACTTGTTGCCCTCTAATATCTCACATTATGTATCTAACTCAGGTCTTTTGGAAATTTCTCCAATAGATGTGTCATTCGATGAAGTGCATGATTACATGTCCCTTTTGGAATTGGAATTGGAGTCCAGCAGAGTGAATTTGGGAGTTATAAGTACACATGCAGGTTTCAGGCCACCTTCTGTCTTCTATCCCACTAAACATAGGGGTAATGTTTTGGAGCTTTTCCATAAGAAGATAGAAGCGGATCTGAACAACCTACATGATAGTTTGAATACCTCTTCGAGGTTTCAGAATTTATCCTTATCACAAAAGAAAGCTCTCAAGTCCCTGCAGGTAAATTCCAACATTGTTATTAAACAAGCGGACAAGGGTGGAAATGTGGTAGTGCTTAACAGAGGTGATTACATTGAGGAGGCTTATCGCCAGCTTAATGATACTAATGTTTACATGAAATTGGGAAAAAATCCTACCTTTGATTACCAGAGACTTGTGTATGACATATTGGATGATGGGAGAGAAGCAGGATTTTTTGATAGTGACACACAAGATTATCTTTATGTAAAAGATCCTATTGTCCCGATTTTTCACCACCTTCCAAAAGTGCACAAGTCTCTGGAATCTATTAAGGGTAGGCCCATTGTTTCGGGCATTGGCTCTCTTTTGGAGAGATTATCAGCCTGGATCGACAGTATCCTTCAGTCCTTAGTTCAACTTATCCCAAGCTTTTTAAAAGATACCAAACATCTCTTGAATCTTTTGGATAAGGAAGTCTGGTCTCATTACACATGGCTAACTATGGATGTAGTGGGGCTGTATTCAGCCATTCCACACAGTCTAGGTTTACAATCCGTATGATTTTTCCTAGACAGATTTAGCAATTATTCAACAGATTTCAAGAATTATGTAATGGATGTGATAGAGTTTTTACTCAATCACAATTATTTTCTGTTTGAAAATGAGTTTTTCCTCCAGAAACGTGGAACAGCTATGGGGGCGAAATTCGCCCCCTCCTATGCCAACCTGTTTATGGGTTGGTGGGAGCTGTTCCACGTTTATGGACAGGAAAACTCTTTTTGTCAATGTATCAGATTTTATAGGCGTTACATTGACGACCTGCTCTTTATCTGGGAAGGTACATCACAGGAAGCAGATGAGTTTGTTGCATCCCTCAATGTTAACAGATGCGGTTTAAGTTTCACATATACATGTGACTGTACCAAGATTCCCTATCTTGATCTAACATTGATAGGTGATGTTTGTAACAATACCATCTCTACTGAACTGTATTCCAAACCCATTAAGTCCAATGCATTGCTGCATGCAAAGAGTTTGCATCCCAAAAGCACTGGATTTGGAATGATAAAGGGTGAAATGATCAGGTTAAAACGTAACTGCTCCAATAATGAAACTTTTCTGTCAGAAAGTATCACTTTAACACAGAAATTTCTTGAACGTGGGTATACAATGCCAGTGATAGATAAAGCTCTAACACAGGTACAAGCTTTGGATAGGTCTTTTCTACTAAAGGACAGATTCAAATATAGGCCAAATAGTCAAGATAAACAAGAAGAAAAGATTATCTTCAGTACTAGGTACAGTAGACAATATGACCAGATAATCAAGATTATTAAACAGAACCTGCCTATGCTTATGGGAGACGCTTCTTTAAACCCTATTATTAAAAGGGGTTTTCGCTTCGTCTCAAGACGCAACCAAACTTTGGGAAATTGTTTGTCACCTAGCATGATCCGTACTCAGACCAAGCAAGGTAATTGGCTGGCGACCAATGGTCACTTCAAATGTGGAAAAACCAACTGTAAAGCTTGTGGTCATGCTGAGGTCTCCAAACAATTCCAATCTTGCGTCACCCAAAGAATTTACAATTTGGAACATTTTTCAAACTGTAGGAACAAATATGTTGTTTATTTAGTCAGATGTCACTCATGTAATCTTCAGTATGTGGGTATGACTACAAGGGAAGCTCGTGAAAGGATCAGAGAACATCTTAATGATATCTCTAATATCTCTCCTTGTTCAGCACTGGCCGAGCACTTTATAGTCAAACATGACTGCAAAGTGAACACATTCAAGTGGCTTGTGATAGAACAAATTCGTCGCCCCCAAAGGGGGGGAAATCTGGATGAGATCCTCTCTAAGAGAGAAGCGTTTTGGATTTTTGTTCTGCGAACAAGAGTACCATTAGGCTTCAATATTGATTCAGACATCATAAATGTCTGGAAATAGGAACTTAATCTCACCCTGGTAGCACAGATTTAGCATCATACAATTTTAGAGCTGGGCTTATGGAGCCACTCATCAGAGTGGATATCCTGGTAGGAAGAATTAAAGGGTACCCACGTCATCCCAACCCTTAGTACTGTGCACTCAGTTTACTCTGGCGCCATGGACACCATAGGAGATAATTCTGTGTCTTTAAATGACTTTATTTATTATCATTACTTCATCTCTGGGGAAGGTTGTTTATAAGAGTGGGGTTCCCTATAATAGGGTAAGAGGAGTTCAATATTATAGTACATATAATATATGTTCCAGATCAATTACTGCTGAGAAACACTTGTTATGAGAATCTATGGCTTTTTGCAGTGCTCTCAATGTGGTATAAAACTTAGGATTCAGTGATCAAGTATTATGATAAAAGAGTTTTGACTTGGCAAGGGGATGATGGTTCAAGTGACAACTTATACAGTTTAAAATGTCTTTAAAGACTTAGTGACATGACATGTCAATAGTCCAGGCAACCTCCCCCCTTATCAAGCACTATTTTTTTAGCTCACTATTATAGGTTTACACATTGAGAGCCTGCAATCAACATAACAAAAATTAAATAACATCAAATAATATTAATTAATAATAACATTTGATAATAAAATTATATAAATTCCACATGTCTGAGCGGTGTTTTAGCAGGTACATCTGTACACATAATAATTTTTTAATATCATTGTATTGTTTATTATTATTATTTTTTTTGCTATATATAAGTAAACTCCTCTGTTTTACTATATTTTATATGTTTTATGTTTTATGTTTTATGTTTTAGATTTTGTGCCTAGTTTTTGCCTTTGTTTTTGTTTTTGTGTTTGTTTTTGTATTATTATTATTTCCTTTTTTCTTTTCCTGCATATAAGCTCTTATTGATGTTAATTCGTCCTTTTACAACATGCATTTTTTGTAACATGCATTTCTCCAGGGGTTAAAATCTCAAGAGGGTGTTCTCTCAGTGTCAATCAACTGATTGTTCTGTGCATCAATCAACCAATCAGAAATGCCCTTAGGGTATATACATGCTTAGCAGAGTATAATGTACAGGTCACAGATGAAGGCGTGAGCCGAAACGCGTCTGACCACTTAGTCTACATGTAGTTATTTTATGTTCTATTATTATTTTACTTTCTATGTTGCTCACAATAAAGGTGCTTTTGAATTTCACCTTTCGCTTGAGACCCGCTTTCTTTGTATATACTCTTCGGGGGTTAGTGTTAGATTTTTTAAGGGTTTATTGGTGGGTTTTATTTTTAGCTTAGGGTTTGGGCGGAAAAAGAGCTAAATGACCTTTTAAGGGCAATGCCCATCCAAATGCCATTTTCAGGGCAATGGGGTGTTTAGGCTTTTTAGATAGGGTTTTATTTGGGGGGTTGGTTGTGTGGGTGGTAGGTTTTACTGTTGGGGGGTGTTTGTATTTTTCTTTACAGGTAAAAGAGCTGATTTCTTTGGGGCAATGCCCCACAAAAGGCCCTTTTAAGGGCTATTGGTAGTTTATTGTAGGCTAGGGTTTTTTTATTTTGGGGGGGCTTTTTTATTTTGATAGGGCTATTAGATTAGGTGTAATTAGTTTAAATATTTGATCATTTCTTTTTTATTTTGTGTAATTTAGTGTTTTTTTGTGTAATTTAGTTAATTGGATTTAATTAATGTAATTTATTTAATTATAGTGTAAGGTTAGGTGTTAGTGTAAGACAGGTTAGGTTTTATTTTACAGGTAAATTTGTATTTATTTTAGCTAGGTATCTAGTAAATAGTTAATAACTATTTAGTAACTAGTCTACCTAGTTAAAATAAATACAAACTTACCTGTAAAATAAAAATAAAACCTAAGATAGATACAATGTAACTTTTAGTTATATTGTAGCTAGCTTAGTGTTTATTTTACAGGTAAGTATTTAGTTTTAAATAAGATTTATTTAGTTAATGATAGGAATTTTTTATTTTATTTTAATTATTTTAAAGTAGGGTGTGTTAGGGTTAGGGTTAGGTTTAGGGGTTTTTAACTTTAGTATAGTGGTGGCGACGTTGGGGGCGGCAGATTAAGGGTTAATAAGTATAATGTAGGTGGCGGCGGTGTCGGGGTGGCAGATTAGGGGTTAATAACTTTAATGTAAGTGGCGGCGACATTGGGGGCGGCAGATTAGGGGTTAATAAGTGTAGGTAGGTGGCGGTGGTGTCGGGGGCAGCAGATTAGGGGTAAATAAGTATAATGTAGGTGTCGGCGATGTCGGGGATGGCAGATTAGGGGTGTTTATGTTAAGGTGTTAGGTGTAAACATAAATTTTCTTTCCCCATAGGAATCAATGGGGCTGTGTTACAGAGCTTTACACTCCTTTATTGCAGGTGTTAGGCTTTTTTTCAGCCGGCTCTCCCCATTGATGTGTATGGGGAAATCGTGCACGAGTACGTAAAACCAGCTCACCACGGCACTGGTATTGGAGTGCGGTATGGAGCTCAATTTTGCTCAACGCTCACTTCTTGCCTGCTAACGCCGAGTTTTTGTAAACCTGTAATAGCTGCGCTATAGGGAGGTGAGCGGTGCAAATAATTTGCAAGTTAGCACCGAGCAGCTCTTACCGCAAAACTCGTAATCTAGCCGAATGTGTTTGGACACTTTTGAGAAAACATGCACCATAACACATACACCTCTTGAAAGTTTGAAGCAGTATAGTAATATACACTATATTATAGTAATATACACTATATATAGTAATATACACTGTATTTTGACATTGTATTTTTATACAAAAATAAATATCTATACATCTACCTGGGTTATCCATTTTAATCATTGGTACAGAACGTATCAACTTTAGTACATGCTGCTGATACTAGGAGCTGGGTTTTCAACTCCTGATATTATGAGTATTATGAGTGCACTCTGTAAAAACAATATTGTACTATATGTATCAAGTAGGGATGCACCGAAATTTCGGCCGCAGAAAGTTTTGGCCGAAAATAGCATTTTTTGTTATTTCGGTTTTCGTTTTTTTTGCCTTTTATTTTCGGAAAAATTATTGTGTAGCATATTTTAAATTTGATGCCAGCCTAGAGCTACTGAGTTCATTACTTAACTTACTGTTTTGCATATAATAATAGTTTTCTAGGACTATACTTTATTTTGATAATTGGTAACAAAACAAAAACGGTTAAATCTGATTCTGTTACACAGAACTAAATAAAGAATAATACTAGTGATGCACCAAAAGAGGACCAAAATGGCTAAAAATGAACAGCCATCCCCTGTTCTATTGAGTTACATGTCTATCCTTAGCATAAGGTAAGCAGCACAGCACTGGCATGGTACACAGAGCACACACATAAGTGCCATTACATGATGATATTTGAAACCAGCAGAGAAGGAAACCAAAGTTCTGAATAGTGAATACAAATATCAAAGGAGGATAAGTAACATGTTTATAAACACTTGATATTATCAGAAACAGCCCTAAGCACACACAGTGAATATATTTAAGCCTTATATACAGTGCTCATACATCAGCCTCTTGTGCATAGACATTCTATTCGCCTGAGGCAAATATGCATGCACACTTTATAAGCATAAGCCCCAAGCTCGCACACAGTTGGTACAAATTTGCACCCACCAGACTGTGTATACAAAAAAGCACAGTAACTTTTCTATAACCACCTTGCACGTAAGGTTGTAGCTAAGTCCAGTGGTCCTGGTGATAGGTGACAGACAGACTCCATTTGGGGCTCCGGACATATAATCTGACGGGTCAGTGTGAGACCCGAATCAGGAACTAGGCGGAGATACGATGAGAGACGATCAGGTGCAGCCACGCTCATCGCACGGATAACTACACCCAAAAACAAAACACATGTCTACCTCGTATTGTTGTCTGGCTATAACCACGGTCTCCCTTATAGAGCTCTAGTTTCACTGCAGATCACGCCCTACTGTACAAGTGACCATGTCCATTTGTTGGAGCCTTCCCGCCTACAAGCTCTCTCAGCTACACATACACACTGTAGTTAAAAAAGAAAAAAACAATTTCAGTTTCGTTTCGGTTTTCGGCCAGGATCATCCTGAATTTTTGGTATCAGTTTCGGTCCAGAATTTTCATTTCGGTGCATCCCTAGTATCAAGCATAGAGGATACATTTGTTGTCTGAGATTGAATTATATGCTTTTACAGTGCCAAGTGTAATTGTATCACTAAATTGTATCAAATGCCTCTGAGGCAGCGGACAGCAATCAGCCCGATAAAATACGATTGGGTTGATTGACACCACCTGTTAGCAGCACATTGGCCGCGAATCTGCATGGGGCGGTATTGCACACGCATTTCACGAGAAATGTTTGTGCAATGATCAATGCCGACAGCGCGGGGGACATGATCCGCTACAGCAGATCATGTCCGTCCGCACAATTATAATTCAGCCCTTGAGTCTCCCACATACAAGCTTTAACTGAGCTTGTATGTTTTATAAACTATCCCTTTGTCTTAACATAATGTGTTGCCTCTCATATATAATTTCCATTTCTTTACTTTTACAGACTTGCCTAATAAAATGTGCAGCTGCATCTACTCTTCAAAAAATCCTACAGTCCTTCTGCTCCTATAATAAGAGTTTGCTATTTTTAAAGATTTGTTTAGATATTTTACCATGTTTTAATAAATAATCAGCCTTTCTAAAGTCTAAAACCTTTACTGTGGTTGCACAGTGCTTAATAATGAATACTAAACTACATAGATTTGTGAACACTGGACCCTACATTCTCACCCACAAGACACATCTAAATCTCACCCATAGCACATATGACATGTTATATTGATTCCTTATAGTGCATATGACATGTAAAAAAGACTAACTGAGTTGTGATTCTTATATTTGCTTTCCAATAATTACAGTTTGTTGACTGATGCTATGTTATGTTTAAATTTAATAATAGCCTTTTAGTTTTTCTTTTATATATATATATATATATATATATATATATATATATATATATATATATATAATGTCAGGGTATCTGTGAGCAACATTAAATAAACTACAGATGTATAATAAAACCTAATATTTCATTTTTTTTTTAAACCTAATTTGATATTAATTGGTCTCATTATGCCCTGCCCCCTCACTGCTGCTTGGGAAAAGTTGGAAAACATTTTGTTCAGTAAGTAAAGGCAATTTATTTCAAAGGGATGTTCACTATATGACTTTGTTTGAAGTTTGATTTCCTGATCTTTCCTCTATGTAATAAAAGGTTATCAGGTAATGGCCTCATGTAGAGATATGCAGACGTAACGTCTGGGAATAAACTATTTGAAGTTTAAGTATATGCAAGAATTGATTATCTCCTGCTAATTGGAATACACATTCTCAGTGGAAAAGGCTGTTGGCTCAGATAAACAGCACATGAGAAACTAGATCTCAGACATTTGGCAATGCTGTGCCTAAATCTTCATAATAATTTAAAATACACAGATCATATTAAAATCATATATATATATATATATATATATATATATATATTGAACAGAATCAAGCGATGTGCTCTGCCTTACCCTCTTCCTGATTCTACGGCACAACGGAGCGTGGGGTGACGTCATGCGTCCCAAATGCAAATACGGATGCCCAGTAGACAGCGTTATCATCCAAAATGCTGAAAATGTACAAATAGTAACAAAGAATGTCCTGGCACTCTGTATTGCATAAAAGTACAGAATATTTATTGAAGATCCACGATAAAATCACAAATGCACAAGCAGTGCATCAGCAGTTGTAACCACCGCTACAGACAAACATAGGTAGTGAAAACAGCTGGGCTATAGTGCAGCAGACATGTTTTGTGCCCTCAGGCACTTGTACATGGTCTTAAGACTCCAACCTGGCCACATCACTAGACATACAGAAAGAAGGCTGTATCAGTCATCATATAAAAATGTCCACACCTACGAAAATGAAAAAAATCTAAAATATAGATTAATCCTTCACAGGTCCATCTACCATGCACTCCCAAGTGACCACGAACCTATCATAAAATATGCCCAATCTAACAAACGCTAGGTAAATTGTCATAAGAAAACAAGAAAATAATAATAATAAAATATATCGATAGAACCTCCCTAACAAATGTCAACATACCCTAGGGAAAAATATAATCTCAGTGTACATAAAAAGGAGCATGCCACTATACTCATAAGTACATCCCCCAAAAAAGCAATCTGATATTGGTCTGGATTATACGTTGTCACAAATGTAAGTTGGGGATTGCTTATAGTATTTTGAATTTGTTACTTATTTTGAGATGAGAGAGCCAGTTCCAATTGTTTCTCTAGGTTCTTTTTATTATAACCCCGTTGGAGAAATCTTTGTGTCATTTCTGACATTTGTGTCTGCATCAGGTCATCATCGGTATTATTTCTTATTACCCTTTGGTATTGTGCTTTCGGAATATTGCGTATGAGTGCTGGCTGGTGGCAACTTTTAGCGTGTAGCAGTGTGTTGCGGTCCGTTTTCTTCCTAAACAGTGTAGTACCAAGTCTATTGGAGGTTTTGAAAACTCTGACATCAAGAAAATCGACTGTGGCATTATTAGACGTATGTTGGAATTTGATGGTGCTATCCATCCCATTAAGGGTATGGATCTAATTATTCAGCTCTTGTTCCCCATTTCTCCATATCAGGAACACGTCATCTATGTGATATAATCCAGACCAATATCAGATTGCTCAAGCAGTTAAGGAGGAATGGAAAATTCTTCAGAGTGATCCTACATTGCCATTTGCTGAATGGTCGGCACCCAGATTGGCATATCGTAGAGGCAAGAGCTTGAGGGATATGCTAATGAAGACCGATACCTCTTCAAGAAATGAGAAACAAACTTGGTTGAAGAAAAAAGTGGGATGCCACAAATGTATTAGTTGTGTAACTTGCAACAGCATGCACACTGGCACGACATTTCAACATCCAGATCGTCGCAAAAGATATCAGATCAAGTATTTCCTGACGTGCACAACCCAGTTTATTATATATCTTCTGAATTGCCCCTGTGGGAAATTCTATACTGGAAAGACTACTGACGATGCCAGAGTGAGAATGGCGAATCATCGGTCGAGCATCAGAGCGGCAATAAACTCTGGGAAGGCTGAACATCCGGTGGCACGCCACTTCCTAGAAGCAGGACACACAGTGAGCGATCTGCGATTTAGAATCATCGACCACGTGCCAGTGCTAAGACGAGGAGGAAACAGAGCCAAGATCCTGTTACAAAAAGAAGCACGTTGGATTCATGAACTATGTACACTGGCCCCGAGAGGCCTCAACATCCAAACGGGATGGCAGAATTTCTTATAAGGATCAGGTCTTATGAGAGTCCATTGATCTTTTGATCCTGTATCTATCACTTAGCATTATATAGTGATGGTGAAAATGAGAGTCCAATTTTCATTGTCGAATTATCTTTGGTTTTGCCCAATTGGATCCTATTCTCTTGTGGTTGCCTTACCATACCCTGATTATGATATCATGATTTAGTATCTAAGTCCTTTTCTTAGTATATTGTTTTCCATATTTTTCCATTTCTCATTAGTCGTTAGCAATTTCTAAATGTGTAAATATGAGGTGTGTTTTGTTTTAATTTTGTTTTTAATCTGTTTTTCTATAAGAGTTATACATCACATTTCACACACACTATGGGTTCTGTGCTTCTGATATGCCTCCTACACATGAGTTACGGTCCTGATTTTATAGTGCGGTGGGATGACTAAGCGCCCTGTTGGAGATGGAATTTGGTTATCACATGTGGCGGAAGGCCCTGTGTACGGTAGCTGCTGCAGACAGTTAGATGTTTATGATTTTGGGTATTTTGAGATTTGGTGGTTCAGGATATCACTGTCACAGGGGTACCAGATGGTTTATAATCTGGCACTATGGATACAGTGGGTGCCATATGTTTTTGTCGTTTTTAGGATTTGGTGGTGGTTAATTTATGACATGTATAGTTTTTGACTGGGGAGCTATACTGTCTGGGTTTTGGAATTATCCGTATATTGGGTTCACGTCTTAAACAATGGACCGCCAATCTGGGTAGGCTCTTTTTTGAGTATCCCTGATGGGGTCATACTTTTATTGTTATTTTGTAGATTATGTTTGTTTTTTTATAGCACGGATTGTATATATCTGCAATTTTGGCGATATGGTTTGATGTTCCCTTTTATATCTGTCAGGTGGTGATGGTCAGTTAGTGGTAAGCTTTTTTTGGGGGATGTACTTATGAGTATAGTGGCATGCTCCTTTTTATGTACACTGAGATTATATTTTTCCCTAGCGTATGTTGACATTTGTTAGGGAGGTTCTATCGATATATTTTATTATTATTATTTTCTTGTTTTCTTATGACAATTTACCTAGCGTTTGTTAGATTGGGCATATTTTATGATAGGTTCGTGGTCACTTGGGAGTGCATGGTAGATGGACCTGTGAAGGATTAATCTATATTTTAGATTTTTTTCATTTTCGTAGGTGTGGACATTTTTATATGATGATTGATACAGCTGCCTATCTGTATGTCTAGTGATGTGGCCAGGTTGGAGCCTTAAGACCATTTATGTTTTTATATAGGGCAGTGTGAGATCACGATCGTGTCTTGATTTGTATACACATGTTGTCATAACAGCCTCTCAGTCGGGTGTGTGGGGGGTTGCAGTAATCCGATTGGTCGATGGATACGGCGATGTGCTCAGCTTGCTGGTGGATTCCTTGTCTTGGCCCTATTTATATATTTTTTTAGGACATACTAGGTGGTGGGACCTCGGGTGCTGTGGTATTTGACTGTGTTACAGTTGCTTTAGATGCGGCGATATTCAGCCACTATTGTACACGGAGTTGTTTACATTGGTTGCTATGGCAACCACCCGAGTAGTTGTTGTGAGTTACGGCAACGCTATGGGCATATGATGTGGGGTGCACGGATGCTGTGTATCCTGACACATTGGACTGTTAGGTTTGGTGTGGTTTTTACAGACTTGCTGAACAGATGCGAGGGATGTATGTAAAGCCTCAATGAATAACTTGTGACGTGCTTGTCGGCGTCTCTTTAGCCTATCAGATTATTGGTTGTCATTCTCCACGCAATGCACTCCATTGATACACTAGGCCTGTAATGTTGATGCAGGCGTGGCTATGTATGACGAATTCGTCTAGCCAATCAATGAGTGGGGGTATGTAATATCCTACCTATCAGGCTTTTGTTGTCTTTGTTATCATATGTGCGCTACGGATTTCATTTAGCATGTATTAGATCGGTTATATTTTGGGGGCTATCAGATGCACTTACATTTGACAATTACAGAGTCACGTATGTATTCATATGCATTTACACAATTCATATATTTTTCACCATGTTATGATTGTTTTTACCCTAATTACAGGGATCTATGCCTGTTTTGCACACGGCTCATTTTTGTTTTGCACACGGCACATTTTGATTGGCAGTTCACCAAGGGGAGTGTTTTATGGGTCTATAAATGTTTGTTTTTTCACTAGCTGTTTGTCAGAGGAAGGGACGTTGCTGGTCCCGAAACGTCACAATAAATTTTTGATTTAAACTGCTGTCTACAGTCCAGTGAGTGCTTTCTACAATTTTCATTTTATATATATATATATATATATATATATATATATATATATATATATATATATATATATATATATATATATATATATAATGTTTTAATCAAAGGTATTTGGTAATTACAACTAGATTGCAATTAGTAATTTTAAAAGGGCACAATTTGTATTTTAAGTTATATCCATAGTCCTGAGAAGTCTTATCTAGTCATTATTGTAAAATAATTTATTTACTAGACAGGGTTTTACACTCCAAATTTCAGAACTGTACATATACTGGTTATTGGGATTAAATCCCTGGTAGTTATTAATTAAGCATAGTAAATTGGTATCCATATTGGGCATCAAACTAGAGTTATTGGTTAATGACAGAAGACTCTGGTATTTCATTGTGATATTTTAAATGTGTTCAATGTGAATAAGGTAAATTGTAAAGGTATATTTTTATGATCTTTGTATAGAATATTGTAACAGTTTAAGCTTGTATAGTTTGATTCATAATCTGGTTCCTATAAATATAATTAAATGTGTTTATAACTTTAACTAATATAAAGAATTTTGGAATAAAATATTAATTGTAATTGTTTCGTATATACATTTTAATTGGGGATTTGTTTTAAAGAATAACAATAAATAAATTGTGTTATAACCCGGCTATATACTGACACGATATTTATATATATATATATATATATATATATATATATATATATATATATATAACTATGAAAAAATAATGTATTAGTTGTTCTTGTATGTTATTGCCCCTCAAGGTTTCCTCTTGCATGTCTGGATGATCCAGTTTCTCCAGAAGACCACTGCGTTGTACAAGGTTACGTATCAACACGTTAACATATTATCCATAAGCACAACATGAATGATCTAGTAGCTGGAACCATGACTTTCTTACACCAAAGGTAGACTCAATCCTGGATACAGTCTCTGTATAGAACATATAGTGACAGGTTCTCCAGAATTATTCCATTCCACAAGCTTTTACCAGATGATAAATCATCCTTTAGTGGCCTTCCCCTGGAACTGCTCTTCTCACAACCCAGTCTCCTCTTCTTTCTGTCTCTCCAGCTTAGCTTCTGTCCAAAAACCAATATCCATCTTGGAGGCAAAGTCACAAAGTGAGGCTCCACTATCGTCCTTTGATTCTCTCAAACACAGCAACTGGCACAGGATGTGCCTCTCTCATTCTACTTTCTGTAGTCACTTCCACTCTCATTAGCTGCACCTTCTCATACTCCTCACTCAACCAGGCCCTGCCCGTTTTACAGATTATCTAAACCATGACATAATCAAAAGCATATATTACATCACGGAATTGACTGATTTGGCCTTTTAGTTGGATTGCTATAGTGGTCTAAGCATAGGATTAATGACAGCTTTGCAATTAGTTTATTAGTAAATGTTAATTGAAAATACAGTTTATACCATTTAAATGATTTTATTTTTTAATTTATGAATCACAAAGTGCTAGAATCCATTTGACTTGTGTGGAGCATGCACAAAAAAATCTCATCCTAATGATAATCATTTGCTGTTTTTTTATGAATGTATGCGTGGACATAAATGTCACTATTAAATTCAAGAAAATAACATGATCTCAGATATTATGATTCCGTTTATTTATTTTCAGCATGAGCATTTCTATGTTTTCAATAGTCCCAAATTATTGAATTTGAAAGATGCAAAAAACCCTTTGTGCAACTGAAAAAATCATTTTCTTACTGACTGAAATATTTTTTTTTTTTAATGTAAAACAAATTATTCTGCAGAGTTACCTCAAAGTGAAAGCAAAATCTCTCAAGCCCAAAATTGTGTTTTCTAAAATGCAAGACAAATACAATGAAGTTCTACTAAACCTGACATTTACTAAAAAAACAGCTGGCAGTCTATATGATCTGCCAATGCAGAAATGTTAAACTTTAGGTTAAAAAAAAAAAATGTTTTTACTATAAATAAGCACAACAGACTGATAACTGGAGATTATTCAAAGGAATTTGGGTCAATTACAATCCTTTAGAACAGTTTATCAAATTATTTATCTGCAAAAGACTTTAATGTTGAATTTTGTAGAAAAAAAATCACTCCAAAAATATTTTTAAAGTATTGTAATCAACATAATGATTGTGTCTGCCTGTATACAAATTTTTTTTTAATTCTCTTAATGACTCCAAAAATATTTTATCCATAAACCAATAGAAATGTGTTTTCAAATGGAAAGAGGGAATTTTTATCTCTTTTATAAATATATGATAATTAGAATCCCATTTACTACTAATAAAAATAAATACTTAAAGGGACATGAAACCCAAATATTTTCTTTCATGATTCAAATAGAACATGATTTTAAACAACTTTCCAATTTACTTCTATTATCTAATTTGTTTTGTTCTCTTTGTATCCTTTTTTGAAGGAGTAGCAATGCACTATTGGTTTCTAACTGAACACATCGGTGAGCCAATGAAAATCGGTATATATATATATATATATATATATATATATATATATATATATATATATATGTAGCCACCAATCAGCAGCTAGAACCTAGGTTATTTGCTGCTTCTGAGTTGACCGAGATAAACCTCTCAGCAAAGAATAACAAGAGAAGGAAGCAAAATAAATAATAGAAGTAAATTTGAAAGTTGTTTACAATTGTATGCTCTGTTTAAATCACAAAATATTTTTTTGGGGTTTCATGACCCTTTAAGTATGGAATGCACAGAAATAGCTCTCCTTTCCGTGGGTGTTCATTTGAAATTACATGACCATTGATTTTGGCTTTAATATTATGGTAACACATAATTCAACCTTCTCAATGATGAAATGATGCTCAAGGTCTACAAAGTGTCAACCAGGGCCTGACTCTCTACAGTTTGTCAACACGGAGGGAAATGTCACAAGGTGTCTCCCTTAGAAAAAATGAAGCTCTCTGATATGGAGAATATTGCACGCTATAGTGAATGTTACAGTGAGAACCCCTATTACAAGGCACTATTACAAGACCTGTGAGAAAACTGCAACCACCTACGAAATGCACTTGTTGAGCCCACTTACTGAAGCTGTGACTCATTTTACAGTTAAAAAAAAGAAAGTCCACTTTGAATTTTGTTTTATGAAATTACATTTAACAAAAAATGATTTTTACTGTGTTTGTTAATATATTTTTATACCTGTATACTCTAAATAAGAATTTTGCTGCATACCTTTAGTACAATTTTTAATGCATATTATTAATATGATTTTTAATATATACTTTTGAATATCATTTATACACTGTACTTGCAATAGACCTTTTAACTGTTCATTGTATTGTAATGTATGTATCTCCATAAACTATCAGATCAAAGAAAAGAAAAAACAATTTAAATAGTAGTTCAAATACTCTAGAAAATTAATACCAAACTCATGATCCTACATAAAAACCATACCAAATCAATTATTCAACTAAATGCTGGAGGGTGCAGTGTTAAACCACACCTGAAACATATATTCATTTTCACAAAATGCATTTATGTACGAATTTTACTTTATTATGTGACCCTATTAACCTATGCAGACATCAAATTGTCTCCTGGCAATTTAACTTTATTAAAAATAGATAGATAAATAGACAGACACACAGAGACAGACAGACAGATATATTTATTATTATTATTATACTTTATTTATAAATCTATAGATATATAGATGGTTACACTCAGTAATGACTCAATGAGTGTACATCCCATGCCCTAAGCAGCACGTTCAATATAAGCTGGGTCCCGTTTCTTGAGAACAACTCCAAGGGACCGATTTATCAAGGGCTGAATGACCCCTGATGCCCCTGTTTCTGTGCCAGCCTTCAGGCTCGCCAGAAACAACAGTTATGGAGCAGCGGACATCAATCTGCCTGATCCTATATAATCGGGTTGATTGACACCCCCTGCAAGTGGCCGATTGGCCGGGAATCTGCAGGGGGTAGCATTGCATAAGCAGTTCACTAGAACTGCTTGTGCAATGTTAAATGCCAACAGCGTATGCTGTCGGCAATCAGCGATGTCTGGCGGACATAATACGCTACAGAGTATTATGTCCGCCAGACTTTGATAAATTGGCCCCTAAAAGTCTACTGGATGCACATCCTCTGACAAGCACCTAACCCAAGGGCAGACTAAGTGCAAAATCCAGTATGAATTTACCACAAAATCAGCAACAAAGCAGACAGGGACTCACTCATACACAAAAAGCATCAACTGCAAAACATGATATAGAGGGTTAGTAACTCCTAATGGCTAAGAGATGACAAGGCCAGGTACATCACTAATACCCCACCAGTGCTTGAGTCCAAACCACAGCCTTCAATGCTGTTTTTTGATAATGCTCACTAGTTACACCCTTGAAAGTACTTTAGCTAGATGTGGTCATCCTGGGAAGAAAACAAACAAGGTAATGAAATATGTTGATGTTATATCACAAAGGTAATAATTTTGGTTTATCTAATTCAAACAAAGAGCTTTAAGTGAATTGAAATACCATCAGAAAGGGAAAAAACACAAGAAATGGATAGAATGTTGGACGAAAGAACATTGAATATGTTTTCATGAGTAAAAGGTATTAATGCATTCAAAAAAGTGATTTCTGATGGATTACAATACTGTTGATGAGGGATTTAAATGGAAAATATATAACAAGTAAAGCAGTAAATATCCTTTGCTAATGGATTGGAATGGCCTCTAATTTAAAACTGGCGCTCTAACTAGAACTTCTGCTCACAACATTGCACTCTAACATTAGTTGTGCACAATGGATTAGAATTATTTTATCATATCTATATTCAGAGGCAAAAATAAGGTATATTAATGCACAGTTTAGGTCTTCATCCCAACATTAAAATGCGGAGCCAACTGTGCAGCAGAGAGGTCGCAAATTTTAGGAGCTCTGAATGGCCTCTAATTTAAAACTGGCGCTCTAACTAGAACTTCTGCTCACAACATTGCACTCTAACATTAGTTGTGCACAATGGATTAGAATTATTTTATCATATCTATATTCAGAGGCAAAAATAAGGTATATTAATGCACAGTTTAGGTCTTCATCCCAACATTAAAATGCGGAGCCAACTGTGCAGCAGAGAGGTCGCAAATTTTAGGAGCTCTGAACCTTACCAATATAATAAAAGAATTTGGCGACTGTAGAAGCTTAAAAATTTGGCATGTACTGCAGACCGATCAGCTAGGAAGAACTACTCATTTAACTCCTAAGGGAGTAGCATTGAAATAACGGAACTTTGCATTCCTGGTGTGAATACTGTCGACAAGTGACTGTGGGAGACGCCATTTTTTGTGGCCTAAGCAGCGCCTGCAACTAGGAACGGGATTTTCATCACTTCACCTAATTATGGCCACTGCAGAACATATTATGGAGGAGATGCACACCTTTCTAGATGGCTGCCATTCTGCATTTGAACGTTTCAACATCTTTGCGCCCCAACAGACAGACGCAGCATCGAACACCCATATTGCTCGTGCTCCCACTCCTATGATTACCACCATTGGGGGGGACGCTTTGGGGCCCCGGCGCCCCCCTTCCACTTGGCACCCACTTCATAACATTCTGCTAGCAGAGGATATGGCCGCAGAGACCCACCTGAATAGGACAAGCACCGGAGACAGTACGCCCAGAGCAGATCACTTGGCGCCTTCAAGCTTTGTAAGCATTACCTGCATGACATTGGTCACAGCGGAATGAAACAGCCCGGTAAGATGTCAGTCACCTCCTGTTATGGCCGTAGAGGTTTGCTGGGGCTAGAGCATACAGCTCAGTTTGGCGAAATGCCAGCCTGGAACGGTCCTTCCCTCCTTTGGCCAGAACTTGTTTTGCCTCCGGTCTGCCCTACCCAGTACAGCCCAATTGCCGAGGTCCAGAGCTTTGGCATGGAGGCTCAGAGACTTTGCCTAGCTTTCCGGTCTGGCGTGGGGTAAGGGAACTCTCATCCTCGCACACTGCAATATAACAACCCCTTTCTCCCAGCCTGAAGTTCAACGCAGCATAGGTTCAGTGACATTCTCTAATGCCCACTACGTATATAAGTCTGCTACCCTGATTCCATTCTCACCCCATTGCAGCCTGTTCCTAAGCTATTTGTTGTTAAGCCACGATGTGCTCCTGTCCATTATTGCAGCTACAACTGCATTTCTATCTCTAATTCTATAAGAGGTCTTGACTGAATCCAGAGACAGTGCTCCCAGGAAAATTGTTGCTTATTGGGGACATTTATATTGGCTGTTTTCCACAGTATTCCATGATTTATATATCCCTATAGTATTTGTATTTTAAGTATCATGGTGTTTTGTTGACACGCTGAACCTTGTTCTAATCCATACTAGCTAAATATGCTTGTCTCATAACTGGACAAACTTTGCTGAGAAAAGGATGCATGAGAACTCTAACGCTGGATAAACATATAACTACTTTTCTAGCATAGGGCCATTCTATTTTATTCACATGGTTCAGCCTTGTGTTGCAATTGTTTGCTGTTTTATTTGCACCCATGGGGATGTTACTGGAATTTAAATTTAGCACTCTCTATATATGTTCCCATGTTTTATTAAGTAGAGCTAGACCACCACCTCCCTAGTTATTTTGTTTAGTTATAAAGATGATTCTTTTATATTATATTTACTCTCAGAGTCTTGATATATCTTCTATCTAGGACGCGTTACTGCCAGCGGCCGGGGCAGTGTGACACCTATGGTATACAAATATAGAGCTCTGTAGAAGTGTTTTAGCTCTAGCTTTACATCCCACAGAAAATTAATCTCTTCAGACAAGGTTTCTGTTTTTAGTCAAGATTTTGGGCATGCTGTCAATACCTTTTGTGTAGCTGTTGGGCTGCCATGGCAAGTTCATAAGTCTCTCATATTAACATTCTCCAAGTCCACCTAGCTGGCATCTACTAAGTTCCCATCCTCATAAAAACTAACACTTGTACCTATTCTAGTAATTCCCAGAGGCCATTTAATCATAGAGTCCAGTCTAATATTTAATATCTACAACACCTCAATCTTAATACAAAAGGGAAAGATAGATAAATAATTGAAACACTTTCCCATTTCCTCACTCACTTTGAGAATTTAACCTACCACCTCCCCCCCCTCCCCCCCACAAAATGAACCTCCTAGATATGGAGGGCTACATAAGCGGCTCTCTTGTCTATGCCGCAACCTTCAATACCCCCCTAACACTCACCTTTACATCTTATCACAGTATTGACTCTAACTACTACATTTCATTCAGCTGGACTGATTAACATAATTTTCCAGTAGAGTCTCTGATTGTTTCACCATGTTATTTCCATTTAGGAATAGTACTTTCATTGTGGTCATTACTTCATATGTTAATTACCAATCTAATTCTAGTTTATAGGTCTAAAGGTGACCGTTCAAATCACTCAATTTCCTCTCTCAGAGTTTGATGCATGTTTTTAGAGGCACAAGAGTTGCCTTCAATGTCAAGTGAGGAAACACATTTTGTTTAGACCATGTTAAAAAAAAAAAGAGGTTCCAGTCTACCGTATTGTATCATCTATAATGTGAATTATTTTTAGCTTGTCTTATGCTATGTTTTTTTTCATATAAGTTGTATTACATCGCACAACCTCAAAAAAAAAAAAAAAATAATAATTCTTAACTCCTGGGGATTTTTGTAATCACTTTATCAGTGACATCACAAATTACATAATCAATGACATCATGTCATAACATACACGACACCCCTCACATCGTCAGTAATATCACACATAACATGATATACAACATCATAAATTACAAACTTGCTAAGATCACACATCATTTATATAATAAAAATAATATTTAATTAAAAGTTAAAAAACAAATGCCCTAAAAATAATAAAATAGTTTAATTGCTGATATGCTCATACTATAATATTTTGGTTAAGGAAACTTTACATAGATTTGAATATTACATTAGAAGATGTTGGTTTTATAGATTATAGTGACATTTTTCACCTTCTCATGCAATATATATTACCCAGTGCATTAAAAAGCCCAGCAGATGGGGGTAAAGTAGCACTCAAACACATGGAGCAAAAAATATATAAAAAATTCTGGTAGTCTACTAGTACCAGATGAGTAAGACATTGCAGGGCTAGTAACCTTTAGTCCCTGATATAACATAAGAGTGCAGTGCACAATGACTAGTTAACTCCTAACAAGCTGAGGTGCAAGGTCCAGTTGATTGCATATACATATATCAAACAGGTGACCACTCAGAGATGTGAGTTTTGCCAGTGGCATGGGATGTGTATACATTTAAGTTTGAGAATTTATTCCAGTTCCTTGTTTTGTAAACAAATATATCTATACCTATACATATAGGAACATGTGTGTGTGGATAGATAGATAGATAGATAGATAGATAGATAGATAGATAGATTAAGTTAAATAGATATATAAACATACAAGAAAGTAAAATGTGTGTTAACTAGAATATCCTGGTTTAAAAATATGAGGAAATACAATGCTAGAAAAACATGAGAAAAATAAGCAATACAAATAGGTAAACATACCTTTAACTTGATTCACTGAAACTCTAATAGTCTATTCTCCCTATTCAAAAACATTTTGTTCACTTATATATTGGAAGAAGAGAAGGCGTTAGGGAAAGATTTGTTAGAATAAAAGGCGATGAAGAGATTTAAGAGATTCTTGGTAACTGTCTATCCGTACAAATTGATCATGGTGCAGTCCTCAACCTCCCTAAACTTAAATCAAAATAATGCATGTTTATGAAACTAAACTTGTAATGGTTTAACCCTTCTTCATTACCCTCCAGAGACCTAATTATCCCCTAAAGCTAAGGGGAAAAAAAGCTCTATGCAGAGTCAACATATTCTATTGTCTGCAAACAACCCTCCTGTTTAATTTAGCACATTCCAATCTTAACATAACTAATAAAATATTTGGCAAAGGTAAAAAAGCATTTGCTTATACTTAAAGAGACATGAAAATCCAAATTTTTCTTTCATGATTTAGGTAGAACATACAATTTTAAACAACTTTCCAGTTTACCTCTATTATCCAATTTTCTTCATTCTCTAGGTATCATTTGTTGAAGGAGCAGTAATGCACTACTAGTTTCTAACTGAACACATGGGTCAGCCATTGACAATCAGTATATATATGCAGCCACCAATAAGCAGCTAGAACCTAGGTTCCTTGCTGCTCCAGAGCTTTCCTAGATAAACTTTTCAGCAAAGGATATCAAGAGAATGAAGCAAATTAAATAATATAAGTAAATTGGAAAGGTGTTTAAAAGTGTATGCTCTGTCTGAATCATGAATGTCTAATTAAGACTTTACTGTCCCTATAATAGAAAACATTGCAATATGTATTTTTCATCTATTTAAATGGATTTTACCTGTTATTTATTTTTACACTACATTTATGCTTCCTGTCACAGCCCTACAAGGAGGAGGAGGCATTTGCAGGAAGTTTTATCTTAGCCAGATGTCATAAAGCTTCTAGGCCAGTGAATAGATAACAGTGAGTTAGATTTGCTTATGCCCAGAACTGACAGAGTAAAAAACGTAGGGGGCAGAGCTGCATTGAGAATTTCTAAGTGCTAATTTTTCAATAAATAAAGTAAGGTGTTTACTGTTTTTTTACACACTTTTTAAAGTATTTGTTTTTACCAAATGAACACTGCTTAATATCCCTCTAATGAGATAGAAAGATTAAGACTACAATGTGGATGGGTCAATTTCAGTGTTAAATTGAAGCATTTTAGCAGTATACATCAATTAGCAAACATGCTTCCATTAAAAAAAAAAAGTACTGTTTTCCAGCAGCATAAGTTGTGAGGGCCTGTGAACCAGTATTCAAGCTCAGAGAGGTGTATATTGTGTCTGCAAATACTTCATTTGTGTCATTTAATTCACTGCTGACTCTCTGAGAAGGTGCGGTGTTGGAAAACTTGTGCATGCCATGGGCACTAACAGCATATGTGCATATGCCCCTGAAAAACAGTAATAACTTTTACTAGAATTATTTTTGCTAATTAAAGAATATTGCAGAATTTAATAATAATAATAATAATAATAGCATCCATGCACATCTCAATGTTGACCTTTCTATGCATTTAAATTATGATAATTTAAATGTGGTTTAAAGGACCAGGGTACTGTAACATTGCATTCCCTTTATTTTGTTCTCAATGGTCCATTTTACCTGCTGGATGTTATTAAATTGTTTACTAGTAACTCCTTTACACTTATTTTGTCATTTGAAATAGCTGGCTTTCCTGTGGCAGCCACTACCTATGCTAACATTTTCAATAATGCAGAAAAGGATACAGAAAAACTACTTAAAAAAGAGACACCAAAAGTACTCAGTTTCCCAGTGTGAGTTGGGAAAAAAGAGCCCAGTAAGCTGTTTTCATGAATACACTGTCCCTTTAAGTATAATTAACCTTAGTACTTCACTCCCAATATGTATATTTTTTTTTTATGGCAAAACAACTTGAATTATTGGCTTACTATCTTTTCATTGTCAAAAAAAGATTTTTGAATAGGGATTGTTTTACAGTATCACTAATTATTTGCTTTTTGCTTCCTTTGTATTTATATTAGATGTAATTTAACACAGATACACACATGTATTTTACAAATGATACAAAAGAGAAGTTTATGCTCAGCCAGTGTAGCATTTTGATCTCAAGTGAGTAATTAAGATAGCTTTCTTTCCAGCTAGTGTTTTCTGTCAGTAGCACACACTCTGCTGTCTAATACCAGCAATCTTTATTATTGTTTTGTAGATTTAATTCTAACCCTTAACACAGAACATCTATACCAGCATATACTCTGTGTTTACATGGATAGTTTTATATTTTTCTGCAGGGGCAGGGAGATGTATTCAGTGGGTTGTCTGAGCTGACACAAATAATCTAGATTACCCTAGAAATTCAACAATATTAAAGGAACATGTTACTCAATTGTTTTTGCAACGTGCATATGGAAAAGCAGCTGATAAACATGTTAAAATGTATTTGTGTGGAAAAAAGGTTAAGTAAAAGCTGTTTAAGGTGAAAAGAACAGGGAATGCCTGGTTGAGCCCATCTGAGTCGTAGGACTCTATTGCTTATTGGTTCATGGGGGCATAAAGGGTTTATTCTGCATAGTGCCTCAAAAGCCCTTTAATTCATCATAAAACATTCTCTTTTACGTGAGACAGACAACATTTTGTATATGTTATTTTAAGTGCACCTGTAAAATATTTGCAAAAATAAAAATTAGCTGCTTTTTTGATGAACAAGAAAACAAAATCTTAAATATGTTTTTCAATACATACAATATATATATTTGGAAAAAAATACACAAAAGGTTCTTTATAAAATAATTAAAATGTAATGTATGTATTCTATCTGTATTTTATATCAAGTATGTGTGTGTGTGTGTATGTGTATATATATATATATATATATATATATATATATATATATATATATATATATATATAAAATGTTGCAAGTTCTTAAATGTTACCATTATTTTGATTTGGCAGTAAGGTAGCACTTTAATCAAGGAAAAATTATTCTACCAAACTAAATTGACAAGGCCACCAACTCATTCAGCAGCTGATGTAAGACCCTAATTAGTGAAGTTAATTAGCCTAAGGAAACTAGGCCATGTGACCTGAGTATTCTTTAATACATATGTGGTCGTTGTCATGACAGCACAATTGAGAAAATCACACAGGCTGCAGGGAGTTTTGATTCCAAACATAATAAAAGGATGTACTGTACACATTAGAGTTCAATAAATGGGTCTTAAAGTGGAACTCATTGAGTAAATGTATTTTGACCCATTTAATTAGCTGTCTGAGTATTTATTTTATTATTTGTGTTTCTAAAGTGTTTTTTATGAAGAATTATGTGAGAATGTCCCCATTCTAATCACAAAGCGGTTACCATGTATAAACATTGCATACAGATCAAGTGCTTTTGACAGTTTTTCTTTAACAATGTATAAACCAATACAAGACATCTTGTTTGAATTAAAGGGACACGTGACTTAATGTTAATGTATTTTTTTCCTTTATGCAACTGTAAGAAAGCAACAACAAAAAATGAAACTGGTTTTATCTAAAGGGAAATGAAACCAAAAATGTTTCTTTCATGATTTAGATAAAACATACCATTTTACTTCTGTTATTACATTTGCTTAGTTTTCTTGGTATCCTTTGTTAAAGGAGCAGCAATCCACCACTGGGAGCTAGCTGGACACATCAAGTAAGCCAATGACAAGAGGCATATATGTGCAGCTACCAATCAGAAGCTAGTTTACAGTAGGGCTTTTTGTTATTGCATGCTCTATCCTTATTTTGAAAGACAAATGATGGGTTTCATATCCTTTTCACCTATATTTAATTATAAATACCTTAAGAATAGGTAGGGATATTTTTAAACAATTTAATACACTGCAGCAGGTAAAATGGATCACTGGGAAAAAAATTAAAGTAGAGGACATTTTTAGGGTAAACTATCCCTTTCAGGGACACAAAACCCACATTTTTTCTTTGGTGTTTCAGGTAGAACATACATATTTTAATCAACTTTCCAATTAGCAATGCACTAATGGGAGTTAGCTGAACACCAATGACAAGCATCATATATATGCAGCCACCAATCAGCAGCTAGCTTCCAGTAGTGCATTGCTGCTCATGAGCCTTCATAGGTATGCTTTTCAACAAAGGATACTAAGGGAACAAAGCAAATTATATACTTGTATTGAATCATAAATTAATATTCTGGTGATTATATTTCAGCCAATAAATGATGTTTGTAACAGATCAAAATGAGCCTTTAAACTGGTGGAAAAAAAATATGAGAAAACAAGCTCCAATTTCACATTTTCCCAATGTAAAGTAATTGGGAAATTATTATGGTGCAAAACTAATGACAAACAGTAGTCACTAGCCTTTCCGTATAAATTAGAGTTGCCACAAATTGAAAACCCCACAAAGCCTCATAACTCTGCAATTACTTTGCCAATCTTCTTTTCTTATTATTATTTTAAAGCAGGACTACTTCCCAAACTCATAGAAACATTTCTGCAATTTGCAATATATTTCCATTTGCAAAAATGGCTCTAGTAAAAGTAATTTATTATTTTTTGGCAGCATATGCACGTATGCTGTGAGTGCCTGTGCACCAGCAATCAAACACTACACCCTTTCAGAGTCAGCAGTGGTTTGTACAACACAAATTAAGTCTTCACTAACTATACATAGCACCTCCAGGTCTTTATTTTATATTGCAATTTTAAAGTGTTTCATTATATCCTTTTAAAGTTATCATGTTGTTTCTTGTATATAAAAGGGACATTGTTTATTAGCATTTTTAAAAAACAGATGTACCTGTACTGAAAACCAAGCACTTTAGACTGACAAAAAACAGTTTTATACAATCATTCACCTTTGAAAAAAAGTCATACAGTTGTTACAAATTTGATTGGTGATAAAAATATGTTTCTCTGCTATTTCCTATTGGGAACATTTTATGGCAGCAAAGGAGAAGCTGGACAACAGCTTAAAGGGATATGAAATTTCAATTTTATATTTCATGATTCAGATAAAGCAGGCAAGATCAAACAACTTTCTAATATACTTTTATTATCAATTTTCTTTGTATGCTTAGTAGCAACATTTCTGGAGCACTATATAGCAACGGGTTTGCAAGAATGTTATCCATTTGCAAGAGCACTAGATGGCAGCACTATTTCCTGCCATGTAGTGGTCCAAATGCCTATCTCGTTATTTCTTCAACAAAGAATATCATGGGATGAAGCAAGTTTTATAATAGAAGTAAATTGGAAACTTTTTTTAAATGGTATGCTCTATCTTAATCGCAGAAGAACATTTTTGGGTTTCATATCCCTTTGAACTTAAATAAAATCAATGTAGTAACTAGAGCTACTGCTAAAAGCCAGCAGCAGCACAATATAGTTTGTGTTATTTATTATTGAAAGGAGTCAAGAGCAAAAGTTAACTGTCAAAAACAAAAGTGAAGCTAACACAATTATTGGCTGACTCAGGAGTCCACCAACAGACAAATACATTGCTGAATTGCTAGTGAATAGTGTAAAAAGAAGTGTAATTACTTTAAAGGACCATGATACCGAAATGTTTAAACACTTGAAAATGATGCAGCATAGTTGTAAAAAGCCGACTAGAAAATATCACCTGAACATCTCTATGTAAAAAAGAAAGATATTTTACCTTAAAATGTCTTAAGTATTCAAACCCCATTGCAAAGGACTTTAAGCAGCAAATCAGTATGCCTGTCCAAGGACAGGCAAGGGAGTGAGCTTCGTGCACACATATTTTCCTATTCAGTTTAAGGAAGTTTACTATGAAATCTCATGAGAGTTAAGTGAAATCTCATGAGATCACAGTAAAAGAGTTCATGACCTCAGCACTGTTGATGATGATTGGCTGCTGTTCATTTCTTCATTATTATTTTTTTACCTGCAGCTGGACAGCAGCTGAAGTATAACTTTTTACACAGAGCTTACTCTGCTGAGCTGAGGGAATTGTGAGGTAAAATATCTTCCTTTTTTACATAGAGATGCTCAGGTGATATTTCCCTGTCAGCTTTTTACAGTTATACTGCATCAGTTTCAAGTGATTTAGCATTTGAGTATTATGTCCCTTTAACTGTATGGATGAATCAAATATATTTTGCGTCACCTGCGTTTGTTTAGCTTTTTCAATCTTTTTTATGTACAAATAAATTGAAAAAATAGAGCAAAATTAATGTGTTTTTTTTTCCATTCATACAAATCCAAATATACAGGGATATATGGTAGTATTTGTCAGCAAATCCGTGATCTGCTATCCAATAGACCAGCTATGTTCAGGCATACTCTTGCTGTTAGTTTCAAAAGCAACTTTATTCTGTGTTTTTTCACTGGAAAGAAATGGACAAAACAAGAGAAAAATATTGTTTACTTCGTGCTATTTCATATACTTAATAGAAACATGTTGAGATGAATGTCCCTTTAAATGTCCTCTCATTTGTTATATAACGTTCAGAAAGCTAACAGATTAATGCTTGTTTTTGTTTTTCAGGAATTTGTTATGAATCAAGAGGACCACTTTACAATTTCAAAATATTTTCTTTAAAGCTTTACCCAATTAATTCTACTAAGTAATCTCTATAACATATAACTCCAATATGCATTAGGGTAAAAGCATTTTATCATTTTTGTGGCTGTATTAAAAAAAAAAAACTAGTGCAATTAATTAGATTAATTAGGTTATTAAAACACACACTGTTTCAGATATTTTTTTTAATAATGTTTGTTCTATAGTAATAACCGTTATAGGAACATTCCATTTGTCTTTACACTATCATCATGATTAGAGTGTTTAATCGTTAAAAAAAAAAATGATAACACAAGGTCTCCGAGGAAAAAACTTTTAAGTGCTGATATGAAAAAGCGATATCAGTGAGTGTATATTGTATTAATAAAGTGGAATGTCTAGGCCTTGCTGGTATGAATAACTTAGGGCATGGTTTTCTAAAGGTCTCTGGGCCTGGAAGATTCTGTAAGTAATATGAAGTCCCTTCTAGAATTCTCTAAAAGCAATCTTTACCTTTGTGTGTAACAAAGATGCATGTTAAAATTACACATGTATGAGGCAGGATAACGTGCACGATAAGAACCTTTTAAGTACGGACAAGGAGTACTGTGAAGAGTGATAGGCATTACGAGATGTCACAGTCCTTCAGTCCAATGAAATACCAGATTGGTGATTTGCTGCGCCTGTGATAGGTGTGTTTGTAAAAATGTAATCTGATTAGATCATAAAGATATATATGCAAACATGTGGTTGAGGCTCACTGTGCCCTTGATAAAGTTGGAGGAGAGACTTGCATCAGCTTTCACCTGCAGGGAACCATAGAGGATTAGCTGATGGTTAGAAAGAAAATTAGAAAAAAATAACGCCTAGATTTAGAGTTTTGCGGCCAAAGGGGTGCGTTAGCTACGCATGTTTTTTTTTCTAGCGCTGCTTCTAAACAACGCTGGTATTTAGAGTTCTCTGAAGGGCTGCGTTAGGCTCCAAAAAGGGAGCGTACAGGCATATTTACCGCCACTTCAACTCTCAATACCAGCTTTGCTTACGGTAGCGGCTAGCTGGAAAGATGTGCTCGTGCACGATTCCCCCATAGGAAACAATGGGTCAGTTTGGGATGAAAAAAAACCTAACACCTGCAAAAAAGCAGCGTTCAGCTCCTAACGCAGCCCCATTGTTTCCTATGGGGAAACACTTTCTAAGTCTGCTCCTAACACCCTAACATGTACCCCGAGTCTAAACACCCCTAACCTTACACTTATTAACCCCTAATCTGCCGCCCCCACTATCGCCGACCCCTATATTATATGTATTAACCCCTAATCTGCCGCCCCCAACGTCGCCGCTACCTACCTACACTTATTAACCCCTAATCTGCCGACCGGACCTTGCCGCCACTATAATAAATGTATTAACCCCTAAACCGCCGCTCTCCCGCCTCGCAAACCCTATAATAAATAGTATTAACCACTAATCTGCCCTCCCTAACATCGCCGACACCTAACTTCAAGGATTCTATCAGCCAATAGGAATTCGAGGGACGCCATCTTGGATGACGTCACTTAAAGGAACCTTCATTCGTCGGGTAGTCATCGTTGAAGAAGGATGTTCCGCGCCGGAGGTCTTGAAGATGGAGCCGCTCCTCGTCGGATGGATGAAGATAGAAGATGCCGCTTGGATGAAGATGTCTGCCGGTCCAGATGTCCTCTTCTGCCCGGATAGGATGAAGACTTCTGCCACTCCGGATGTCTTCTTTTGGTCCATCGGATGAAGAGTTCGGCCCGGTTGGGTGAAGACGACTCAAGGTAGGGAGATCTTCAGGGGGGTAGTGTTAGGTTTATTTAAGGGGGGTTTGGGTTAGAGTAGGGATATGTGGGTGGTTGGTTGTAATGTTGGGGGTGGCATTGTGTTTTTTTTTACAGGCAAAAGAGCTGATTTCTTTGGGGCATGCCCCGCAAAAAGCCCTTTTAAGGGCTGGTAAAGTAATAGAGCTGTTAACTATTTTAATTTAGATTAGGGTAGGGAATTTTTTTATTTTTGGGGGGCTTTGTTATTTTATTAGGGGGCTTAGAGTAGGTGTAATTAGCTTAAAATTCTTGTAATCTTTTTTTTATTTTTTGTAATTTAGTGTTTGTTTTTTTTGTAATTTAGTTTAGTTTATTTAATTGTAGATACTTGTAGTTAATTGATTATATTTATTATTATTTATTGATAGTGTAGTGTTAGGTTTAATTGTAACTTAGGTTAGGATTTATTTTACAGGTAATTTTGTAATTATTTTAACTAGGTAGCTATTAAATAGTAAATAACTATTTAATAGCTATTGTACCTAGTTAAAAAAAATACAAAGTTGACTGTAAAATAAATATAAATCCTAAAATAGCTACAATATAATTATTCGTTATATTGTAGCTATATTAGGGTTTATTTTACAGGTAAGTATTTAGTTTTAAATAGGAAGACTTTAGTTAATAATATTTAATTTATTTCATTAGATTAAAATTATATTTAATTTAGGGGGGTGTTAGGGTTAGGATTAGACTTAGCTTTAGGGGTTAATACATTTATTAGAGTAGCGGTGAGGTCCGGTCGGCAGATTAGGGGTTAATACTTGAAGTTAGGTGTCGGCGATGTTAGGGAGGGCAGATTAGGGGTTAATACTATTTATTATAGGGTTTTTTGAGGCGGGAGTGAGGCGGTTTAGGGGTTAATACATTTATTAGAGTAGCGGGGTTAATAAGTGTAGGTAGGTGGCGGTGACGTGTGGGGAGGCAGATTAGTGGTTAATAAATATTATGTAGGTGTCTGCGATGTTAGGGGCAGCAGATTAGGGGTACATAGGGATAATGTAGGTGGCGGCGGTGTGCGTTTGGCAGATTAGGGGTTAAAAATATTTATTAGAGTGGCGGCGATGTGGGGGGACCTCGGTTTAGGGGTACATAGGTAGTTTATGGGTGTTAGTGTACTTTAGAGCACAGTAGTTAATAGCTTTATAAACCGGCGTTAGCCCAGAAAGCTCTTAACTACTGACTTTTTTCTGAGGATGGAGTCTTGTCGGTAGAGGCTCTACCGCTCACTTCAGCCAAGACTCTAAATACCAGCGTTAGGAAGATCCCATTTAAAAGATAGGATACGCAATTGGCGTAAGGGGATCTGCGGTATGGAAAAGTCGCGGCTTGGAAGTGAGCTTTAGACCCTTTCCTGGCTGACTCTAAATACCAGTGGGTGGTAAAAAGCAGCGTTAGGACCCCTTAAAGCTGCTTTTGACAGCTAACACAGAACTCTAAATCTAGGCGTAAGTGTGGTGTATTCAGTACAATTTAGAATAATGTAGACCAAAATAGTGTGCTAGCAGTAACAAACTTAAATGGAAACCTAGTACAACGAGAATGAGCTTAATAAAGTCATAAGAGTTTATGACTGATTCTACACCGCTAAAAAATAAATATCCTAACTCCGCTATAGGATACTTTATTGCACACAACTTATTGCACATTGAATGCAAATAAATAACATAAAAACAGGTAAACCAATTACATTATATCCTGTTAGTCCAAAGTTCAAATACTATTACCACACACTGAGCATTAAGTGCTTGAGGCTTAATGCTCAAGGATGCCAATCATCTGGGGTTGCCATATTCTTTGCGTAGAGGAAGATTGCCTGGTATTTCGGGGCTAGACTGACCTTACAAGGCGAGATCAGATTGATATACTTCAATAAAGTTCCCCTCTGTGAAAAGCATAATTGAGCTGAAAGAGTCTGCTCTTGGGTGGTAACTTGCCATAGAACAAGCTACTGAGCTGTTGTTCATTTCTGGTAGAGCACTTCTCTTTCTGTATGTTCTTAGTGTACCTCAACACTCACCAATGTAAAAGGAACATTAAACTCTCAATAAATGCTAGATGGAATTATGCATTCGAAGAAAAGATTAGTCTGAGAATTACATGTAGATGTATTTTTTTAAAGTTACATTCGCTGTTTAAATATTTACTAAACAAGTATAAAGATTTAGGGTCTATAAAACAATGGGTTAACTTAGGTTAATTTCTCTGTTTTGGCCAATTAGGGACAGTTAAAAATAGGTCACTAGAGTGTGCAGCCAATGGCTGTGGGGACTATAACAGTGTGCTGCACTTCCATTTCTAACAGGAACTGAAAATCTCACAATTTCAGGATGGAATAACAGGAAAAAATGGACAAAATAAATAATAAAAGTATGCTGCAGAGATTTTTTAATATTTATGATTTATCATTTTATTTTTCCATCTCAAAGTGTTTTTTGTCCCTTTATTATCCAGCTATAATGCAAAAGGAGAATGCCAGGAGCTTAGTGTATAAAACACACTCTGGCTAATGGCTCCAGATAGCTGTTGAAATTGGTACAAACCCATACCTAAAGGCCCTCCAGAGAGATTAATTTAAGACACAGTTTCCACTTAGAAAGCCTGTACTCACTAGTAAAATATGGCAGCAGGTCCTCAATATCAACTCTGGGATACGTTGTTGTACCTCCGGCTCAACGTTTCACTCCAAGCGGAGCCCTATACAAAGCCACTTCTTCTCTCCTCCAGCTCAAAGCCTTCAGTCATCAGTTCACCAGAGGGGGGCGTGGTAATAAGACATCATGCCAGTGACCGCTTTTCACTCCTCTCACAGGGGCTGGCACAGAGCTTTGTTAGCTGTTAGTTGATGGTTATTGTGATACGCTATATGTGCTTGCTAACTATTGTCATGGAGTAGAAGAATAACTGTGGCAGTTCAGAGCTCGACAGAACAGGTTTAGCACTATTTTATATATATATCTATCTATATATATATATATATATATATATATATATATATAATTTTGTTGGTCTCACACAAACATAGTCTGTTTAAATCTTTTTGATTTGACGGTTGTGCTATAATGGGCCTCCTAGTCCATTGTGTTAACTCCATTGATATTAATTTTGGAATTTAAACTTGATTTATTTACTGGGAAATTATAAGAGATTGAATTTATTTCCCTAGGCTACTCTGCAGAGATGATAGTTTTTAAGCAACAGTTTTACAAATACTGTTTAGATAGAAATACTTCAGATAGACCCATTCTATTCCTCAATTGTACCTCATGACAGAGGGATTGACAAGAATTTAGCCAGGGAGTAAGAAATGTTCTCTTAGGAGAAATGGTGAATATCCCTAGAATTGTGCTTGCACTTACTTAGCGTGAGCTCTTATACCTCATCAGGCTCCCAATCGGAGGAATCGGAAGGCGACGCCGATGCGGCATCGCAATAGGCACCACAGGAGATCTGGTGGGAAGCCGGAAGGAGAAACCGCAGAGGGAGACAAGGCACACACAGAACACTCGGAACAACCAACATTAATTCATAATGTGTCTGGTTCTGGTAAGCTCCTTACACAGGAGGAGTCATTTATACTTGAAAAGGGCCTGTCATTTTGCCCTAGCCAGAACTGTGATAGTTTTATACTCCAACAAGAAATATATACATTTTTCAGGACACTGAAATTATGGCTTGGTTTAAAAATTCAACCTTAACCAATTTACATGGCACTACAAATACACGGCTAGATTACGAGTTGTGCGTTAAGGTAAAAAAGCAGTGTTAAGAGGTCCTAACACTGATTTTTTACTACCGCTGCTATTACAAGTCTTGCAGGTATAGCTGTACTGCACACTTCTTTGGCCTTACCGCAAAACGACTTACGTAAACTTAGTAAAGTCTTTTTTCTATGGGACTTCCATAGCGCCCGTATTACGAGTATGTCCTGGGAGGCCAAAAAGTGAGCGGTACAGCCTACCCTGTCAAGAGTCCTAACGAATTTAAAAGTCAGTAGTTAAGAGCTTTATGGTACAACACTGTAACATAAAACTCATAACTAAAGTGCTAAAAAGTACACTAACACCCATAAACTACCTATTAACCCCTAAACCGAGGCCCGCCCGCATCGCAAACACTAAAATAAAAAATTTAACCCCTAATCTGCCGCTCCGGACACCGCCGCCACCTACATTATATTTATGAACCCCTAATCCCCAGTTTTGCATAACCAACACAGTTATATTTATATATTTTTTACCTCTGTGATTATCTTGTATCTGAGCCTCTGCAAACTGCCCCTTTTTTCAGTTCTTTTGACAGACTTGCAGTTTAGCCAATCAGTGATAGCTCCCAGGTAACTTCACGTGCATGAGCACAGTGTTATCTATATGAAATTCATGAACTAACACCCTCTAGTGGTGAAAAACCTGTTAAAATGCATTCTTAAGAGGCGGCCTTCAAGGTCTAAGAAATTAGCATATGAATCTCCTAGGTTAAGCTTTCAACTAAGAATACCAAGTGAACAAAGCAAAATTGGTGATAAAAGTAAATTGGAAAATTGTTTAAAATTACATGCCCTATCTGAATCATGAAAGTTTATTTTGGACTAGACTGTCCCTTTAAATTAAATTAGCTAAAGTACTAAAAACCCCCACTAAATTAGAGAAAATAATAAACAAATTACAAGATATTTAAACTAATTAAACCTAATAGCCCTACCAAAATAAAAAAAAGCCCCCCCCCCAAAATAAAAAAAAAACCCTAGCCTAAACTAAACTACCAATAGCCCTTAAAAGGGCCGTTTGCGGGGCATTGCCCCAAAGTAATCAGCTCTTTTACCTGTAAAAAAAAATACAAACAACCCCCCCAACAGTAAAACCCACTACCCACACAACCAACCCCCAAATAAAATACTATCTAAAAAAAACTAAGCTCCCCATCGCCCGGGCGAAGTGGTCCTCCAGACGGGCAGAAGTCTTCATCCAGACGGCATCTTGGAACAGCCAATAGAATGCAAGCTCAATCCTATTGGCTGATTGCATCAGCCTATAGGATTGAACTTCAATCCTATTGGCTGATTGCATCAGCCAATAGGATTTTTTCTACCTTAATTCCAATTGTCTGATAGAATTCTATCAGCCAATCGGAATCTAAGGGACGCCATCTTTGATGACGTCACTTAAAGGTACCTTCATTTGTCGTTAGTCCCTTTGGATAAGGAGGATGCTCTGCGTCGGATGTCTTGAAGATGGAGCCGCTCTGCGTCGGATGGATGAATATAGAATATGCCGTCTGGATGAAGACTTCTGCCCGTCTGGAGGACCACTTCGCCCGGCATGGATGAAGACTTCTCCTGGCTTCGTTGAGGACTTCGACCTGGTTGGATGAAGACTTCTGCCGTTTCCTTGAGGATGGATGTAGGATCTTCAGAACAGTAAGTCGATTTTCAGGGGTTTAGTGTTAGGTTTTTTTAAGGGTGTATTGGGTGGGTTTTATTTTTAGGTTAGGGACTTTGGGTCGCAAAAGAGCTAACTGCCCTTTTAAGGGCAATGCCCATCCAAATGCCCTTTTCAGGGCAATGGGGAGCTTAGGTTTTTTTAGTTAAGCTTTTATTTGGGGGTTTGGTTGTGTGGGTGGTGGGTTTTACTGTTGGGGGGTTGTTTGTATATTTTTTTTACAGGTAAAAGAGCTTATTACTTTGGGGCAATTCCCTGCCAAAGGCCCTTTTAAGGCCTATTGGTAGTTTAGTTTAGGCTAGGGTTTTTTTATTTTTTGGGGGGCTTTTTTTTATTTTGATAGCGCTATTAGATTAGGTGTAATTAGTTTAAATATCTTGTAATTTGTTTATTATTTTCTGTAATTTAGTGTTTGTTTGTTTTTTGTACTTTAGCTCATTTAATTTATTTTAGGTAATTGTATTTAAATTAGTTAATTTATTTAATTGTAGTGTAGTGTTAGGTGTTATTGTAACTTAGGTTAGGTTTTATTTTACAGGTACTTTTGTATTTATTTTAGCTAGGTAGTTATTAAATAGTTAATAACTATGTAATAACTATTATACCTAGTTAAAATAAATACAAACTTGCCTGTAAAATAAAAATAAACCCTAAGCTTGCTACAATGTAACTATTAGTTATATTGTAGCTAGTTTAGGGTTTATTTTATAGGTACATATTTAGTTTTAAATAGGAATAACTTAGCTAATTATAGTAATTTTATTTAGATTTATTTAAATTATATTTAAGTTAGGGGGTGTTAGGGTTAGACTTGTCGGGGCAACAGATTTGGGGTTAATAAGTGTAAGATTAGGGGTGTTTAGATTCAGGGTTCATGTTAGGGTGTTAGGTGTAAACATACATTTTATTTTCCCATAGGAATCAATAGGGCTGCGTTACTGAGTTTTACGCTGCTTTATTGCAGGTGTAGGATCTTCAGAACAGTAAGTCGATTTTCAGGGGTTTAGTGTTAGGTTTTTTTAAGGGTGTATTGGGTGGGTTTTATTTTTAGGTTAGGGACTTTGGGTCGCAAAAGAGCTAACTGCCCTTTTAAGGGCAATGCCCATCCAAATGCCCTTTTCAGGGCAATGGGGAGCTTAGGTTTTTTTAGTTAAGCTTTTATTTGGGGGTTTGGTTGTGTGGGTGGTGGGTTTTACTGTTGGGGGGTTGTTTGTATATTTTTTTTACAGGTAAAAGAGCTTATTACTTTGGGGCAATTCCCTGCCAAAGGCCCTTTTAAGGCCTATTGGTAGTTTAGTTTAGGCTAGGGTTTTTTTATTTTTTGGGGGGCTTTTTTTTATTTTGATAGCGCTATTAGATTAGGTGTAATTAGTTTAAATATCTTGTAATTTGTTTATTATTTTCTGTAATTTAGTGTTTGTTTGTTTTTTGTACTTTAGCTCATTTAATTTATTTTAGGTAATTGTATTTAAATTAGTTAATTTATTTAATTGTAGTGTAGTTTTAGGTGTTATTGTAACTTAGGTTAGGTTTTATTTTACAGGTACTTTTGTATTTATTTTAGCTAGGTAGTTATTAAATAGTTAATAACTATGTAATAACTATTATACCTAGTTAAAATAAATACAAACTTGCCTGTAAAATAAAAATAAACCCTAAGCTTGCTACAATGTAACTATTAGTTATATTGTAGCTAGTTTAGGGTTTATTTTATAGGTACATATTTAGTTTTAAATAGGAATAACTTAGCTAATTATAGTAATTTTATTTAGATTTATTTAAATTATATTTAAGTTAGGGGGTGTTAGGGTTAGACTTGTCGGGGCAACAGATTTGGGGTTAATAAGTGTAAGATTAGGGGTGTTTAGATTCAGGGTTCATGTTAGGGTGTTAGGTGTAAACATACATTTTATTTTCCCATAGGAATCAATAGGGCTGCGTTACTGAGTTTTACGCTGCTTTATTGCAGGTGTAGGATCTTCAGAACAGTAAGTCGATTTTCAGGGGTTTAGTGTTAGGTTTTTTTAAGGGTGTATTGGGTGGGTTTTATTTTTAGGTTAGGGACTTTGGGTCGCAAAAGAGCTAACTGCCCTTTTAAGGGCAATGCCCATCCAAATGCCCTTTTCAGGGCAATGGGGAGCTTAGGTTTTTTTAGTTAAGCTTTTATTTGGGGGTTTGGTTGTGTGGGTGGTGGGTTTTACTGTTGGGGGGTTGTTTGTATATTTTTTTTACAGGTAAAAGAGCTTATTACTTTGGGGCAATTCCCTGCCAAAGGCCCTTTTAAGGCCTATTGGTAGTTTAGTTTAGGCTAGGGTTTTTTTATTTTTTGGGGGGCTTTTTTTTATTTTGATAGCGCTATTAGATTAGGTGTAATTAGTTTAAATATCTTGTAATTTGTTTATTATTTTCTGTAATTTAGTGTTTGTTTGTTTTTTGTACTTTAGCTCATTTAATTTATTTTAGGTAATTGTATTTAAATTAGTTAATTTATTTAATTGTAGTGTAGTGTTAGGTGTTATTGTAACTTAGGTTAGGTTTTATTTTACAGGTACTTTTGTATTTATTTTAGCTAGGTAGTTATTAAATAGTTAATAACTATGTAATAACTATTATACCTAGTTAAAATAAATACAAACTTGCCTGTAAAATAAAAATAAACCCTAAGCTTGCTACAATGTAACTATTAGTTATATTGTAGCTAGTTTAGGGTTTATTTTATAGGTACATATTTAGTTTTAAATAGGAATAACTTAGCTAATTATAGTAATTTTATTTAGATTTATTTAAATTATATTTAAGTTAGGGGGTGTTAGGGTTAGACTTGTCGGGGCAACAGATTTGGGGTTAATAAGTGTAAGATTAGGGGTGTTTAGATTCAGGGTTCATGTTAGGGTGTTAGGTGTAAACATACATTTTATTTTCCCATAGGAATCAATAGGGCTGCGTTACTGAGTTTTATGCTGCTTTATTGCAGGTGTTAGACTTTTTCTCAGCCGGCTCTCCCCGTTGATTCCTATGGGGAAATTGTGCATGAGCACGTACGACCAGCTCACCGCTGACTTAAAAGGACAGTCAACACTTGCGGTAACATTATGCGATATTGAAAAATAAAAAACGAAGATCGGCCTGCACTATACCCCTTTTGCCTTGCCTACTTGCTTCTTGTACTAATCACCATCGATAACTTCTCTAATACCAGGTAAATATGGCAGCCAAACTCCCCCCACCGTTACGTCGCTACCTTCTTCTTCGAATGATCAGCAAATCAGAATCCAATCCTCGGTCACAAATTGCAAGCGCGTGCAGAAGGGGTATAGTGCAGGCGGATCTTCATTTTTTATTTTTCAATATTGCATAATGTTACCGCAAGTGTTGACTGTCCCTTTAACCAGCGCTGGTATTGAAGTGCTTTAAGGAGCAACATTTTTCTCAACGCTCACTTCTTGTCTTTTAACGACGGGTTTGTAAAAACTCGTAATACCAGCACTGTAGGAAAGTGAGCGGTGAGTAAAAACTGCTCATTAGCACCGCATAGCCTCTAACGCAAAACTTGTAATCTAGCCGACAGAGACTTTACAATTAAGGACTTTGGAACTTTTTAATAAAAGCAGTTTTTCCCCTAATACATCCAATTCTAGCAAAGATACATACTGTAATATAGTATTGCGAGATATAGAGAGGTTGAATTACAGAGGGAATAGTCCTAGAGTACATGTAAGGAATAATTTCTCAAGGGTAGCAAGGGATACAGTTAAAGCATTGTCCTCTAGGAAGGAGGTTATACTGAAACTGGGGGACAAAGGTAGTGCTACTGTGCTGCTGAGTAGGGGTTATGTGGATTAAATTCTACAGCAATTGCTGGATGAGAAAGTATACAAGAAGTTGCCAGTGCCAAATGATCCTATACACAGTATCACAAAATAAATTAAGTCTGTAGTCTTTTGAACTGTTAGGAAATGGTATAGTTGATAAAGACACTGAAAAGATTTTAGTGAGAAGTCATGAAATAACTCCTGTGTTCTATACCATTCCCAAGATCCATAATGACCCCCTTAGACCCCTAGGTCACCCAATAGTGGCAGGCAGTGTTTCAGTGCTCGTAGGAATCTCAATGTACTTAGACAAAATACTGAGACCATTTGTAGAAACAGCCAACTCATATCTGAAGGATATGGGAGACTTCTTAAACAAATAAATATTCTTCCTGTAAAGAGTGATAAATGTTTATTATACACCATGGATGTGGTGACTTTATACACTTCAATTTCTCACTAGTGGAATAGATGCTGTGAAGGCTACATTATCTAATAGCCAGAAGTATGCTCCTCTACAATGTACATTTTTTTTTTGGAGCTGTTGGAAATTATACTTCACTGTAATTATTTTCTCTTCCAGGATCAATACTACCTCCAAAAACATGGAACGGCCATGGGCTTTAATGTCACACCCAACAATGCAAACATTTACATGAATATGTTTGAAGAGTATTTTGTATATAAACACCCTCTGTATCTACAATATGGCGCCACTTGGTGGCACTATATTGACCATACATTTGGTTTTTAGATGGGCAACATTGGATCCCTCATGGAGCTCTTTAAGGATTTAAATATATCAGTGGAAAATATTGAGTTCAAAATTACATGGAGTGAGGTTAGTGTTGAATTCCTGGAAGTGAAAATATGTTAAGACAAGAATGGTTTAAATACTGATCTGTACAAAAAACCTCTGATAGGAACTATTTACTATGCTATGATAGTGCACATTCAGCCTCCTTGATTAAGTCCCTACCTAAAAGCTAGCTACTCAGGGTTAGGAGGATAGTGTCAGATGAGAACAAGGTGGGAATAAGATTAAAAGAGATGGGTGAACAATTAATCAGTAGAGGTTTCCTTAAAACACTGATAGAGGAGAACATAAAAGGAATATCTAAATATAATAGAAGTGAAACAATTAAAATCACTAAGAAAAATGAGCAAAATGAAGAAAGTGTTTTGTTTCTAACTCAATTTAAAGGGACACTCAATCAAAATTAAACTTTCATGATTCAGATAGAACATGCCATTTTTTTTTTTTTTTTAAATATTTATTTATTTCCAACAAGGACCCATAACAATCAGATAATAATAAAAGAAACATAGCCATTGAGTAAAAACAAAAGTAAAGCTTTTTACAAAGCATAGCTTGGGTATAACAAATGTACATATAGTATACAAAATATTGCACATTCAATACTATGTTATCGATATACATCAACTCTTTGAATGTGCCCTATATAAATAATAAGAATAACCCATGTGATAACACTATGCTTCTTAATACTCTATACCTTGTTGAGTTTTTATTTTTACATAGAAAAACAACACAGCACCCCAAAACAAAACAAAACAAAAAAAATAATAGAGAGAGAAAAAAAAAAAAAAAAAAGGGGGGGGGGGGGGAAGAGAACCCTTCACCATCTCCCCAGCAGAACTAGTTCAGAATTACATAAGGGATGTATCAAATATTCAATTTCCGTAGGAGAAAAAGCTTTTATGAATGCTGACCATTTGAGAAAGAATTTAACAACCTGGGCATCATTATCAACGCTAATATTGTATTGTTCAAGAATACATTGTTTTTTTAGACAGTTTTTCATTTCTGATATGCTAGGGACCGTGAGTGTTTTCCATTTTTTAAAAATAAGATATCTAACCGCCAGTATAGTTATATTAATAAACTTCACATTGAGTTGTCTATCTTCTGGGTCAAGATAGAGGAAAATTATGTGTCTGCTTGTCAAATTTAATGATGAGAGTTTTAGTGTCTTGCATAGCCAAAATTGGACTTTGGACCATACGTTTTTAATTTTAGGGCAGGTACATAACATGTGCAGAAGATTTGCATAGGGAAACGAGCATTTAGGACATATAGTAAAATACATACTGCCGCATCTCGCTCCTTTTTCTGGTGTAAAATATGTCATATGTAACAACTTCAAATGAGATTCTCTCCATGTGGCAGAAAGGGTTGTTTGAGAAACCTTTCGAATCGAGAGAGAAGGTATTTTAGATTCTACTTCCTGAGATAACAATGTTGCCCAGTTAATAGCAATTTTATCAAGATTAATTGTACCCCTATCTGAGACAATAATCAGATAGCATGGAGATATTGACATAAGTCCATTTTTTGCCAGAGTAAACCAGTTCTCTATATGCCCCAGTGACCAGTTCCAGCCGTACTCATTCACTAACTTCATAGCATAGTGTCTAGCCTGAAGATAGGCAAAAAAGTTTCTCTGGGAGATATTGAATTCCACCCTAAGAGCATCAAATGATTTCACACATCTTTTTTCTATGTCAAGCATCTGAAAAACATTAACAAGCCCTTGGGTCTTCCACTCTAAAAAGATTGAAGATGGTGTTCCTAACTGAAATTGTGGGTTCCCCAGAAAACCTAGGAATCTCGACACCCGGTGTTCTATTCCTAACAAAGTACATATCTTTTTCCAAGCTAGAATTATATTATATATAGATCTACAACGTTTAACTTGGGGTGGGATGTGAGTAGTGTCGAGATGAATCAGCGCAATAGGTGAAAAAGGATACAAAATACTGCTCTCTAAATCATTGTTTGTAACATAGTTATGAGCAAAAAGCCAATCTGCCAGAATACGAACCAGAAATACATAATTATAAAAGAACATGCCATTTTAAACAACTTTCCAATTTACTTCCATTATTTAAATGTGCACAGTCTTCTTATATTTAAACTTTTTGAGTCACCTGCTCCTACTGAGCATGTGCAAGAATAAGTGTATATGCATTTGTGAATGGCTGATGGCTGTCACATGGTATGTGTATGCATTTGTGAATGGCTGATGGCTGTCACATGGTACAGGGGGAGTGGAAAAAGACATAACTTTATAAAATTGTCAGAAAAAAAATCTACTACTCATTTGAAGTTCAGACTAAGTGCTATTGCATTGTCTTGTTATCTTGCATTTGTTGATTATGCAAATCTACTGTGTTGACTGGTCCTTTAACAATCAGAGAAAAGAGATCTTTAAGATCATATGAAAGCACTGGTACTTATTGGAACAGTGTAATCCAGAAATTAAAGATTTACAAAATCCCCATATGATTGCTTTTAAATGAGTACCTTCCCTGAGGGATAATCCTATAAGGGCAGATATTGGTGAGAAGAACTGGTTACATTACTAAGAAAAATTTGGGCAATTACCTCTGCCTTGGCTGTGTAAACTGTAGTAGTATGATCAAAGGCCCCCATTTTTTCCATCCATTGTCAGGTAGGAAATACAAAATTAATGATTTTTACTCATGCAATACAGACTATGTGGTCTACCTTGTTAAATGCCTATGTGGGAAAATCTATGTAGGGGAGACTACCCGTAGGATACGTGACCACATAGTAGAGCATAGGGCAAATACATGAACAAAGGATTGGAAAGCCCCTGTGACAGCTGTGCCAGTGTGTGATGTCCTGTTTTATGCAGGAACTTATGCAGTGTTTTTAAGCTAAGGGTTTGTTGCTCTTTTAATGAATAAAACAGGCAGTATGGTTTGAACTACCTGTTAAATCACTGGTGAGACTTTTACTGAAAGAAAACTTCGTAGATGCCAACCAGAAGCAAGGAATATTTGAGTAGAAACAATTGTTGCAATATATAGGTAAGGATCATAAAGCAAACAGTTCAGAGATATGATAGAGTAAATATGTATTTTGATACACTTAGTAAAACATCAGTAGTTGATTCTTGTTGTAGCAATTCTCAGGAATGACTTCACGCACTCACACACTCATACATAAAATATATACAGCACAGTCAGACTATGGTAGTAACCGGTAGATTCAGTATGGTAATGCGGATACTTTCCAGAGAGTGACAAGGTAAGAACAGATCCTTTGTAATTGGATTAAATATTACCTTAGGTTTGAGGAGAACGGTTTTACCTCTGTGACCGGTATACTGCGTTGGTGTGAGTGCGACTTCCGGGACGCTGCAAGTAGATCCGGTGGCTCCTTTATCCGGTTTGATGAAATAATAGGATTCCGGTAGAATTGGAGAAATAATGAAATACTTTTGAAAGTAAAGTGTACAGCAAAAGATCCTCGCTTACTACTGCTGTTCAGAGAGAAAGTAACAATGAAGCAAGTTAGGAATTATCAAAAGTAGAATCACAACATGAGGGATGCGATCAGATAAGCTCCAAAGAGAAAACAATTTTCAGGCAAGGAATGATGGTTCAGGTGTGCCTGATATAGGGTGGAGGAAAGGTAGGCGGGATATACCTTAAAGGTATATCACACACTCCCCCCGCTAAGGGGTCCCCCAATTGACGAGAGGGATGGCTTCAAAGGATACCTGCGATGAAAGGATCTAATCAGATGGGGAGCAGAAATGTCAGTGCTACGATGCCAAGAATTGTCCTCAGGACCAAAACCTTTCTATTTTAACAAGTACTCTAGGTGACGATTCTTGATCCTAGAATCTAGAATACGGTCCACCTCAAATCCGTCGTGGTCATCTATTTGTAACGCAGTTGGAGTCTGAAGACTGGTTTGTACAGTAGAATTATAAGGTTTTATCAGAGACACATGTATAGTGGGATGAATCCTATAAGCTGCAGGAAGAGTTAAACATACCGTCATAGGGTTCAAAATTTTATTGATTACAAAAGGTCCAATGTATTGGTTCGCCAATTTCTTAGAGGGTACATGTAGTTTTAGATTCTTTACAGATAGTAACACTTTGTCACCCACTTTATAGACTGGACTGGGTCTATGACGTTTATCATAATAAGCTTTCTGATAATTCTTTGCATCAGATAAGTGTTTTTTGACTAGGGCTAGTCTTGCTTCAAGTTTTAAAGAATAGTCCTTAGCAGCTGGTGAGTTTACGTCAGTTTTAGATAGTGTCAAAGTTGTCGGATGATATCCATAGGTTACATAGAACGGTGTCATTTTTGTTGAGGATGATACCGAATTGTTGTAAGAGAATTCCGCCATTGATAAATAATCTATCCAATCATCCTGCAAATGGGAAATGTAACAACGAAGATATTGTTCTAATGTTTGATTTAGTTTCTCAGTCATCCCATTGGTTTGGGGATGGAAGGCTGTTGAGTATCTTGGTGTGATTTTTAACAATATGCATAATGATCTCCAAAAGGATGAGGTGAATTGTGTACCTCTATCTGTTATTATATCAGTGGGTAGTCCGTGGAGTTTCACTATGTGGTTAAGAAAAACATTTGCTGTAGTAAAAGCTGAGGGTAAGCTTTTTAGGGGTATAAAATGTCCCAATTTTGTTAGATGATCTATGACAACTAATATAGTGTTAAAGTTCCTTGATTTTGGTAGCTCTACAATAAAGTCCATCGAGATCATGGACCAGGGTTTATCCGGAACTGGCAATGGGGTCAACAATCCGATGGGCCCTTTATGATCTATTTTATTTCTAGCACAAGTGTCACAGGAATTGACATAATCTTGGATGGTTTGATTCATTTGGGGCCACCAAAAGTTTCTTCTTGTTTTTTCAATGGTTTTTTGTATTCCGGTATGACCGGATAAAGGTTCATCATGAGTGTGTTTCAATATTTGTTTTCTTAATGAACAGGGTATATACAATTGATCTTTATGGTTTATTAAACCAGTATTTAGGTTTTTGTGACAGGATTTAGGTGTATTGGTTTCTTTTTCTTGTGCCCTTTTAATCTCTTCCTCTAAAGGTGTTAGGACTCCAATAAATTTTTTCGATTGGTACTATTGGAGTCAGGGTCTCTTGAGGTGTCATTTCCTGTACTCTGGATAATGCATCAGCCTTGGTATTCAGGCTTCCTGGTCGGTAAGTGATCAAGAAATTGAACCTATCTAAGAATAATGACCACCTTACTTGTCTGGAAGTTAGAGTTTTGCTTTTCTTCAAATATTCCAGATTCTTATGATCTGTGAAGATTTTAAATGGTTTTTGTGTACCTTCCAGTAAGTGCCTCCATTGTTCAAGGGATACTTTGATAGCAAGGAGTTCTTTATCTCCTATACTATAGTTATTTTCTGCAGGTGTGAATCTTCTTGAATAATAAGCTACAGGAAATAATTCTGATTTGTTGTCTACTTGTTGAGATAGAACTGCTCCTATACCTGAACTTGAGGCGTCTACCTCTAACACATATTGTAGCTTAGGATCTGGCATGTGTAAAATGGGGGCTTTGGAGAATTGCCCCTTTAAGTAGTCAAAAGCTAATTGGGCCTGTTCGGTCCATTTATATCTTTGTTTCTTACTAGTCAACTGAGTTAAGGGCTTTACTATATCAGAAAAGTTTTTTATAAACTTTCGATAGTAATTGGCAAAGCCAATAAAACGTTGTAGGGCACGAACCGATTTTGGTGTGGGCCATTCTAGTACAGATGAAACTTTCTCTGTATCCATTTGGATCCTGTTAGGAGTTATTATGTATCCCAGGAATTTGATTTTGTTCACATGAAATAAACACTTTTCATGTTTGGCATATAACTTGTGTTCCTTCAAGCGCATTAAGACCCAACGTACATGTCTTTCGTGTTCCTGTTCTGTCTTGGAATAAATTAGAATGTCATCTAGATACACTATAACACAGATATCCATTAGATCTCGGAAGATTTCATTAATAAAGTGTTGGAAAGTAGCTGGGGCATTGCTCAATCCAAAAGGCATGACGTTATATTGATATAACCCATATCGAGTCCGAAAAGCGGTCTTCCATTCGTCACCTTTCTTCATTCTGATAAGGTTATATGCCCCTTTTAAATCTAGTTTAGTAAATATTTGTGCTCCTTTTAACCGTTCTATTATCTCTGGTATTAGTGGTAATGGATACCTGTTCTTTATGGTTATGGAGTTTAAAGCCCTGTAATCAATTATAGGCCTTAGAGTGCCATCTTTGTTTTTTACCAAAAACATGCCTGCTGCAGCAGGGGATGTAGAGTGGGATATGAATCCCTTTCTCAGGTTGTCATCCAAATAGGACCTTAAATACACTAACTCATCTTGTGATAAAGGATAGATCTTCCCATGTGGTATTGGTGACCCTGGAATTATATCTATAGGGCAATCAAAGCTTCTGTGGGGTGGTAAATTCTCTGCTTCTTTCAAATTGAAGACCTCTGCCAAATCCTGATATATCCCTGGTATCCCTGTCTCAGATGATGTTAAAATACTATGAGGGTAACAGGTGTTTAGGCAATATGTTGAGTCTAGTGTAAGTTTTGAATGTTCCCAATCTATTTTGGGATTATGTTTTTGCAACCAACTATATCCTAAAATTATAGTATGCAGTGATATGGGGATCACATCAAATGTAATATATTCTGTGTGCCCATTGTTTATCATTATAAGCAAAGGTATTGTCTGGTGTGTAATGGGTCCCTTATTTATTAAAGTGCCATCAATTGATTTAACAAACACAGGGTTCTGCTTGCACACCAGAGGAATTTTATTATTTACAATATATACAGAATCAATGTAGTTCCCAGATGTACCTGAGTCAATCAATGCCTTGGAGTGTATGTTTTCCTGATCCCACTGCAAAGAGAGAGGTAAAGTCAATTGCATTGTATCTGAGATATGATATATGTTTTTATAACCGGTTTTCTTACCCTTCTTTTGTCTTTGTAATGAAGGACAGCTTGAGACGGTGTGTTCCTTTTGTCCACAGTATAAACACAAGTTTTCTAACCTTCTTCTCATTTTTTCCTCATTACTTAGTGGCCCCTTGATAGTGCCTATCTCCATAGGGGTTACACTACCTTGAGATTTCTCAGATGTTTAAATAAAAAGAGAGAAGCGCTCAACCTGGAAACGAACAATAGCATAATAGCTTGTTCTATGGCTAGTTACCACCCAAGAAGCAGCCTCTTTTTGCTCAATATGTGCCTTTCACAGAGAAAAACTTTCCTGAAGCATATCAGTCTGATCCTGACTTTACAGTACAGTCCAGCCCCGAAATACCAGGCAATCCTTCTCTGAACGAGAGAAACAGCAAAACCCCAGACGTACGTTTCGGCCTATTGTGGGCCTCGTCAGTGAGGTGCAGCCATATCCCTCTAGGCACACTGAGCAACGGGTCCACGTCTGGATTCCCGCATCACACTTAGGGAGACTTCCCAAAATGTCATAATTTGCATAAATAAAAAGAGAGAAGCGCTCAACCTGGAAACGAACAATAGCATAATAGCTTGTTCTATGGCTAGTTACCACCCAAGAAGCAGCCTCTTTTTGCTCAATATGTGCCTTTCACAGAGAAAAACTTTCCTGAAGCATATCAGTCTGATCCTGACTTTACAGTACAGTCCAGCCCCGAAATACCAGGCAAACCTTCTCTGAACGAGAGAAACAGCAAAACCCCAGACGTACGTTTCGGCCTATTGTGGGCCTCGTCAGTGAGGTGCAGCCATATCCCTCTAGGCACACTGAGCAACGGGTCCACGTCTGGATTCCCGCATCACACTTAGGGAGACTTCCCAAAATGTCATAATTTGCATAAATAAAAAGAGAGAAGCGCTCAACCTGGAAACGAACAATAGCATAATAGCTTGTTCTATGGCTAGTTACCACCCAAGAAGCAGCCTCTTTTTGCTCAATATGTGCCTTTCACAGAGAAAAACTTTCCTGAAGCATATCAGTCTGATCCTGACTTTACAGTACAGTCCAGCCCCGAAATACCAGGCAATCCTTCTCTGAACGAGAGAAACAGCAAAACCCCAGACGTACGTTTCGGCCTATTGTGGGCCTCGTCAGTGAGGTGCAGCCATATCCCTCTAGGAGAATTGCCTGGTATTTCGGGGCTGGACTGACCTTACTTGGCGGGATCAGACTGATATACTTCAGGAAAGTTTTCTTCTGTGAAAAGCACACTGGTCTAAAAGAGGCTGCTTCCGGGTGGTAAATCGCCATAGAACAAGCCACTGAGCTGTTGTTCGTTCCTGGTAGAGCGCTTCTCTCTTTGTATGCAAATTATTATGACCCTGGGGAAGTCTCCCTATGGGTGATGGGGGAAACCAGACGTGGACTCCTTGCCCAGTGTGCTTAGAGGAATGTGGCTGCACCTCACTGACGAGGCCCATAGAAGGCTGAAACGATCGTCTGGGGTTGTCATGTTCCTTGTTCAGAGGAGAATTGCCTGGTATTTCGGGGCTGGACTGACCTTACTTGGCGGGATCAGACTGATATACTTCAGGAAAGTTTTCTTCTGTGAAAAGCACACTGGTCTAAAAGAGGCTGCTTCCGGGTGGTAAATCGCCATAGAACAAGCCACTGAGCTGTTGTTCGTTCCTGGTAGAGCGCTTCTCTCTTTGTATGCAAATTATTATGACCCTGGGGAAGTCTCCCTATGGGTGATGGGGGAAACCAGACGTGGACTCCTTGCCCAGTGTGCTTAGAGGAATGTGGCTGCACCTCACTGACGAGGCCCATAGAAGGCCGAAACGATCGTCTGGGGTTGTCATGTTCCTTGTTCAGAGGAGAATTGCCTGGTATTTCGGGGCTGGACTGACCTTACTTGGCGGGATCAGACTGATATACTTCAGGAAAGTTTTCTTCTGTGAAAAGCACACTGGTCTAAAAGAGGCTGCTTCCGGGTGGTAAATCGCCATAGAACAAGCCACTGAGCTGTTGTTCGTTCCTGGTAGAGCGCTTCTCTCTTTGTATGCAAATTATTATGACCCTGGGGAAGTCTCCCTATGGGTGATGGGGGAAACCAGACGTGGACTCCTTGCCCAGTGTGCTTAGAGGAATGTGGCTGCACCTCACTGACGAGGCCCATAGAAGGCCGAAACGATCGTCTGGGGTTGTCATGTTCCTTGTTCAGAGGAGAATTGCCTGGTATTTCGGGGCTGGACTGACCTTACTTGGCGGGATCAGACTGATATACTTCAGGAAAGTTTTCTTCTGTGAAAAGCACACTGGTCTAAAAGAGGCTGCTTCCGGGTGGTAAATCGCCATAGAACAAGCCACTGAGCTGTTGTTCGTTCCTGGTAGAGCGCTTCTCTCTTTGTATGCAAATTATTATGACCCTGGGGAAGTCTCCCTATGGGTGATGGGGGAAACCAGACGTGGACTCCTTGCCCAGTGTGCTTAGAGGAATGTGGCTGCACCTCACTGACGAGGCCCATAGAAGGCCGAAACGATCGTCTGGGGTTGTCATGTTCCTTGTTCAGAGGAGAATTGCCTGGTATTTCGGGGCTGGACTGACCTTACTTGGCGGGATCAGACTGATATACTTCAGGAAAGTTTTCTTCTGTGAAAAGCACACTGGTCTAAAAGAGGCTGCTTCCGGGTGGTAAATCGCCATAGAACAAGCCACTGAGCTGTTGTTCGTTCCTGGTAGAGCGCTTCTCTCTTTGTATGCAAATTATTATGACCCTGGGGAAGTCTCCCTATGGGTGATGGGGGAAACCAGACGTGGACTCCTTGCCCAGTGTGCTTAGAGGAATGTGGCTGCACCTCACTGACGAGGCCCATAGAAGGCCGAAACGATCGTCTGGGGTTGTCATGTTCCTTGTTCAGAGGAGAATTGCCTGGTATTTCGGGGCTGGACTGACCTTACTTGGCGGGATCAGACTGATATACTTCAGGAAAGTTTTCTTCTGTGAAAAGCACACTGGTCTAAAAGAGGCTGCTTCCGGGTGGTAAATCGCCATAGAACAAGCCACTGAGCTGTTGTTCGTTCCTGGTAGAGCGCTTCTCTCTTTGTATGCAAATTATTATGACCCTGGGGAAGTCTCCCTATGGGTGATGGGGGAAACCAGACGTGGACTCCTTGCCCAGTGTGCTTAGAGGAATGTGGCTGCACCTCACTGACGAGGCCCATAGAAGGCCGAAACGATCGTCTGGGGTTGTCATGTTCCTTGTTCAGAGGAGAATTGCCTGGTATTTCGGGGCTGGACTGACCTTACTTGGCGGGATCAGACTGATATACTTCAGGAAAGTTTTCTTCTGTGAAAAGCACACTGGTCTAAAAGAGGCTGCTTCCGGGTGGTAAATCGCCATAGAACAAGCCACTGAGCTGTTGTTCGTTCCTGGTAGAGCGCTTCTCTCTTTGTATGCAAATTATTATGACCCTGGGGAAGTCTCCCTATGGGTGATGGGGGAAACCAGACGTGGACTCCTTGCCCAGTGTGCTTAGAGGAATGTGGCTGCACCTCACTGACGAGGCCCATAGAAGGCCGAAACGATCGTCTGGGGTTGTCATGTTCCTTGTTCAGAGGAGAATTGCCTGGTATTTCGGGGCTGGACTGACCTTACTTGGCGGGATCAGACTGATATACTTCAGGAAAGTTTTCTTCTGTGAAAAGCACACTGGTCTAAAAGAGGCTGCTTCCGGGTGGTAAATCGCCATAGAACAAGCCACTGAGCTGTTGTTCGTTCCTGGTAGAGCGCTTCTCTCTTTGTATGCAAATTATTATGACCCTGGGGAAGTCTCCCTATGGGTGATGGGGGAAACCAGACGTGGACTCCTTGCCCAGTGTGCTTAGAGGAATGTGGCTGCACCTCACTGACGAGGCCCATAGAAGGCCGAAACGATCGTCTGGGGTTGTCATGTTCCTTGTTCAGAGGAGAATTGCCTGGTATTTCGGGGCTGGACTGACCTTACTTGGCGGGATCAGACTGATATACTTCAGGAAAGTTTTCTTCTGTGAAAAGCACACTGGTCTAAAAGAGGCTGCTTCCGGGTGGTAAATCGCCATAGAACAAGCCACTGAGCTGTTGTTCGTTCCTGGTAGAGCGCTTCTCTCTTTGTATGCAAATTATTATGACCCTGGGGAAGTCTCCCTATGGGTGATGGGGGAAACCAGACGTGGACTCCTTGCCCAGTGTGCTTAGAGGAATGTGGCTGCACCTCACTGACGAGGCCCATAGAAGGCCGAAACGATCGTCTGGGGTTGTCATGTTCCTTGTTCAGAGGAGAATTGCCTGGTATTTCGGGGCTGGACTGACCTTACTTGGCGGGATCAGACTGATATACTTCAGGAAAGTTTTCTTCTGTGAAAAGCACACTGGTCTAAAAGAGGCTGCTTCCGGGTGGTAAATCGCCATAGAACAAGCCACTGAGCTGTTGTTCGTTCCTGGTAGAGCGCTTCTCTCTTTGTATGCAAATTATTATGACCCTGGGGAAGTCTCCCTATGGGTGATGGGGGAAACCAGACGTGGACTCCTTGCCCAGTGTGCTTAGAGGAATGTGGCTGCACCTCACTGACGAGGCCCATAGAAGGCCGAAACGATCGTCTGGGGTTGTCATGTTCCTTGTTCAGAGGAGAATTGCCTGGTATTTCGGGGCTGGACTGACCTTACTTGGCGGGATCAGACTGATATACTTCAGGAAAGTTTTCTTCTGTGAAAAGCACACTGGTCTAAAAGAGGCTGCTTCCGGGTGGTAAATCGCCATAGAACAAGCCACTGAGCTGTTGTTCGTTCCTGGTAGAGCGCTTCTCTCTTTGTATGCAAATTATTATGACCCTGGGGAAGTCTCCCTATGGGTGATGGGGGAAACCAGACGTGGACTCCTTGCCCAGTGTGCTTAGAGGAATGTGGCTGCACCTCACTGACGAGGCCCATAGAAGGCCGAAACGATCGTCTGGGGTTGTCATGTTCCTTGTTCAGAGGAGAATTGCCTGGTATTTCGGGGCTGGACTGACCTTACTTGGCGGGATCAGACTGATATACTTCAGGAAAGTTTTCTTCTGTGAAAAGCACACTGGTCTAAAAGAGGCTGCTTCCGGGTGGTAAATCGCCATAGAACAAGCCACTGAGCTGTTGTTCGTTCCTGGTAGAGCGCTTCTCTCTTTGTATGCAAATTTCTCAGATGTTGTAGGATAAGTGACCTGACGTCTGGGTATTGTGTCTGAAGTGAATTTCTCTGCTCGCCGTTCCCTGAGTCTTCTATCTATGGATGTGCTTAATTTAATAAGTGCTGGAAGAGAATCAGGCATTTCCTAGCGAGACAGTTCATCCTTAAGGTTTTCAGATAGGCCCAGCCTAAACTGATTCTTAAGGCTAACTTGGTTCCATAGTGAGTCTGTTGCCCACATTTGAAATTCAGTTGTGTACTCCTCCACCGTGCGCTTACCCTGTTTGAGTGCGCGTAGTTTAGAGTCTGCAGTTATTTGCGTATATGTATCTTCATATAAATTAGACATAGCTTGAAAGAAATCCTGTAGTGAATCCAAAATTGGGTCATTATTTTCATAAAACCTGTTAGCCCAGGTTCTGGGCTCTCCCTGTAGAAATGAAATAGTGGTGCAAACCCTGATGCGGTCTGAATAATATGTGCTGGGTCTCATGGTAAAAAGAAGTTTACAAGCAGTTTTGAAATCTCTGAATTCATGTCTTTTACCAGTGAAAGGTTGAGGGTATTGAATATGGGGTTCAGGTACATCAGTACTTTTGTGAGACATATATTCTTTAACAATAGCTTTTAATGCGGTATAATCTGCTTGTACTTCTGTTAAGCCTTGTGCAAGATAATCTAATTTTCTTTGTATGTTAGAGAACTCAGTTTTAATTTCATTTGCATCCATATTAACAAAGTTTTGTTTACCAGTAACAAACCCTTAGAACACTGAGGCCTGAAAATTATGTGATGTCCTGTTTTATGCAGGAACTTATGCAGTGTTTTTAAGCTAAGGGTTTGTTGCTCTTTTAATGAATAAAACAGGCAGTATGGTTTGAACTACCTGTTAAATCACTGGTGAGACTTTTACTGAAAGAAAACTTCGTAGATGCCAACCAGAAGCAAGGAATATTTGAGTAGAAACAATTGTTGCAATATATAGGTAAGGATCATAAAGCAAACAGTTCAGAGATATGATAGAGTAAATATGTATTTTGATACACTTAGTAAAACATCAGTAGTTGATTCTTGTTGTAGCAATTCTCAGGAATGACTTCACGCACTCACACACTCATACATAAAATATATACAGCACAGTCAGACTATGGTAGTAACCGGTAGATTCAGCATGGTAATGCGGATACTTTCCAGAGAGTGACAAGGTAAGAACAGATCCTTTGTAATTGGATTAAATATTACCTTAGGTTTGAGGAGAACGGTTTTACCTCTGTGACCGGTATACTGCGTTGGTGTGAGTGCGGCTTCCGGGACGCTGCAAGTAGATCCGGTGGCTCCTTTATCCGGTTTGATGAAATAATAGGATTCCGGTAGAATTGGAGAAATAATGAAATACTTTTGAAAGTAAAGTGTACAGCAAAAGATCCTCGCTTACTACTGCTGTTCAGAGAGAAAGTAACAATGAAGCAAGTTAGGAATTATCAAAAGTAGAATCACAACATGAGGGATGCGATCAGATAAGCTCCAAAGAGAAAACAATTTTCAGGCAAGGAATGATGGTTCAGGTGTGCCTGATATAGGGTGGAGGAAAGGTAGGCGGGATATACCTTAAAGGTATATCACACAGTGTTAGCCTCTTTCAGCTTTGTAATGCATGTGCTAAGTATATTACTCTTCCTGGACAGGGTTTTGTCTCTACTGCATATTCCTCATGGAGGCCAGGGGACTATTGCCCCTGAAGATAGATCTAGCCCCTAGTCTTTTTTGTCCCCTCTGAATATTTCAATTTTAATCTTAATAGATTTGCCAATAATCTCACCCTCAATAAGTTTTATACAAACAGTAGCTCTGAAGAATGAATGAGAGATGAGAGGGAGTCTGTGGAACAGGCAATACAACATGACTATTTTGACTTTCGATAAGCAAGTGATTTTCTTAGCCTGTATGCATTGGAAAGCGAGAATACCATTTCAGAATTGGGCAAATGTTCACATAAAGGTTATAGGCTGAAGCCAATTTTCTATCCGGCAAAGACTAGGGGATCAGTATTGATAGTATTCCATAAGCGTGTTGAGAAAGATTTGCTCGAACTAAGTAAGAGGGGATACAAAAAGAGAAATAAATTAAGTCCACAGGAACAGGCAGGACTGAAGAAATTAAAAGAAAGGGATAATATCATCATTAAGCAATCATATAAGGGCGACACAATTGTGGTCCTGGATAAGGATTACTATATTAAAGTGGCAATGAGGCAGCTTACTGACACAGAAGTGTATGTGGCCCTTCCAAGGAATCCAACACATGCCTTTCAGGTAGAACTTAAGGGGATCCTGGATGATGGTACAAAATAAGGAATACTTGACTTGTGGACCTTTTGAATATTTGTACAACAATGATCCAGTAATTCCAATTTTTCATCACTTACCTAAGGTCGACAAGTAAATTGTTGATGTTAAGGGGAGACCAATAGTTTCAGGCATTGGCTTCCTCTTTAAAAACCTGTCAAACTGGGTAGAGTCCTTTTTACAGCCCATTGTATGGAAGCTCCCCTCTTATTTCAAAGACACTAAACATATTCTTAATTTGACTAATAATTTCACATGGTAAGGTGAATATGGATGGCTAATGGTTAATTTGGTGGGTCTATACTCAGCCTTTCCACATAATGATAGCTGTGAGCTATATAATGGAAAACTTCAGTGACTATGAGTGTGTGCTCATAATTACGTTTTGAGAGTTTTACACTTTCTTTTGATTCCCAACTATTTTCGGTTTGATCAACAATTGTATTTGCAGAGATGTTGGATAGTCATGGGGGCCAAATTGACCCCCATGGAATCCAACCTGTTTATGGGTTGGTAGGAGCTGCCCCGCATCAGTTCAGAAAATAACCCCCTATTATGGAACCCGGATTGGGTATAAAACATGCATTTAAGATTTGCTTTTTGATTGGTCTGGTTCTGAGGAGGACAGTAAAAAGTTTTTGGATTATCTGAATAACAATCTAGTGGGATTACAGTTTAATTCAAATTATCATAAGACATAGATATTTTACCTGGATGTAATAATACTAGAGGATAGTCCCTTGGCGAGAATTATAGCCAGTCTATACTGTTTAAGCCAAATGCACTGCTTAATCTCAAAAGTTGCCACCCCAAACATATGAATTATGGGATGGCAAAAGGACAATTTTTGTGGATTAAACGGAATTGTTCAGAAGATTAAACCTTTTTGGCAGAGAGCAGAGTTTTACTAACTAGTTTAAGAAAACAAGGTTATACTGGCAAACCACAATATTAAGAGCTTTTGATGAAGTTAGAAATATGAGTAGAGAAGAACTGCTAACAACAACACAGTGTCTCAGAATAAAGATAAAGGATAAGCCGATAACATCCATAACAACATTTAGCAATCAATAGCATGCTGTATGTAATGTAATATGTAAAAATCTTCCAATCTTAAGGGCACATGACCAACTAAAAGATGTTATCAAAGGAGGTTGTAATTTTGTGTCATGCTATAACATTATTATAAGCAACATACTTTCACCAAGTGATTTGAAAAGGCAGAAGCAAGAGAATAGCTGACTCCATTGCAATGGTAACTATAAGTGTGTATAGCATGCAATTTTGTGCACATGAGCCAAGTTTTTCATTTGAGCAGTACTCAGAGTTTTTCAGTTGAATTACTGTACCAATTGTAGCAAAATATATTTGCAATATATTTGGTCACTTGTACTGAATGCAATGTACAGTATGTTGGGTGCACCACGTGAGAGACCCACAATAGACTTAAGGAACATCTTAAGGATATTAAGAAGGATGATCCTTGCTCGGGTTTGTCTAAACACTTCATTTCTGAGCACACGCAGTGAGTAAATACATTTACTTGGAAGGTAAAGGATTTAGTAAAACCTAAACCACAAAGGGGCAATAGAGTGCAGGCTCTGTTTAAAAGGGATTTTTTTTGGATATTTTCTCTACATTATGTATAATGGTATTTATTTAACTATGAAATCAAATTAGTGTACTAAAAACTTTATGGGGCATATTTATCAAGCTCCATATGCCTGAAGGCTCGCTGGAAACAGAAGTTATGAAGCAGTGGTCTAAAGACCGCTGCCCCATAACTTGTCCGCCTGCTCTGAGGCTGCAGACAGAACTCAACCCGATCGAAAATGATTGTGTTGATTGACACCCTCTGCTAGCGGCAGATTGGCCGCAAATCTGCAGGGAGCGGCATTGCACCAGTAGTTCACAAGAAATGCTGGTGCAATGATAAATGCCAATAGCATATGCTGTCGGCATATATTGATGTGCATCAATGTGCAGCAGACATGATACGCTACTTTGAACCATGTCCGCTCGCACATTGTTACATATGCCCCTATGCATTCATCATGTATCCAATGTATATCTATTGTGATTATATCAAATATGATTAATTAGAATTTGTGTATAAAGAGAAGCTATGCGGGTAGCATGGGTAACAGCATGAATCCAGTTATGTACACTCCTGTAAATATTCCCGTAGATAGTAATTTATCAGGGAGACAGTGTAACTGTTAGTTAGCAGTGTGAGTGGTATGGGAAAATAACATGTACAATGTTACTTTTTGTATATACACACACTTTTGTGCGTAATCCTGTGCATAGAAACCTTGCTTAGAGAAGGTAGCACTGTCACTTTAAGAATCCTACTAAGCTTTTGAATTCAATGCAGGCATGTCAGAAAGACCAATGAAAAGTGGAGAAAGCATGCAATAGAATACAGGTGGAGGGGTCTGATGTCTATAATTAATGCTGCCATGGTCGAAATACACAGGATGTGCCCCGACATGTCTGCAGCTTTCATATTTTTGATTGTGAGCCATTTTTTAATGTTTTGAAAAAATATAAGCTTTTAGTAGCTTCTGGCTTTTGAATTAATTGATTCTCTATGGGCCCTGCGGATTAATCACCTAAATTTAATTAATGCAGAGGGTCACATGTGGCCTACAGGCAGCCAGTTGGCCATCTCTCACCCATAGTAATGATTGACAGTTTTGGTGTTTGATCACCTCTTTCTACTGTTGGCTATTTGTTCATAAATACCTAGGGTAAAATGCAATATACAATTCAATTTCTGCACTATAGGATGAGAATTATGGCTGAGTTATCCTGTAAAAAGACAATGGACAAGAATAAATGTTGCTGAGAGTGGCCACCATGCTATAAAAAGGAAACATTTTAAATTTAGCATTCATATTATTACCATATTTCCCCTTTCTGTGCCATCTTGGAAGAAGCGTACTCCAACTGGCTGCAGTAACTTCACATGTAGACTTGAGCCTCCACTGAGAGTCTGGGACATACTGAATGAACCTAAAGTGATAGGAAGGTCAACAAGGAAATGTGCATGGGTGCATTTCAGTTTGAAACAGAATCATATTTGCAATATATCCTGTGAGAACCAGTGCACACGTACTTGAGCTCAGAGAGCTGAAGATTGTGTGTATTGTTTCTGTGAAGACTTCATTTGTTTCATATTAGCCAAAACTGACTTTTTGAGAAGGTGTGGTGTTTGAATACAGGTGCCAGGCCCTCACAAGATATGTGCGTATGCTGCAGAAAAAAAGTAATACTTTTTAATAGAAGCATTTTTGCTAATAAAAGTATATTGTAAAATTGCTTCTATTTCTCATTGAAATGCCCCCATGCACATTTCAGTTTTGACCTTTCTAGTTTTGACTTTGATATTTCCCAGTAGTGCATTGCTGCTATTGATCCTACCTAGTATGCTTTCCAACAATGGATACCAAGAGAATGAAGTTAATTTAATAATGAAAGTAAATTTAAAAGTTTATTAAAATCATAGTTAAAGGACCAATCAACACATTAGATTTGCATAATCAACAAATGCAAGATAACAAGACAATGCAATAGCACTTAGTTTGAACTTCAAATAAGTAGTAGAATTTTTTTATAACAAATTTCAAAGTTATGTATATTTCCACTCCCCTTGTATCATGTGATAGCAATCAGCCAATCACAGATGCATATACGTATAGTCTGCAAATTCTTGCACATGCTCAGTAGGATCTGGGGACTCAAAAAGTGTAAATATAAAAGATTGTGCACATTTTTTTTAATGGAAGTAAATTGGAAAGTTGTTTAAAATTACATGCTGTATCTGAATCATGAAAATTTAATTTAACCTGAGTGTCCCTTTAAGGATACCTGTACTATTTTGGATATTTTACTTTCAACAATTCTATATTGATATATTCTATATCAAGCTGTGTATCTTCGTATCTTCATTTTTTTCTTATTTCTTTTTTCAGTGAAAAACATGATATGATTTTCATTTTTTATTTTCTCCTTAAAATATTTTTGTTTGTTTTTTCAGTTCATGAACAAAATTGTTCATACAAAAAAGGAAAAATTATAAACATATACAAACAAAAGGAAATTACTGAAAAAAAAAAGAAATAGGAGGCTATAAGAAACATCTGCTCAACAGATTGTGGTCAGTCATAGGAAATTCTTATGGCGTCTTTCCCAGTGCTTTTTCTGAAAAAGCGCCCCAGTGACATCATCATCCACAGAGAAGAAACTCTCACACAGGAATCAGATTATGATTTACCTCCAGAAACACATGACCTCATTCCTATAATTATGAAAGAATGTTTTGAAAATAAACGTGCAGTGTAAATAGAACCTTTTGTTTTATTCTTTTTATCATAGGATCAGACAGCCCCCACCTATCATCTACAGTGAGTATTAACTATAATCTATTGTAGACTGATATTTTCTCATTATAGGTCAGTGTGTGGGTGGCGCCTTTAGGCTATCTGTAATGAAAATGGACTTGCTTAAAAATATATATATTATTACTTCTCTAATATATATTAATTAAGAGGCATTCATTTCTGATCAGGTCTATGTATACACATTCAATTAGCATTGAGAGCTTTAATGATCATCACACACCGGCTTCACAATCTGATATCCAATTAGAACACCCTCTAGTTTGTTAAAAAATATATATATTAAAATGTATTATCACAACTTAGTGCATATATATATATAACTTTAAAAACAATAGTGCTGACACCGGTGTCTAGATTTTAATACTTGATAAGCATAGTTCGTTTCAATAATACATTTGAAAAGGCATTTTTAAACATATGCTACAACATAAAAATTATTATCAATGGATAAAAAAAAATGTATTAATTATACTGGATGTTATATACTATTACAGAATATCTTCCCTAAACTCAAATTAGGAGCGGTTATTGTAATTGTTCAAGAGACTCCTCAGGCTTATTAAGCCCAATCCTTGCTTGTACTTAAAGAGAGTTCCTTGTTTTTTTCAAAAAAACATGTTCTCGTGTGATATAGCCTGTGTAATAAGGAATACGTGTACACTACGCATTTCAGCGGCTTAGAGCCTTTGTCAAGATGACATCTTAACAAAGGCTCCGAAAAGCTGAAACGCGTAGATGTTCCATTTCACAGCTTCTGATTCACCGGACTGAGACCCTGGATTAACTCCCAAAACCGCAGCGTTGAAAATTCACCCAAGATTGAAGCGGTAGGAGTTTGAAGAAAACAAGTATATTTGAAAAGAGTGCACACTCTTAGAAATCACCCACGATTGGTTACAACAAGCACGCATCATCTGAGCACAGAAGTGTGTAGGCTGGTAGTGGACCCTGAAGAAGCAATGAGTACACCACAATCACTGCAAACGCTATTGACCTAAAAGGTGCAACATTTACAACAGTTGCTGATAAAATATAACAACATTTGTGGCCTAACACATCTAATATCACGTATACTAACATTGTAGCTACTATTGCTAAATTGCATCTCTTATTGCCTCTTGCAAACTGCACAGTACAGGAGTCATTCATATTCTGAAAAACTTTTTATAAGGACTTCCTTATTACACAGGCTATATCACACGAGAACGTGTTTTTTGAAAAAAACAAGGAATTGGGCTTAATAAGTCTGAGGAGCCTAAAGTCTCTTGAACAATTACAATAACCACTCCTAATTTGAGTTTAGATATGGCCATTTAGGGAAGATTTTCCGTAATAGAATATAACATCCAGAATGATTAATACATTCTTATTGTATCCATTGATAAAAAAAATTATGTTGTAGCATATGTTTAAAAATGCCTTTTCAAATTTATTATTGAAACAAACTATGCTTATCAAGTGCTAAAATCTAGACATCGGTGTCAGAACTATTGTTTTTAAAGTTATATATATATATGCACTAAGTTGTGCTAATAAATTTTAATATATATATTTTTTAACAGACTAGAGGGTGTTCTAATTGGATATCAGATTGTGAAGCCGGTGTGTGATGATTGTTAGAGCCTAATGCTAATTGAACGTGTATACATAGACCTGATCAGAAATGAATGCCTTTTAATTAATATATATTAGAGAAGTAATAGTATATATTTAAGCAAGTCTATTTTCAATACAGATACCACACCCTGACCTATACTGAATTTTTTTCCAGATCGTATTTTGTGAGAAGTACGATCAGTGGGTAGGCATTCTTCTGTTACTATTTAAGTTCATGAGACAACATCTTTTTTCACATGATATTTTCTCATGTAAGCTATCATGGTTTCTTTAAGTAAACTGAAGAAATATAATTTGAATGCAAAGGATAATGTTTTCAATTAAAAGTATTGAAAAGTCATTAATAGGTCATTTAACAAGACATAAGCTGCATTGTACATGTGCTCTGAGTAGCATTTTATCACTTTTATAGTGTAATTAGGAATCATATATTGCCAAAAATTAAAATGAAATAAGTAATGTGGGTGAAATTAATAATTATTCCTTAGGATTCAGGTAGCTTTGATTTAGGATTTCATTATAGTCTGGAAAACAAAATCCTTTCGTGCATAAATGACTAAAGTTTTTAATATAATCTATTTGCATTCACTGAATTTGGTTGCATCAGCAATGCCAATGAATAGGACACTAAAGTTAAAATTAAACATTCATAGTTCAGATAGGGCATGCATGTGTGCAAGAGTTCACAGTGTATACATACTAGTGATTGGATGATGACTGTAACATGATACAGGAGCCAGGGAAACAGAAATATTTTGTAAAAAATTTGTCATAGAATAACTACTGCTTATTTTAAATCCAGAGAAAATTAATATTGCATTATCTTTTTACTATACGTTTTTTAGTTATGCTTCCTAGCTCTTGCACATGCAATCTGGCTTTCTGGACAGATAGCTCAGCATGCTAAGGCACTATGGCTGAGCGCTGTAGCAACCCAAGGGTTGCAGGTTCGATCCCCGGCGAGGTCCACTCAGCCTTTCATCCTTCCGAGGTCGATAAAATTAGCAGCGCCTTGAGACCCTTACGGGTGATTAGCCGCGCTTTACAAGTACCCAATTCATACATACATACATACATACATCTGGCTTTCTACAATGTAAGAAGCAGCAGTCATCAGATCACTGCTTCTTATAATCTCAACTACCTCTGAGGTGGCGGATTGACATAACCCTGAACACACTCGTATAAGGTGATTGACAGGACATTCTCTTGCACGATTGGTCGTGTAAGAGAAGGGGGTGGCATTACACACTCAAGCACGTGAGTAATGACACTTCTAGGCAGCGGGCATAGAGGGTCCACTGCCCTTTCGATGCAAAGCCATGCAGACAGGTTCTCATGTTGAGAACCTGGTCTGCGTGACTTTTAGTACATGGTCCCATAGAGCTGTGTGCAGTAGGATTGAAGCATCCAATTGTTTCTCCATTGTAGGACATAAGGCATAAAAGCCTCCATTCAAACCAATCAGAATTTGCACACGAACACATTGTATAGTTGCTTTTAATACCTCACAACATTTCCTGGAAGATTTCTGAAACGGGGAGGTGAAGAGACTTGTGGGTTGTGATCGGACTGCTGGTGTGTCATGGTTAGGGACTGGGTGTGCTGTGGGAGGAACCTGGAAGTTTGGTAAGTCCTGGACAGAACAAGGGTAGTCCATAAAATCCTTGACATTCTGGCAGATCTCCCAACCCGTGAAAATCCTGCACATTTTTTAATTTAAAGCTATTCCAATCAATAAGAAAACTGTAATTTGAATAAAAGATATAATTTTATATTAAAGAAAACAGATTACAGCAATATCTAGTAAAACAACATGACAAACCAAAGACCCATCACCTCTCTTTATACTTGTGCACAGTTTAGATGTCATTATTGTCTGCCTAATATGTTTTAATGGTGTGTACACAAAAATGTCACTCAGAGCAGAAAAAAAAAGTTTTTTTTTCCAAGTCAAGAAGTCCAAAGTATTGAACAGTTCAAAAAAAGTACTTATTTTTTTAAATACCAATGTGGAATTGCCCCCATGCAAAGTTTTTTTTTGTGTCTCACAAATGAATTTGAAAGCATAAGGAGAGAGAGAGAGAGAAGAGAGAGTTATTTGTGTGCGTGTGTGTACTATTTATAATATAAAACAAAATACAAAACAATACAAAATGTTTTGAAATCTTTTATTTACTATATAGAACATTATTGGTCATTGCTGATATGAAACTACTGTTCAAAGTGTTCACGTAAGGAAACCTCATGTATACAAGCGTATCATTGTTAATTACAGTTTTAATAGCAACAAGAAACAAAAACATTTGGACTCATAATTATAAAAGACTAAGCAAATAAACATTTGCCTCTTATTAAAACCTTCCATGAATAACAGCACTGTCTTTTGTTCTGGAAATCACGAGTTTATAAAACGATAATGCATTACTGGAATGTTGATACAGTTCCCTGCCTGAAATTGCTTAATCATGCTGAGAGAGTATGACAGAGTTTGTTGTGATCACATGCTTCCAATTACTACAGGCAACGTATTATACTAATCCATAGGGAATATGAAGCTACTGTATTAGGTGTCTGTGTTAACTGATTTATTCACTAAATAAACTGTGCTGTATGACTTGCAGTTTCTTCTCAGTCTTATCCTGTCACAATAAACCCCTCAAATGATCATGTGTATTATTTCAAGCAATCGTATTGTCCAGAACTGATTTATGATGTAGTTAAATAATGTAGAGCTCTGAGATGACTCAGATTCACAGAATTATAAAGTATTACAGTATATGACATGACTGCAACATTTTCCGTAATGCAAATATGAGAGAATATCTACTTACCAAAACTCCAAGATCTCTTGGTAAGGACTTAAAGAGACAGAGACATTAAACCTTGTAATTACATTTTTTTTAAGTTTTCCAATAGATTAACATATTAGTAGACTCTGTACATTATTAGAAAAAATTTAGCGCCTCATTTGATGCAATTGTTTCTTTTTTATAATGGTCCAACCCCACCCATCACATTTATTATTTGGAGGATTTATCCTGGTAAGAAAGGAAGAAGGGGGTAACATTACAAAAACTTTGTTGCAAAAAGAATGCCGATGGATCCATGAGTCGCAATCTGCAGCACCAAAGGGTCTCAATGAGGCGATTTCCTATAAATGTTTCTTATAAGATCTAAATAAGGGACCATATTTACTAGCTATGAACTCATGCAACATAGAGACAAACATGATAATTTAAATTTTTAGGTAATGGATAACTAAAGAGATGATTTAGGTATAAGGATCAACACAATGTGCAATTTTAGATCTTTGGAATAATTAATATATATATGGAAAGATAAACTTAGAAATTCATGCAAGGAACAAATAATTATTTTTGTTAACGGTTTATACTGTACATATAATGGCAAATAATTGCATATGTCTGTACTCTACAATCTGATATAGATCCACTTTATATAGCCACTATACTCATATCTAAGATAAGTTCCATTGTGATATATGGTGTTTCTGTTATCTATACCTCACAAAATAAAGCACAACACCTTTTTCAGTGTATAAACACACACAGAAATAGATTGGATATATAAAATTTGAATATAATCCATTCAATAGAAGTTACTGCCTTTTCTTTGAACCCTTTATGCTCATATTCAAATAAGAAATCTAATTTATTCCCCTGAGATCTAATTTCATTTTTAAGCTACATAAGTAGTCACTGTGATAGCACTTACTGTACTAGTACCCCATTAAAATACATTTCTATTTAAAACCACTATACTTGAAAAATAAATGATAAACAAAAGCGATATCTTATATTTACAATATTAATAACAGCTTAAGTATACTGCCGAAGCGGAGTAACAATTCTGCAAACGATTCAATGCTGCTATGGCCGTATGCCCTGACGAAGTCACGTTTCAGTGACGGAAACGCATTGGTGGGCGTGGCCTAGAGACACTCTTGTGTGTGGTCCTTAACAGCAACACTAAACAGCGTTTGATAGCAATACTGTAGCTATTATATTGTGGCTAAATTGCAAGTTAATGTGAACCTTTAGGGTGACAGTTACTAGGCTTTGTAATTAATAGTGGTAACGACTTTACTGTGTGCATTACAATGGTATCGTCTCGCTTAACATCTAACCACCAAACAGTTTGGGGAGATAAATGCCATAACTATACTTACCTAGCCCTAACACATAATATACTAACCTACCAGCAATAGTACTATTTGTGAAACTATAATTATAGTCTATTTTAAGGTATAGCAACCTGGATGTGAGACAGATTTATTCATTGATCTATATAGTAATATACAGGTAGGCCTTTATAGCTACCATGTGTATGTGCTGCGCTGTATGTGTGTAAGTCTGTATGATATTATTATATAGGAACTGAGCTAGAAATAGGCTGACTTTGTTCATTCAAAGCAGTACGCAGACAGGAGGCTGCCTTTAAGCACATAGGATATCTGTAACTGATATGAATGATTTTACATTTGTTGATTAACACTGCGATATACAGAGCACCCTTATACCGGTATCTGATCTAGCCTATAACATCCATATAGCAATCAACCCACACTATTCTCTGGTCCACCGGGCCCTCATGTTTAATTTAATTAAGACACCTTAAAAGAACGTTGATCTACATAAATTTTGGAAGTGCTCATACCTATCTCTTAGTTTCCATTTTTTGGTATCTGACTCACAGACTTTTGTCCATTTGCATATATGTTAATAAAGTGTTTTACCTATATTTAAGGATTTAACCTGGACCTGAATTTGGAGATCATAGGACTTAACACTGTCATTGAGTTAACAACATTCCCATTGTTTGGCTTAAAGGGACAGTCTAGTCAAAATTAAACTTTCATGATTCAGATAGGGCATTCAATTTTGTAACAACTCTAATTTATTTTTATCTTAAACTTGCTTTGTTTTTTTGGTATTCTTTGCTGCAAGCTAAACCTAGGTAGACTCAAATTTATTTCTAAACCGTTAAATACTGCCTCAGATCTCAGTGCATTTTGACAGTTTTTCACGGTGAGACAGAGCTAGTTCATGTGTGCCTTATAAATAAAATTGTGCTCACTCCCGTGGAGTTATTTAAGAGTCAGCACTGGTTAAAATGCATGTCTGTCAAAGGACTGAGATAAGGGGGCAGTCTGCAGATGCTTAGATACAAGGTAATCACACAGGTAAAAAGTATATTACTATATCAGTGTTTTTTATGTAAATCTAGGGAATGGGTAATAAAGGGATTATCTATCTTTTTAAACAATAACAGTTCTGGAGTAGATTGTCCCTTTAAGCATTAATGAGAAGATAACAAATTTCACTTTAGGGAGGACTGGATAATCTATTCATATGAAAGAACAACATTTAAACGTTTGTTTTTTTGTTCTTTTTGCCTTTTGTGTATTTCATAATACTACGTTTAGTTACTTATCAGACAATGAGCATTGGTAGTAAAACATGACAATTAATATGAGATACTGCTGCATCAGTTTCAAATTCATATTTAGGTTTTTTTTTACAGGAAAACATAACCTATTTAAATACTGCTTCATGTGGTTGATAGAAAACAAAAAAAGTTCTTCTAATCAGATTCATCAGCGTTTAACTGAATGTCTCACAACATATTTATTTCTTTAAGTTTCTGCAAACTTTCACAAAGTAGCAAAAATAAACATGTTTACAAGAGGAAAGAAAAAGATCAGGTGGAAAAGAGAAAGGAATGTTAGGAGTGTTAGGATTTCCCTCTCAGCCAGATGCACCTAGCCAAGAGATGCAGCCTAGCCAAGTCACATGGGGCTGAGAATGTATGTTCCAGGCCAAAAGTATATAGCAGAGAGAAAGAACTCTAAATGATAAGTTACTGAGTTAACCATACAAATCATATTTTTTATTTTGTTATATATACACACACACATACATACAATCATAAATATATACACAAAACCTGGGCCTTTCACCATTTATCCAAATGCTTTAAATAAATATTTTTTTGCTTCTAATCTAGCTGTGCACTTGCCAGAGAATGGCAGAATTTCTATGTGTTAATAATTTTGTTTTGCAATTTTCCTATGTGCTTTATACCCACTGACTAAGCCCCTGAAAGCTGTGCAGCTGCCTTTAAGTTCTGATAAGCACTCAGCACTGTGAGATTTGCATGGCCATATGATGTGTTCCCAGTTAGGTTTGAGAGTGCAGTGAATTTCCATGCTTTGTATGTGCGTAGGAAAATTACAAAGGGCCTGTGTTTTGTTTGTATCTCAGTGTGTCTGGTTGAAGGCCTGATTGTAGGGTTGTAGGCTAGGTATCCAGGGAGGAAGGGACCTTGACTTGATTCTTGGCCTATCACCATTTGGCCAAATGCTGTAACTAACTCTTCTATTTTGCTTTTAATCTAGGTGCAAAATAGTGCCAGACTTTCTAAGTGTCGGGTATATATAAATAATCTCACAAAAGTGAGTACACAGCTCACGTTTTTGTAAAAATGTGTTATATCTTTTCATGTGACAACACTGAAGAAATTACACTTTGCTACAATGTAAAGTAGTGAGTGTACAGCCTGTATAACAGTGTAAATTTGCTGTCCCCTCAAAATAACTCAACACACATCCATTAATGTCTAAACCGTTGGCAAAAGTGAGTACACCCCTAAGTGGAAATGTTCAAATTGGGCCCAATTAGCCATTTTCCCTCCCGGTTTCATGCGACACGTTAGTGTTACAAGGTTTCAGGTGTGAATGGGGAGCATGTGTGTTAAATTTTGTGTTATCGCTCTCACACTCTCTCATACTGGTCACTGAAAGTTCAACATGGCACCTCAAGGCAAAGAACTCTCTGAGGATCTGAAAAAAAAGAACTGTTACTCTAAATAAAGATGGTCTAGGCTATAAGAAGATTGCCAAGACCCTGAAACTGAGCTGCAGCACTGTGGGCTAGACCATACAGTGGTTTCACAGGACAGGTTCCACTCAGAACAGGCCTCGCAATGGTCGGTCAAAGAAGGTGAGTGCATGTGCTCAGCGTCATATCCAGAGGTTGTCTTTGGGAAATGGACATATAAGTGCTGCCAGCATTGCTGCAGAGGTTGAACGGGTGAGGAGTCAGCCTGTCAGTGCTCAGACCATACGCTGCACACTGCATCAAATTGGTCTGCATGGCTGTCATCCCAGAAGGAAGCCTCTTCTATAGATGATGCACAAGAAAGCCCACAAACAGTTTGCTGAAGACAAGCAGACTAAGGACATGGATTACTAGAACCATGCCCTGTGGTCCGATGAGACCAAGATAAACGTATTTGGTAAAGATGGTGTCAAGTGTGTGTTGGCGGCAACATGGTCTGGGCCTGCATGAGTGCTGCCGGCACTGGTGAGCTACAGTTCATTGAGGGAACCATGAATTCCAACATGTACTGTGACATACTGAAGCAGAGCATGATCCTCTCCAATCGGAGACTGGGCCGCAGGGCAGTATTCCAACATGATAACGACCTCAAACACACCTCCAAGACGACCACTGCCTTGCTTAAGAAGCTGACAGTAAAGGTGATGGACTGACCAAGCATGTCTCCAGACCGAAACCCTATTGAGCATTTGTGGGGCATCCTCAAATGGAAGGTGGGGGAGCGAAAGGTCTCTAACATCCACCAGCTCTGTGATGTTGTCATGGAGGAGTGAAAGAGGAATCCAGTGGCAACCTGTGAAGCTCTGGTGAACTCCATGCCCATGAGGGTTAAGGCAGTGCTTGAAAATAATGGTGGCCACGCAAAATATTATCACTTTGGGTCTAATTTGGACATTTCCACTTAGGGGTGTACTCACATTTGTTGCCAACGGTTTAGACATTAATGGCTGTGTGTTGAGTTATTTTGAGGGGACAGATTATACAGGCTGTATACTCACTACTTTACTTTACATTGTAGCAAAGTATCATTTCTCCAGTGTTGTCACATGAAAAGATATAATAAAATATTTACAAAAATGTGAGGGGTGTACTCATTTTTGTGAGATATTGTGTATGTGTGTGTATATATATATATATATATATATATATATATATATATATATATAGTACTGTGCAAAAGTCTTAGGCCATCATTAGATTATAATAAAGTTTTAATGACCATCCATATTTATTTTTCGGTCTCTTTATTAAGATAGAAAAATTACAGGAAATATGTACACACAATACACAAATCACAATTATCAGAACAAAATTGTTTCTTCGTGCAAAAATCAGTATTTAGTGTGACCTCCCTTGGCACTAAGCACATCTTGAACTCTTTTGGGGATACTGTCCTGAAGTTTTCTGAAGTAATCTTCTGGTATATTACACCATGCTTCTTTCAGCTCTTTCCATAGTTCTTCTTTAGATTAAGGTTGTCTTTTATTTCTTTCTTGGTCCAGGTGATCCAATACTGCCTCTTTAATATTCAGCTATGGATTCTGTGGAAGCTAGTCTATGACTGTCAGTGTTTTATCAGCTGTTTTTCTTTCCAAATATGATTTCACTGCATTAGCAGTGTGTTTGGGATTGTTAACATGCTGAAAAATAAAACCATTCCGAATCAGGCACTTTCCAGAAGGAATAGCATTATGAATTAAAACTACATCATATGTAATTCAATATCATTGATTGTCAATTCGGACAATATTGACAATACCACTGGCAGAAATGCAGCCCCAAACCAGGACAGACCCTCTACCAGGTATTACTGAAGGCCACAAGCACTCATTCTTCCATCTCTCTCCAACTCTTTTTCTCACATATTTTTGACGATTGAACCCAAAAATGTCAAACTTGGATTTGTCTTTACATAATAATCTTCTCCACTTATCTTAACGCCAATCTTTGTGAGCTTTAGCAAATCTTAGAATTTTCCTCCTTTTCCCCTTATAAAAAAGAGTTTTCTTGGCTGCTACCCTTCCACAAAGACCATTCCTGATCAAGCTTTTTCAGACTGTAGAATGATCGACTTGGCATCCCAATGAAGCTGCCAGATGCTGAGCCAGGTCCTTGCTAAACTTATTCCGGTCTTTCAAAGAAGAAAGCGGAGAGACTTCTCATCAGATTTTGATTTTTTTTTTGGCCTTCCATTCCTTTTTTTGTCCTTGACCTCTTTTGATTCTTCAAATTTCTCGATAGAAGCTTGAATACCACATCTTGAGTATTCAGTTTGTTTGCTAATTTCCCTTTTAGAGTGGCCTTGCTGATGCAAAAGTATGATTTTATGTCTGTCAAATTCTGTGATCTTTGGCATTTTGAATGGAATTATGTGAATGAATGTTGGTCTTATTGGCAACCTTCCAATGAATTACACTCATACCACGTGTATGTTATGCTCAAGCATGTCTTGCACAAACCTGGTGTAATAGACCTTTTTCACAGCAGGCTTTTTGACATGAAATAGTAGAACAAATACAGGTGTTATCAATGGCATTAATTAGGGTTCCATTCCATTTAGGTTTATGAGAGCCAAGTTCCTGCTATTGCTCAAGTTTAAGGGAAGGTCACACTAAATACTTTCCACTTTAGCCTATAGAAGCTGTTTTTTTCCATATATTTGTATACAAATAGCCTGTATTTTCTGGTGGTATTCTAATAAAGAGACCGATAAATAATTATACATGGTCATGTTACCATTGCTAAAACTACAAATCTAAGGGTGGCCTAAGACTTTTGCAAAGTACTGTGTGTGTGTATATATATATATATATATATATATATATATACAGTGATATACACAGTGTATATATATATATATATATATATATATATATATATATATATATATATATGCACACACCCTATTGTCCTATTGTCCTTAGTATAGGCCACACTTTTCCCCCCTAATTTAAATCTTTAAATAAGGTGTGTGACCTATAATCGGGATGTTATTGACGTCATCATATGTAATTCAATATCATTGATGGCTGTTACATTCAATGATGCTATTTCAAATATGCTATTTGTTTTTTGATGCCATTGGCTGCCATTGGAATATCACTGTAAGTTTTTATCTTTGTTTGCATGCACTCATCTGTTTTTAATTTAATGAATGATTGTTACCATAGTTTAATTGGTCACTTTTGCTCTAAAAATTTTTTTCTTAAAGAGGATAAAGTTTTTTAATTAGAGTCTTGAAAATAAACAAAAAACAGTACAGCTACCGTATTTCTGTGAACTTATAACATATTCCATCAAAAGCAGGACTAACTGCATAATTGATACCAAAAATAGTGTTAAATAAAATACTATTTTACTGTTCTACAAATGTGTATATTTTCTTTAAAAATTAAATTTTCTTTAAAATGGCACCAAACTTTAAGGGTCTGGCTTATAAAAATTCCAAAAAGCTAACACACAGAATGATAATTACTTACTAATGACACTTGTAAGAAACCTCTTAAAAGAGGAGATTCTCCCCTTTTCAGAAAGGAGTATTATGCTCCATTAACTCTTTATGTGAGGAGATAGTGGTTTTGAAAGTGCACCTCACTTTCCCAGTGCATAATAATAAGGATCATTACCAAAGTGACCATTTGCATGTTATATTACTAAAAAGGTGATTCACCTTAACTGGTACTCTAGTGAAGATCCCATCCAAGCAAAAAATCTGCATTATACAAACAATCAGTATATATTTACCCAGTATATAAGAGATAATATAACATATTATACAAAAGTATTTATTCATTAAACCTACATAGTTAAAACTGCTATGTAGGTGATAATTTACAAATTTTAGACAATTATACAGTCATTCATCATCCCAATAATTAAAAGACCCAGTTAAAAGATGCTTACTTGAATTAAAGATGACAAAGTGGCAGTATTTAGGAAGCGAGAGAAAGAGAATGAAAGTTTAAAAAGATGGTTAAGAACTGGGTTAAAACAGCAGAGAAAGATACATAAGTTATTGTTAAAGTGCATTATAATAAGGATATTGCACCTCACTGTTAAGCATATGAGGAAGAGTGATTTTAGTATGTTGTGAGCAGGTGTCCTCTCTATTAGTGGGGATGGTTGTCTGAAAGCCACAGGTAAGTAGCTGACAAGAAGATTGGGTTTGGAAAAAGTCTGACAAGGGCAGATATTCGTATGTTAAATAGACAAAAATAGTTTGGAGTAAGAGGATGAAGAGGGTATAGATGAAGAATGTTTGCTTGCATACGGCTAGATTACAAGTTTTGCGTTAGAGGCTGTGCAGTGCTAACGAGCAGTTTTGTCTCACCGCTCACTTACCTGCAGCGCTGGTTTATACAGGTTTTTACAAACCCGCCATTAAAAGGCAAGAAGTGAGCATTGAGCAAAATTCTGCTCCTTACCGCACTCCAATACCAGCGCTGCTTAAGTCAGCGGTGAGCTGGTCATACGTGCTCGTACACGATTTCCCCATAGGAATCAATGGGGAGAGCCAGCTGAGAAAAAGTCTAAAACCTGCCAAAAAGCAGCGTAAAACTCAGTAACGCTACCCCATTGATTCCTATGGGGAAATAACATTTATGTCTACACCTAACACCCTAACATGAACCCCGAGTCTAAACACCCCTAATCTTACACTTATTAACCCCTAATCTGCTGTCCCCGACATTGCCGATACCTGCATTATATTTATTAACACCTAATCTGCCGCTCCGGACACCGCCACCCCCTACATTATACTTATGAACCCCTAATCTGATGTCCCCAACATCGTCGACACCTACATTATATTTATTAACCCCTAATCTGCCGCCCCAATGTCGCCGCAACCTACCTACACTTATTAACCCCTAATCTGCTGCCACCGATGTCACTGCCACTATAATAAACATATTAACCCCTAAACCGCTGCACTCCCGCCTCACAAACATTAGTTAAATATTATTAACCGCTAATCTGCTGTCCCTAACATTGCCGCCACCTACCTAAGTTTATTAAACCCTAATCTGCTGCCCCCAACATCTCTGCCACTATACTAAATGTATTAACCCCTAAACCTTAGTCTACCCCTAACCCTAACACCCCCTAACTTAAATATAATTAAAATAAATCTAACTAAAAATTCCTATCATTAACTAAATAATTCCTATTTAAACTAAATACTTTCCTATAAAATAAACCCTAAGCTAGCTACAATATAACTAATAGTTACATTGTAACTAGCTTAGGGTTTATTTTTATTTTACAGGCAAGTTTGTATTTATTTTAACTAGGTAGAATAGTTATTAAATAGTTATTAACTATTTAATAACTACCTAGCTAAAATAAATACAAAAGTACCTGTAAAATAAAACCTAATTAAAAACAATTAAATAAATTAAATTAGTTAAAGTACAAACCCCCCCACTAAATTACAGAAAATAATAAACAAATTACAAGATATTTAAACTAATTACACCTAATCTAATAGCCCTATCAAAATAAAAAGCCCCCCAAAATAAAAAAACCCAAGCCTAAACTAAACTATCAATAGCCCTGAAAAGGGCCTATTGCGGGGCATTGCCCCAAAGTAATCAGCTTTTTTACCTTTAAAAGAAAATACAAAACAACCCCCTCAACAGTAAAACCCACCACCCACACAACCAACCCCCCAAATAAAATACTATCTAAAAAAACCTAAGCTCCTCATTGCCCTGAAAAGGGCATTTGGATGGGCATTGCCCTTACAAGGGGAGTTAGCTCTTTTGCGGCTCAAACCCTAATCTAAAAAATAAAACCCACCCAATACACCCTTAAAAAAACCTAACACTAACCCTGACTTACTGTTCCGAATACCGGACATCAATCCTCAAGGAAGCAGCAGAAGTCTTCATCCAACCGGGCCAAAGTCCCCAACGAAACCGTGAGAAGTCTTCATCCAAGCCAGGCGAAGTGGTCCTCCAGACGGGCAGAAGTCTTCATCCAGACGGCATCTTCTATCTTCATCCATCCGACGTGGAGCGGCTCCATCTTCAAGACATCCGACGCGGAGCATCCTCTTCAAACGAAGTCTTCTTACTGAATGATGGTTCCTTTAAGTGACGTCATCCAAGATGGCGTCCCTTAGATTCCGATTGGCTGATAGAATTTTTTCAGCCAATCAGAATTAAGGTTGAAAAAATCCTATTGGCTGATGCAATCAGTCAATAGGATTGAGCTTGCATTCTATTGGCTGTTCCAATCAGCCAATAGAATGCAAGCTAAATCCTATTGGCTGATTGGATCAGCCAATAAGAAGACTTCATTTGAAGAGGATGCTCCGCGTCGGATGTCTTGAAGATGGAGCCACTCCGCGTCGGATGGATGAAGATAGAAGATGCCGTCTGGATGAAGACTTCTGCCTGTCTGGAGGACCACTTCACCCAGCTTGGATGAAGACTTCTCCCGGCTTCGTTGAGGATTTCAGCCCGGTTGGATCAAGACTTCTGCTGCTTCCTTGAGATTGGATGTCCGGTCTTCAGAACAGTAAGTCAATCTTCAGGGGGTTAGTGTTAGGTTTTTTTAAGGGTGTATTGGGTGTTTTTTTTTTTTAATTAAGGTTTGGGCCGCAAAAGAGCTAACTGCCCTTTTAAGGGCAATGCCCATCCAAATGCCCTTTTCAGGGCAATGGGGAGCTTAGGTTTTTTAGTTAGGGTTTTATTTGGGAGGTTGGTTGTGTGGGTGGGGGGTTTTACTGTTGGGGTGTTTGTTTGTATTTTCTTTTACAGGTAAAAGAGCTGATTACTTTGGGGCAATGCCCCGCAAAAGGCCCTTTTAAGGGCTATTGATAGTTTAGTTTAGGCTAGGGTTTTTGTTTTATTTTGAGGGGGGGAATTTTTTATTAGATTAGGTGTAATTAGTTTAAATATCCTGTAAATTGTTTATTATTTTCTGTAATTTAGTAATTGCTTTTTTTTGTACTTTAGCTAATTTAATTTAATTTATTTAAATGTTTTTAATTTAGCTAATTTATTTAATTGTAAGGTTAGGTTAGATGTTATTGTAACTTAGGTTAGGTTTTATTTTACAGGTACTTTTGTATTTATTTTAGCTAGGTAGTTATTAAATAGTTAATAACTATTTAATAACTATTCTACCTAGTTAAAATAAATACAAACTTGCCTGTAAAATAAAAATAAACCTTAAGCTAGCTACACTGTAACTATTAGTTGTATTGTAGCTAGCTTAGGGTTTATTTTATTGGTAAGTATTTAGTTTTAAATAGGAATTATTTAGGTAATAATATTCATTTTTATTTAGATTTATTTAAATTATATTTAAGTTAGGGGGTGTTAGGGTTTGGTTTAGACTTAGGTTTAGGGGTTAATACATTTATTATAGTGGCGGCAACGTTGGGGCGGCAGATTAGGGGTTAATAAATATAGGTAGGTGGCGGCGATGTTAGGGATGGCAGATTAGGGGTTAATAATATTTAACTAGTGTTTGTGAGGCGGGAGTGCGGAGGTTTAGGGATTAATAGGTAGTTTATGGGTGTTAGTGTACTTTTTAGCACTTTAGTATTCAGTTTAATCCTACGACGTTGTACCATAAAACTCTTAACTACTGACTTTTAAATGCATTAGGACTCTTGACGGGGTAGGGTGTACCGCTCAGATTTTGGCCTCCCAGCACAGCTTGTAATACCGGGGCTAAGACTTTACGAAGTTTTCATAAGTCGTTTTGCGGTAAGGCCAAAGAAGTGTGCGATGCCCTAAACCTGCAAGACTCATAATACCAGCGGGCATAAAAAAGCAGTGTTAGGACTTCTTAACACTGCTTTTTTACCTTAACGCACAACTCGTAATCTAGCCGATAATTTGTAGGAAGAGTTGTTCGATTGTAGCAAACATTTTGTAGAAGAAAAAAAATCTGCTGGAGTATGTGATTTACAGAGATTCCTAGTACCAATAACACATTCACATGCACCTCACACCATGCCAGACATATATAAGTCAGGGTGTGTTGCCTGATCTAAGGCTCTATCACAATAGCTCCAAAATGGCTTTTTTTTTGCCAAATTAGCATGTTTTTCAAGTGATCACAATCCAAAATGGATCTGTGTCTTATAAGTCCACACCCAAGAACGGGCTAGATTACAAATAGCTCAAACAGAAAAAAAAACTTTGCTCACATCGGGTTTACGCAAGTGTAGACTTAGGGGCCGATTTATCAAAGTCTGGTGGATATGATACACCGTATTGTATCATGTCCACCAAACATCGCTGAATGCCGACAGCAGGGGTGTCAATCAACCCAATCGTATAGGATTGGGCGGATTAATGTCCGCAACCTCAGAGGCAGCGGACCAGTTAAGGAGCAGCGGTCTTAAGACCACTGCTTCATAACTGCTGTTTCCAGCGAAGGTTTGAGAGGAAACAGGGGCATCAGAGGCCATTCGGCCCTTGATAAATCGGCCCCATAGGGTAAAATTTAGAAGTTAAAAAAAATGTACACTAAACACAACATAGATACATTAAAATAGTGTTACACTCATATATACACTATAAAAGTATTCATATAAATATTATTTATAATGATTAAAAGTTATATGGTATGCATATATATATGTCTACATGTGTGTATGGTGTGATATATATATATATATATATATATATATATATCTATATATTTGTATATACATATGTATTTATATACATATTTAAGCTGCAAACACAGCCCCATTAATTCCTATGGGGAAACACATTTTATGTTTACACTTAACACCCTAACATGAACCCTGAATCTAAACACCCCCAAATCTTACACTTATTAACCCCTAATCTGCTGCCCCCAACAGCGCCGACACCCACATTATATTTATTAACCCCTAATCTGCTGCCCACAACATCGCTGAAACCTACATAATGTTATTACCCCTAATCTGCCGCCCCCAACGTCGCTGTCACTATAATAAACATATTAACCCCTAAACCGCCGTACTCTCGCATCGCAAAAACACTAGTTGAATATTATTAACCACTAATCTGCCGCCCCTAACATCGCTGCCACCTACCTCCATATATTAACCCATAATCTGCCGCCCCCAACGTCGCCGCCACTATATTATATTTATTAACCCCTATACCTAAGTCTAACCCTAACAACCCCTAACTTAAATATAATTAAAATAAATATAAATAAAACCTACAATTATTACCTAAATTATTCCTATTTAAAACTAAATACTTACCTATAAAATAAACCCTAAGATAGCTACAATATAACTAATAGTTACATTGTAGCTAGCTTAGGTTTTATTTTTATTTTACAGGTAAGTTTGTATTTATTTTAACTAGGTAGAATAGTTACTAAATAGTTATTAACTATTTACTAACTACCTAGCTAAAATAAATACAAATTGACCTGTAAAATAAAACCTAACCTAACCTCAGTTACTCTAAGACCTATCCTAACCCTACAATTACATGAATTCCCTAAATTAAATACAATTACCTAAATTCAATCAAATTAGCTAAAGTACAAAAAAACCCACTAAATTACAGAAAATAAAAACCAAATTACAAAATCTTTAAACTAATTACACCTAATCTAATAGCCCTATTAAAATAAAAAAAAAGCACCCAAAATAATAAAAACCCCTAGCCTAAACTAAACTACTAATAGCCCTTAAAAGGGCCTTTTGCAGGGCATTGCCTCTTTTACCTGTTTTTAAAAACAACCACCCAATGGTAAAACCCACCACCCACACAACCAACCCCCCAAATAAAACCCTAACTAAAAAAATCTAAGCTCCCCATTGCCCTGAAAAGGGCATTTGGATGGGCATTGCCCTTATAAGGGCATTCAGCTCTATTGCTGCCCAAAGCCCTAACCTAAAAATAAAACCCACTCAATAAACCCTTAAAAAAAACTAACACTAACCCCCTGAAGATCCACTTACAGTTTTGAAGATCCGACATCCATCCTCAACGAAGCCGGGAGAAGTCCTCATCAAAGCGGCAAGAGGTCCTCAACAAAGCCGGGAGAAGTCTTCATCCAAGCCGGGAGAAGTTTTCCTCTAGACGGGCAGAAGTCTTTATCCAGACGGCATCTTCTATCTTCATCCATCCGACGTGGAGCGGCTCCATCTTCAATTTTATTGAATTTAGTTAATTGTATTTAATTTAGGCAATTTATTTAATTGTAGGGTAAGGTTAGGTTCTATTTTACAGGTCAATTTGTATTTATTTAAGCTAGGTAGTTAGTAAATAGTTAATAACTATTTAGTAACTATTCTACCTAGTTAAAATAAATACAAACTTTCCTGTAAAAAATAAATAAAACCTAAGATAGCTACAATGTAACTATTATGTGGTAGGTAAATCCAATATGCACAAGCACCAAGGTAATCCCCACTCCTGGGGTTGCAAAAATGGTTTGCAGGTGTGCAAGCTAACAGTCCTGCACCACGGTCTGAAAAAATATTCCAAGAAATAGTCTAGCAGCACCACCAATTAGAATAAAAATAATACTATTGGCACAATAAAGTAATATTTTTATACTAATTGGTGGTGCTGCTAGACTATTTCTTGGAATATTAGTTATATTGTAGCTAGCTGAGGGTTTATTTTACAGGTAAGTATTTAGTTTTAAATAGGAATTATTTAGTTAATGATAGTAGGTTTTATTTAGATTTTTTTTAATTATATTTAAATTAGGGGGTGTTAGGGTTAGACTTAGATTTAGGGTTAATAAATATAGTGACGGCGACGTTGGGGACGGCAGATTAGGGGCTAATAAATGTAGGAAGGTGGCGGTGATGTTATGGATGGCAGATTAGGTGTTAATATTTAACTAATGTTTGTGAGGCGGGAGTGCTGCGGTTTAGGGGTTAATATGTTTATTATAGTGGTGGCGATGTCGGGAACGGCAGATTAGGGGTTAATAATTTTATTATAGTGTTTGCGATGCAAGAGGGCCTCGGTTTAGGGGTTAATAGGTAGTTTATGGGTGTTAGTGTACTTTTTAGCACTTTAGTTATGAGTTTTATGCTACGGCTTTGTAGTGTAAAACTCATAACTACTGACTTTAGAATGTGGTACGGATCTTGACGGGATAGGGTGTACTGCTCACTTTTTGACCTCCCAGGACAAGCTTGTAATACCGGCGTTATGGAAGTCCCATTGAAAATAGACTATACGCAAATTGCGTAAGTTGATTTGCGGTAAGGCCAAAAAAGTGTGCGTTGCCACTAAATCTGCAAGACTCGTAATACCAGCGATAGTAAAAAAGCAGCGTTATAAGGCTTAACGCTGCTTTTTTACTCATAACGCAAGACTAGTAATCTAGCCATTAGGGTTTAGTGCTATAGGTCTTTTGCAGTGTCAGCGCTCGAGCGATAAGTGCTCCACTAAATTCTATGGGAAGAAGTTAACACAGTTGCAAAATCCAAAGTCCTGACATCATTGCGCATTGGGTTTTGCTCACTCGCAAACAATTTACTTTCAACTTGTAATATTAGTACTAACCTGCTCGCAGTAAAAGCTTACTTTTAGTGGTGTTTGCACACAAGCAAAAAAATTATTTAGCATACAGTTGTAATCTGCCTCAATGTGTTTTCACTAGAAAAGTTCCTGTAAAGGTCTTTTTCATGCGTTAAGTACGTGTTATCATGATAGAAACTGGGAAGTCACTGAGATCGAGATATACAATGGCCCTTTCATGGGTCTATGAATAAGCGTCCAAGAGGGATGCAAAACTAGTCAGACAGCTAATAGTGTCTCTCACACACTCCTGCCATTTGTCTCTTTTAGCGTGTCATCCAGCGTTTGTAGCTGGTTAAAACCTTTTTAACCTTGTTTTTTCAATAAAGGATACTTTTTATTTTTAAAAAAGAAACCCTCGTTGCAGTGCCTGTTTACTACTTGTACTTTGGATCTGGATTTGTAGCTTGGTTTCGCCACTGCTACGGCACTCCGTTTTCCAGGTGGGTTGAACTTGAAATCAGTCAGACCGGTGTCATTTCCGGTCTCTCAGCCGGCTCCACGGTTGTTGCCAGACACGCCGCACGCTTCTCAGCATCAACTCTCTGAAATGGCCCTTTCTCACCTCTTTAGGTTGCAGTAAATTTCTTTTAAATTAACCCCTCCATTTAGTGTGTAAGGCAAATGCTCATTTACATGTGTGAGATTAAAGGGCCACTCAATCAAAATTAAACTTTCATTATTCAGATAGAGCATACAATTTTAAACAACTTTCTAATTTACTTCCATTAACAAAATGTGCACAGTCTTTTTATATTTTATCTTTTTGAGTCACCAGCTCCTACTGAGCATGTGCAAGAATAAGTGTGTATGCATTTGTGAATGGCTGATTGCTGTCACATGGTACGTGTATACATTTGTGATTGGCTGATGACTGTTACATGGTACAGGGGGAGTGGAAAAATACATAACTTTTAAAATTGTCAGAAAAAAAAATCTACTACTCATTTGAAGTTCAAACTAAGTGCTATTGCATTGTCTTGTTATCTTGCATTTGATTATTATGCAAATCTACAGTGTTGACTGGTCCTTTAACATATTGCAATCTGAAGCCATCCTGATTACTGCTATAACTACTGAATGTTATTTGTATATAGATGTAATGTGCATTCTGATCAATGACAATACTGGAACTTTAATAGTTTACAAACTGATGATTCCTTTTATGTATTTGGAAGCAAGATGTTCCAGTTTGGCATAATCTACATCTGAAAACAAGAAGAAGACTTCACATTTCTATTCGGAAACATAAACATCAACAGAAAGAGATTGCTACATGCTATTTCTATCTGTTGGGTTCTTGATCTCACTTCACAATATGATTGTGTCTGACATCAAGGTTTCAATGAGCTCAGGTAGCATAATTATTTAAACTATCTTGATTTTCAGTTTGTTTGACTTATCAATTGTTAAGTATGTGGATTAAATACAAAGCAGAGGATGTAATTGAAAAACCTAGTTGAAATGTCAGTGTTTCGCAGAATTCCATTCACATGCAATTGAAAAGATGCAAGCTGTTCCTTCTTGGAATAAAATAACTGTGCTATTCTATTTACTTATGTCCAGGGATATCTTGACACGTTCCTTTCATTGAAGTAGTCAGTGCAGAACAACTCTACAGCAGATATATTCTTATAGCTGTCAGAGAAATGTGTGTAATGTAATAACACACAGCTCTCAGGGCAGTTTGACCACACAGGAGGCTGGCAGCATACCAGATTATACAACTAACAAGATATTTTCTAACATATAAATGAAATGGCATTTAATGAAAACTCACCATATTTACAAGTGGTTTTTTTTAAATTTTAATCAGTTTAAACTAATTAATTTGTTTAAAATATATTATCATGGAAGATTAGAGTAGTTTAAATTAATAAAAAAAACTAATATAAAGAATCTAGTATTTGGTACCAAAGCCATCTTAATATTTTGCCCTAAGCACATACCATTATGTTGGGCTATGTTAATAAGGTTGTGTTGTATAATTAGCGTTCCCTTATGCCCTCTACATTGTAGGTTTTTGTTTTGCTATCCAAAAAGTTACTCTTGATTTCATGAACAATTTAAGGAAGGCCGAATTGAAAAAGACATTATGAGCAAAAACCAGTGCAGCTATTGAGCTTTTTACACATTTTTTTTTATCAACAAATTTAGTGTAGTGGTACTTTTTGTACAGCTGCATCAAAACATACCCATCATCTTTAGTCTCCTCTCTTTGTCATGCAAATTTCTGACACTATGGTGCCCATTTATCAAGCACCAGATAGAGCTTGAGGGCCCGTGTTTCTTAAGACCGCTGCTTCATAAACTGTCTGCCTGCTCTGAGCAGGCGGACAGACATTGCCGCAATTCAACCCGATCGAGTACAATCGGTTTGATTGACACCCCCTGCTGGTGTGTGCATTGGAGCCCTTTGCAATGAACCCCTTAATGACAACAGTACCCACACATATTATATACAGTTTTTCTCGCCATTAAATGGACTTTCTAAAGATACCATTATTTGCATCATATCTTATAATTTACTTTAAAAAATATTATAAAATATGAGTAAAAAATGAAAAAAAAAAAACACTTTTTCTAACTTTTAGCCCCAAAATCTGTTACACATCTGCAACCACCAAAAAACACCCATGCTAAATAGTTTCTAAATTTTGTCCTGAGTTTAGAAATACCCAATGTTTACATGTTCTTTGCTTTTTTTGCAAGTTATAGGGCCATAAATACAAGTAGCACTTTGCTATTTCCAAACCACTTTTTTTCAAAATTAGCGCTAGTTACATTGGGACACTGATATCTTTCAGGAATCCCTGAATATCCCTTGACATGTATATATTTTTTTTTAGAAGACATCCCAAAGTATGGATCTAGGCCCATTTTGGTATATTTCATGCCACCATTTCACCGCCAAATGCGATCAAATACAAAAAAATCATTCACTTTTTCACAAATTTTTTCACAAACTTTCGGTTTCTCACTGAAATTATTTACAAACAGCTTGTGCAATTATGACATAAATGGTTGTAAATGCTTCTCTGTGATCCCCTTTGTTCAGAAATAGCAGACATATATGGCTTTGGTGTTGCTTTTTGGTAATTAGAAGGCTGTTAAATGCCGCTGCGCACCACACGTGTATTATGTCCAGCAGTGCAGGGGTTAATCAGGGAGCTTGTAGGGAATGTGTAGGGTTAATTTTAGCTTTAGTGTGGTGTAGTAGACAACCCAAAGTATTGATCTAGGCCCATTTTGGTATATTTCATGCCACCATTTCACCGCCAAATGCGATCAAATAAAAATAAATTGTTTCCTTTTTCACAAACTTTAGGTTTCTCACTGAAATTATTTACAAACAGCTTGTGCAATTATGGCACAAATGGTTGTAAATGCTTCTCTGGGATCCCCTTTGTTCAGAAATAGCAGACATATGTGGCTTTGGCGTTGCTTTTTGGTAATTAGAAGGCCGCTAAATGCCGCTGTGCATCACACGTGTATTATGGCTAGCAGTGAAGGGGTTAATTAGGTAGCTTGTAGGGAGTTTGCAGGGTTAATTTTAGCTTTAGTGTAGAGATCAGTCTCCCACCTGAAACATCAGACCCCCGATCCCTCCCAAACAGCTCTCTTCCCTCCCCCACCCCACAATTGTTCCCGCCATCTTAAGTACTGGCAGAAAGTCTGCCAGTACTAATATAAAAGGTATTTTCTTTTTTTTTTTAAATAGCATATTTACATGTGCTGCTATGTAGAATCCCTCCTTAGCCCCCAATATCATGGATTCCCCATCAAACTGTTATCTAACCCTCCCCCTCTAGCCTAATGGGCGCCATCTTGGGTACTGGCAGCTGTCTGCCAGTACCCATTTAAGTAAAAAAAAAAAAAGATTCTTTAAGTTTAAGCTACTTTCTGTAGTGTAGCTACCCCCCATACCCCACCCCCCCTCCCAGAACCCTTTGATTACTTGATAAATAAAATTTCCCCCCCCTTTTCTCCCAATGTATTATTTAACTTTTCTGTAGGGTAGCGGTTCCCACCCGCTCCCGCCCCGTGCACGCGCCCGCCCGCCACCCCTGTGCACGTGCGCAATTCCGTGCGTGCCCCCGCACGCCCCCGGGTACTCCCGCCTCCAATCCCGCCCCCCTCCACATGATCACGGGCCCATTGCAGGCCGTCCACCCGCCTCCCTGTTTCGCTCCCACCCACCAACGATGCTCCGGTGCAGAGAGGGCCACAGAGTGGCTCTCTCTGCATCGGAGGCTTGTAAAGGGGTATTGCAGGATGCCTCCTGCAACAATTTTTGTTCACCGACAATTATTTTGAGTGTGGGGGGACTACTTTCTCCAGAGACGTGGGACTGCTACTGGGGCAAAATTTCCCCCGGTTTATGCCAACCTATATATGGGTTGGTGGGAGCTGTCCCACGTCTAAGGGGAGAGGAATCCCCTCAAGGGCTCAATGGTGGGGTACAAAAGACATATAGATGATCTCCTGTTCATCTGGGATGGATCAGAACAATCAGGAGTCAATTTTGTATCCTACCTCAATGATAATAATGTGGGTTTACAATTTACTTTTCACTTTGATTGGATAAAAGTTCCCTACTTGGATTTTTTGTTAACAGGTGTACCAGAGGAAGGCAGGATTGTAACTTCCCTTTACAGTAAACTGATAACAACAAACACTTTTCTTCATGCAAAGAGCTGCCATCTTTAGCAAATGGGTTATGGTATTACCAAAGGACAGTTTTTACATCTTGGACAAAACTGCTGAAAAGATGACAGCTTTCTGCATTAGAATAAAGAGGTCAGTAAAAAAAATCATGAATAGGGGATATAACCCACAAGTTATACAGAGAGCATTTGATGAGGTCAGGGTTCTGGATAGGCAGGGGTTGCTGAGTAGACCGAAAAAACAACAGAAACTTTAAAATAGACCACTATTTGTTACGATCTTCAGTAGTCAGTACCACTCGGGCTGACAAATTGTGAGAAAAAGCTTTCCCATATTACTGACTGATGATGAACTCAAAGATGTGGTCAAAGAGGGGTGTGATTGTGCCCCCAGGAGGAATAAAACAGAAACATCATCTCACCATCTGCATTAAAGCGCCCTAAGCCCTCAAGCAGTTGGCTTACCTGTTAGGGACACTACCGGGGTGGGACACAAGCCTGTAAGGGTTGTGAGTTCACAGTAGTTGGTAAGACCTTTCAATCGAGTGCAACACAAAGAGTCTTCTCTCATAAGGTTTGCACCAATTGTAGGTCTGACCATGTGATCTTTCAGATTAGATGCACTATTTGTAATCTTCAGTTTTTAGGGTGTACCTCACGTGAATGGTGTAGAAAAAATTGCATAAATGCCACAGAGGTTTCAAAGCATTTTATTTCTGAACACAATCAAAGAATGGACTCTTTCTCATGGGTGGTGATTGACTAGGTACCAAAAAGGCCTAAGGGGGGATGATAAGAACAGAGATCTATTTAAAAAAGGAGGTTTTCTGGATTTTTACTTTAAAAGCCAGAAGACCCCATGGATTGGATATAGATATAGATATTATCAATTTCTGGTAATTCTAGGTTAGGTATAACTTTGTTTAGGGATACCCCGGCCCCAATAATAATGATAATTCTTCTAACTTTTTTGATTTTTTCTTCTGTTAAGTCTTTATTTTCATGTGAACTTAGCACAAAAGGTTTGTCAAGATATATACACAAAGGTAGGGATACCAGATAAGTTTAGGTACAAACAATAGTAAACAATTGGTCTGAGGTTACAAGGTAACAATTACAAGTTAATAGAGGGGTCTTTGGTTAGGATATATGTATTGTTTTTTATATGCAATGTTTTATGTGTATCAGGGTGAGCCTGTTTGCTTTTACAATATAGTTGCTTAATAGCGGCCTGTGATTGCCTTTCACTGCCGTTAATAATGATGCACATCTAATGGATACACATTTCCCACTGCATCTACCTAAATATCTAAATATCTGCTATAAATATGGTATGTAACCACCATTAGAACTAGTATCAATATTGTTATTATTATTATAACTATTGTTATTCCTTTTACTCCAGCCAGCCAATTAGCAGGCTTAGTACTATGATACTTTTTATTTAGCTGCAGCTAAGGAGACTGTGACCTCACAATTTTTGATTGGCCACACTAGCAGACCTTTGGAACCAATGAAATAAATGGCACCCTTTAAATAAGCAGAGCTATGAAGGGTCTGAATGGTCTATGATTAGGGGTAAGCTAGCCGAAACGCGTCACTGCCTGCCTGCAGGTCTGCGCTACTTTGTTTTATGGACATACTGTATTTAAAGTTTTTCAATAAAGGAGTTTCTTTTAACCAAATCTTTTTTATACATTGGACATGACTAATTGCCTGGCATTACTTTTCATTTAGAGTATATTGTAATTGGCAATTTGCCATACTTTCATGATTTGAATATAACATCATTTTAAACAAAACAAACCGACTTTTGTTATCGGTTTGTTTTGTTTGGAATACTTTGTTTAGAATAAACCTAGGTTGGCTTATAGTGTTTCAGAAGTGTGCGCGTGTCTTAAGCAGTCTATGGCCGCAGTATTTGTAACTTTTTATAACATTTTAAAAAACAATGTTGCAAACACTACTTCCATAAACTGCTAAAGGCATATGCACTCTCCTCAAGTCCTATGAGCCCACTTAGGTTTACTCTTCAACAAATAATACCAAGAGAACAAAGCAAATATGATAATAAAAAGAAATTGGAAAGATGTTTAAAATTGCATGCACTAACTAGACGAAGAAAGTTACATTTTTTATTTTAATATCCCTTTAAAGTAATAGCTTGTGGTGCTGTATGATTAATTAATACATTAATTATTAATGTATTTTTTAATTAATTTATTTATTTAGTGTTCATTAGAATGTAATAATCGGGGGCGGGGCTGACTAGCAACTGAGATGGTCGCATGATCTGGGAGATCCTTATATAGAGCAGTCAAGAAAGCCCTATTAATGATGACAAACCTCAAAAATATCTAAACTACAGGCTAATTTTACTAGGAGAAGCCCTGGACATGCTGACAAGCAATTGACTGATTTACACTGAGTTAAATATCTGTCTCAGAGCTGGCCGCCACACACGGTAGCGTCATCTTGGAAAACTAGTGCACCCAGCAGGGATACTGATACCATACTGATTATTTATAGGTATACTTTCCATACTGGTGCAAGGTTTCCAAATACCTTTTGTGATGTACAATGCGGTTCGCTTTGAAGGCCCTAAGGCCTGATATAGATTTGCAATCTGTACTTGCTCATTTGCTCATGATACATGTGCTTTCATGCTACATAACCATATTTGTTATCATTAACATGTTCTCCAAAACTTTGTACCCCATAGCCAATAGATTTTGCCCCTTATTATGGTGTCCTTTGTGTTAAGAACTTACGTACTTTTGTATGTAAGGTTTGCCTCTCTCACTTATATGTTACAGTTTATGTACACTCTTGCTAGGTAGTGTATGAGTCTTTGCTATAGAGAGATATCTTGATTAACTCATTCTTTTATATTTAGCTTTACCAATATATAAATGTATAGAGGTGGGAGATGCCTATACCAACTTGAGTCAAGTCTCACTATACATAAATGTTTGTCTAACATAGTTAATATCCTAGAGATTAGATTTTGCCTTTGTTAAGATCAAACTAGAAGGGCTTGTGCCTGTGGAATGTCTACTACTCACAGTCCTACTATTATGCCACTAGAGCAATATATCATTTACTATAGACCCTAGCCAATGTTAGACAAATCTACATGTGAAAGTGCACCACGAATGTTGGAATGTCTGTTTTGGGTGATAGGTATTGTGCTGTTATTTTAAGTGCAATTAGAAAATAATAGTTATAGCATATGTTTTAATAGGCCCGAAGCAACCCCTACAAAGGTTTCTAATGCTTATGTGGACTCCACTATGCACCGTATATTTATGTTTGATGTTTGCTTGATATTTGTTTATCTGTAATATATGTCAGCAGCTGAGGGGAACACTTTTTACCAGTCTATTCTCCGCCCCTCCCCCCCCCTTTTTATGCGGTAAGGGATAAGTAACTTTTCCTCCTCAATATTCTACTCTGGCAGAGTTACATAGTCTCTGCCTTGTCCGACGAGCCTCTGATTAAAGCTTTCTCCCACTTATTCATCAAAAGACTCCTTGGGCCCTAAACATAACAAATATTGCTGTATCTACTCTTATGTTCTTTGTCACCTATAGACAATATATGTCTTTATAATTTTATTATGCCTTCCCTGAGTTCTGAAGCATTACAGAATGCTTATTATTACTATCTCCATATACTTGCAAAGTTATCTGAAGAATGTTTTGCTGCAACACTTGTATCAGTTCCCTCTGTATTTTGCTAACTGACACTGCCTATGATTAATCACTGTGTCATCCTTGAACTTTAAGGAGTATGATCCCACCAGTGAATCTGATTGGCATTAATGACACAACAAAATCCTAAAATCTAAATGAGGAGCAGAGAAGTTTGGCTGTTATGACTACTATGTATCGTCTCTTCACAGTTTACTTTCTTGTCAATTTTTGAGACACCTTTTGTATTATTGCTTGCCATGTGTGTAACAATGTGCTATTGCTTCCTCAATAAAAAGAAAACTTAAAAAAAATAAAAAAGTATAATAACCCATGTTAGTTTTACTTTTTATGTATTCCTTTGCCAGTTATTTGAAACCTGTTGAATTACTTGCAGCTAATCATTTAAGTACAGTGATATAATTATTATGTAATAATTATTGTCCTATAAAGGGTAATATTATGAGTGGAGCGGTGTTGCGCATGAGAAATATCAGGTTTATTGCAGCTGCTTGCACACGTTGAAAGCAACGTGTGTATTACAGGTTGAAAGTAAAGTAGTTTGCTTGAGCACAATTTAATTTAATACATGACTTCAGAGATCTGGTTAACTGTTATGCTTGAATAAAAAGTGTCACTAAAAACATAACAAATATATTTAAAAGTTCAGTTACAAATATATATATATATATATATATATATATATATACATACACAGTATTGAAAATAATCACCCTCCCCCTTGAAAATAGTCACATATTGTTGCTTTGCAGCCTGAAATATAGACACAGAGTTTTTGTTTATCCAGTTGTTATTACTCAGTGAAACTTATAATATCCAAGTGAAAGATATAACACCAACATGTCAGGATCACCCCCTCCTAAATTTACTTGTAAACTCAATCAGGTGTAGCTAATCATCTTCTCAATGGCACACACAAAGCCCTTTGACCTGCAACTGTGATTAGCTGTGGGTAAATTGATTAGCTCAGCATGAAAAGCATCTCAGTCCCTCTTAGTGCAACTGAAGCAAACAATTAACTATGGATGGCAAGGCATTGTCAAAAGATCTCCGGGATTAAGTTGTGGACAGGCACAAGTCAGGAGATGGATACAAGAAAATATCAAAGGCTTTATCAATGCCTAGAAGCAAAGTGAAGTTTATTATTAAGAAGTGGAAGGTATTTGGTACAACACAGACCCTCTGTGGATCAGGAAGTTGCTCCAAACTGGATGAAATAGTTAGGAGGAAGCTGGTCAGAGAGGCTACCCAGAGGCCCACAGCAACTCTGAAGCATTTCCAGAAATTTATGACAAAGAGTGGTCATTGTGTGCATGTGACAACAATATCAAAAATTCTCCAGAAATGTGGCTTGTATGGGAGGGTTGCAAGAAAAAAGTCACTTCTCAAGACAGGCCACATGCAGTCACAACTGAGCTAGGAGATATCCTCACCTAGGAGATTCTGAGGCTACATGGAAAAAGGTGTTATGGTCAGATGAGACTAAAATTTAATTATTTGGCCTCAACACCAAATTTTTATGTCTGGAGCTCACCATCCAAATAACACCATACCTACAGTAAAGCGTGGAGGTGGTAATATCCTGTTATGGGGGTGTTTCTCTGCAGCAGGCACTGTAGCACTTGTCAGGATAGAAGGAATAATGGATGGGGCAAAATACTGTCAAATTCCGCAAGGAAGCTGTCAATGGGAAGAAAGTTTGCCTTCCAACATGACAATGACCTAAAGCACACATCAAAGATGACACCAGTGGTTGAAGGGCAAAAAGGTGAATGTCCTTGCATGGTCTAGTCAGATCCCAGACTTAAACCCCATTGAATATCTGTGGCATGACTTTAAAACTGCAGTCAACAAACAGTCACCATCAAATGTAACGGAATTGGAGCAGTTCTGCAAAGAAGAGTGGGCAAATATTGCACAGTCTAGATGTCACTGACACAAGGGGGGTGATCCTTTTTCTGTTTTTAAATTATCTTTATTTTTGTCTGACATGTTGGTGTTATATCTTTCACTTGGATGTTATAAGTTACACTGAGTAATTACAACTGGATAAACAAAAATTGTGCCTGACTTTATTTCAGGCTGAAAATCAACAAAATGTGAATATTGTCAAGGGGGTTGATTCTTTTCAATACCCACTGTGTATGTGTATGTATATGTGTGTGTATGTATATGTGTGTGTGTATATGTGTATATATATATATATATATATATATATATATATATATATATATAATCAGAGTATTACTGTAATGTAACAAAGAGCTACAATAAGGTAAAGGGAAAGTGGCCTAATTTGTACCATAGTCACATGACCAGTATGCCTAAAGGTTGGCATACCCAAAGAGGTAAATGATAAAGAGAAAATGAGGAAATAAAGGGATGTGGTGGGTGGAGGAAGCGAAAAGGAAATGCAAACAAGGTGAATGGGGTATGAGACAGTATATACAGGGAAAGACTCCTTCTACAAATTCAGGCTAACCAATGGCCAGCCTTCCTACCTACTCTGAGTCTTACTGTAATGTAACAAAGAGCTACAAGAAGATAGAGGGAAAGTGACTTGAGGTGTGCCTTAGCCACATGACCAGTATGCCTAAAAGGGGGCAGAAAGAGACAAAGTAGGATGAAGGTGAAAAAGGTTTATTAAATAAAACAAAAGAGTTATTTAGCAAAATAAGAGAAAGTCTGGGACATTTCAACTTGTGGATCAGGAATATATCTAGGAAGACAAGATGAATTCCATCTCCCTAATCTCTTGATGACATGAGCAGGAACTCTATGTTGAGAGGCAGCTGAAGCAGCTCCTATTCTAAAGGAATGAACAGAAAATTACCTAGAAGAATGCAACAATGTTTAATAAATTAAGATGATGTAAGAGGAGCAAAGGGGAAAGGTAAGAGCGGGCCATCCTTAGGCCTACCTGTTAGCTGAAACATGAGCTGGTCCAAGACAGCTACCAGGCACTATGAGTTACTGGTCTTAACATACTTAAAGGGACACTGAACCCAAATTTTTTCTTTCGTGATTCAGATAGAGCGTGAAATTTTAAGCAACTTTCTAATTTACTTCTATTATCAAATTGTCTTCATTCTCTTGGTATCTTTATTTGAAATGCAAGAATGTAAGTTTAAATGCCCGCCCATTTTTGGCTAACAACCTGGGTTGTTCTTGCTGATTGGTGGATACACTCATCCACCAATACAAAAGTGCTATTCAGAGTCTGAGCTAATAAAAAAAGTTTAGATGCCTTCTTTTTTAAATAAAGATAGCAAGAGAACAAAGAAAAATTGATAATAGGAGTAAATTAGAAAGTTGCTTAAAATTGCATGCTCTATTTGAATCACGAAAGAAAAAAATTTGGGTTCAATGTCCCTTTAATATCAATGCTTGTGACTGACTGATGTGACTTACATGAAACCAGATGCAGACAGTAATGATCAGTGAAACTAACTAATTAGGACTAATGAGGAGTGTACAGGACTTATTACCAGTATACGTGAATGCACCTGGTCTTAAGAAACCATCGGCTAGATTACAAGTTTGGCGTTAGCCTTAAAAAGCAGTGTTAAGGGGTCCTAATACTGCTTTTTAACGCCCGCTGGTATTACGAGTCTGGCAGGTACAGGTGTACTGCTCACTTTTCTTCTGCGACTTTTCCATACCGCAAATCCCCTTACGTCAATTGCGTATCCTATCTTTTTAATGGGATTTGCCAGACGCTGGTATTACAAGTCTTGGAAGAAGTGAGCGGTACAGCCTCTACCTCCAAGACTCCTACCTCATATAAAAGTCAGTAGTTAAGAGTTTTATGGGATAACGCCGGAACATAAAGCTCTTAACTAAAGTGCTACAAAGTACACTAACACCCATAAACTACCTATTAACCCCTAAACCGAGGTCCCCCCACATCGCAAACACTATAATAAAATTATTTAACCCCTAATCTGCCGACCGGACAGCGTCGCCACCTACATTATACCTATGAACCCCTAATCCTAACACCCCCTAACTTAAATCTATTTTTAATACATCTAAATAAAATTACTATAATTAAATAAATTATTCCTATTTAAAACTAAATACTTACCTATAAAATAAACCCTAAGATAGCTACAATATAACTAATAGTTACATTGTATCTATCTTAGGGTTTATTTTTATTTTACAGGCAACTTTGTATTTATTTTAACTAGGCACAATAGCTATTAAATAGTTATTAACTATTTAATAGCTACCTAGCTAAAATAAATACAAAATTACCTGTAAAATAAAGCCTAACCTAAGTTACAATTACACCTAACACTACTCTATAACTAAAATTACACCTAACACTACTCTATAATTAAATTAATTACCTATAGAATCCTATCAGCCAATCGGAATTCGAGGGACGCCATCTTAGATGACGTCATTTAAAGGAACCGTCATTCGTCATCTAGTCGTCGGTGAAGAAGGATGTTCCGCGCCGGAGATCTTGAAGATGGAGCCGCTCCTCGTCGGATGGATGAAGATAGAAGATGCCGTTTGGATGAAGATGTCCTCTTCTGCCCGGATAGGATGAAGACTTCTGCTGGTCTAGATGTCCTCTTCTGCCCCATCGGATGAAGACTTCGGCCCGGTTGGGTGAAGATGACTCAAGGTAGGGAGATATTCAGGGGGTAGTGTTAGGTTTATTTAAGGGGGGTTTGGGTTTGAGTAGGGGTATGTGGGTGGTGGGTTGCAATGTTGGGGGGTGGTATTGTGTTTTTTTTACAGGCAAAAGAGCTGATTACTTTGGGGCATGCCCCGCAAAAAGCCCTTTTAAGGGATGGTAAAAGAGCTGGTTACTTTTTAATTTAGAATAGGGTAGGGACCTTTATTATTTTGGGGGGCTTTTTTATTTTATTAGGGGGCTTAGAGTAGGTGCAATTAGCCTAATATTCTTGTAATGTTTTTTTATTTTTTGTAATTTAGTGTTTGTTTTTTTGTAATTTAGTTTAGTTTATTTAATTGTAGGTAATTCTAGGTAATTTATTTAATTTATTTAATTAATGATAGTGTAGTGTTAGGTTTAATTGTAACTTAGGTTAGGATTTATTTTACAGGTAATTTTGTAATTTTTTTAACTAGGGGGTGTTAGGGTTAGACTTAGCTTTAGGGGTTAATACATTTATTAAAGTAGCGGCGAGGTCTGGTAGGCAGATTAGGGGTTAATACTTGGTTAGGTGGCGGCGATGTTAGTGAGGGCAGATTAGGAGTTAATACTATTTATTATAGGGTTTGCGAGGTGGGAGTGTGGCGGTTTAGGGGTTAATAACTTTATTAGAGTAGCAGCAAGGTCCGGTCGGCAGATTAGGGGTTAATAAGTGTAGGTAAGGTAGCGGCAAAATTGGGGGGGCAGATTAGGGTTTAATAAATATAATATAGGTGTCGGCGATGTTAGGGGCAGCAGATTAGGGGTACATAGGTATAATGTAGGTTGCAGCGGTGTCCAGAGCAGCAGATTAGGGGTTAATTGTGTAATGCAGGTGTCAGCGATAGCAGGGGCGCCAGTTTAGGTGTTAATAAGTGTAAGGTTAGGGGTGTTTATACTCGGGGTTCATGTTAGGGTGTTAGGTGCAGACTTAGAAACTGTTTCCCCATAGGAAACAATAGGGCTGCGTTAGGAGCTTAACGCTGCTTTTTTGCAGGTGTTAGGTTTTTTTTCAGCCCAAACTGCCCCATTGTTTCCTATGGGGGAATCGTGCACAAGCACATTTTTCCAGCTAGCCGCTACCGTAAGCAACGCTGGTATTGAGAGTTGAAGTGGCGGTAAATATGCCTTTACGCTCCCTTTTTGGAGCCTAACGCAGCCCTTCAGAGAACTCTAAATACCAGCATTGTTTAGAAGCAGCGCTAGATAAAAAAGACGCGTAGCTAACGCACCCCGTCGGCCGCAAAACTCTAAATCTAGGCGTAAGCGATTAAAATCATATACTTATAAAAAAGTTTTAATATTGGCAATTCATTCCCTATAGTATATAGTGATTATACACAACACTTCATACAACCGATTGTGCCGACAGTGCCCTGCTATAAGAAATAAGGGAGCAGCCACTGGGACCGCATTGAGAGAGTCGTCTGACACCCTCCGGTGATCGACGAGTAAGGCTGGACGATCCTTAACAAACTGACAAAAAATTGTGGGTCTCATTTGATTGGAAAATCATTTCGGAATTGACTTTTTATCTATTGATTGGTTTACTACACCAATTTTATGTCATTTGTATTTCTCATTGCATTTATTTATTTATTTATTCACATATATTTTTATTTTAAATTTGTGAAGCAATTGCTTGTTTTATTGTCAGTATTTTATCATTGTATTTCTGTATGAAGTGTTGTGTATAATCACTATATACTATAGGGAATGAATTGCCAATATTAAAACTTTTTTATATGTATACGATTTTAATCGCTTAGAGATTAACTTCCTTTTCCGAATAGTTATAAAATTAGCCATCTAGTTGATGGTTCAGCTGTTTTCTCAGCGCCACAGATTTTAGTATTGACTAAGTACCTGGGTTGGTACTAATCATTCTAAACACTCTTTCTCTGTTCAGTGTTTCAAACAGTGTTTTGTTTTTAACATCGATACGGGATTATTGCAGATCTACACATAGACGCTTTTTCTGGCCTGACACGTCACGCAGCAGTTGATATGCTAATTAGCCATGTGCTACACGCAGTTCCGATACTAAGGATCTCAGCTCTGATGGTGCTGGTTGCACCTATTACAGCACACTATGAATCCGGAAGGGGTGTGGTCTCAGTGACGTGCACACGGACGTGCAAACACGCAGTGGGACTAATTTTGCAATCAAGCTAGACATAAAGTATATAAAGCTGCATTTTCCCATAGTTTTTAACTCGGTTTTTTTTTCTTTGGATGTCAGACTTTGTCATCTGCCTGAAGGAACTGTCTGATCCATTTGATAAAGGTGCTGGTTGGCACCAAAAGGTCATGGGACCGTTTTAACCTTTGAAAATTCTACAATAAAAGTTTTATTTTTAACCCAGTGAGTGCTATCTTATTATGTGACTGTCTGTATATCTTTGATATAGCACCCTGGTGGCTGTTTACTCAACATTTGATGACTGGAGTGCAGGTCTTTATCTACTAATATGCATACATAGATATAAATATATATTTTGTACTAAAATACCATCAAATATAAGTAGAAATATGTATTTTTGAATAAATAGAACATATTCTGCTATGTGAAGAACGTTGGCTTGAGAAATTGCGATCAGGTTTGCGCGCAAGTAGGGTATTACGTTTTTCCCCACTTTCATGCTCCTTTGATTTCTATGTGATATTCTAACCACATTTTTTCACGCATCAGATTAGCATGCAAGTGAAAACGTTTAACTTTTAACTTGTAATATGCACAGCACACGATGCACCCAAAAAGCTTACTTCTAGCGTAGTTAGCGTACAAGCGGAAATAGCGCTTCACTCGTAATCTAGCCCAAAATGTGCAGTTGAAGCAGTAGTTCTTCCAAAAATAATGTTCTAATAATTAATTGCATCGAAGCATTAATCAAAAAAATGCTTTACTACATATAAAGGGAATTTATATATCTCCACACAAAAATGAGGTCCATGCAAATCCATTAGAAAAACTGCAAGAAGTTTCTTAAATATTTGTTTTTAAAGTTAAGAAAACTGAGCCCATTTCTACTCTTCCAAAAATGATTAGAAAAACCTGTTATTGTGTGGTTTTCCTTTTATTTTGCATTGAAAGAATTTGACTGCTGTATACCAGTTAATACATTCATAAATACTTTTCTAGTGTTTTGTTTTCTTGCATGATTTTTTAACCCTTTGTAATTTAATATCTTGGCCTCTTGAAGCTCCATTTGACCTGCAGTTTCATGAAGCATACCTTGACTTTTCAAAAGGCATTTTTTTCAAGGTTAGTTTTGTTTTAAGTAAAAAATATAGCTAAATCCCCATTTTTTTTAAAAGATAAAAATAGTGCACTAAAAAATGATCATCACTATTTTTTTATTTATGATTGCAATTAAGGGTTTGGAAGTTGAAAATGGCTAATTATAAACAGCTAGATTACGAGTTTTTATTATGAGTCAAATAGCATTGTTATGGCCCATAACGCTTCATTTTCCCTAATGCTGCTATTACATAGGTGTACCGGTATAGGTGTACCGCACACCTTTTAGCCAGTCACACAACGTCAGTACCACAGTTTTAAAAAAGTTCTTTTTCAATGGTACTCCCATAGCGCCGGTATTACGAGTTTGCATGGGAGGCCCAAAAGTGAGCGGTACACTCTATAACCACAAGATCCTTCCCGCCATCTAAAGTCAGCAGTTATACGTTTACGCTACAAAGCTGTAACATAAAACTCATAACTAAAGTGTTTAAAAATACACTAACACCCATAGACTACCTATTAACCCCTAAACTGAGGCCCTCCCGCATTGCAAACACTATAATAAAGTTATTAACCCATAATCTGCCACTCTGGTCATCGCCCACCATTATTAAAATGTATTAACCCCTATTCCGCCACTCCCCAACACTGTCGCCACTATAATAAACCTATTAACCCCTAAGCCGCTGCCCTCCCGCATCGCAAACACTATTTAAATATAATTAACCCCTAATATGCCATCCGCCCACACCGCCGCTATAATAAACCTATTAACCCCTAAACCACAAGCCCCCACAACAAAATATAGTTAAACTATTAAACCCTAAACAGAAAGCCCACCCAACGAAAAATATACTAAAATAAACTATTAACCCCTAAACTTAACGCCCCCCCCCCTAACTTTATATTAAAATTACAATATTAAAACTTACCTGTCAAATTAAATAAATTAATTTTAAACTAACAATTAAACTAAGATAATTATTAAACTACAATTAAACTAACTACCAATTAAATTAAACTAAACTACACATTAAAAAAATCCTAACACTGCTCTAAAAATTACAAAAAGTATCTAATTACAAAAAATAAAATAACTAAATTACAAAAAACAAACAAACACTAAAGTATGAAAAATAAGAAACAAATTATCAAAAACAAAAAAGAATTACACCTAATCTAATAGCCCTATTAAAATAAAAAAAAACCCTCCCAAAATTAAAAAAAAAAAACCTAGCCTACAATAAGCTACTAATGGCCCTTAAAAGCGCCTTTTGTGGGGCATTGCCCCAAAGATATCAGCTCTTTTACCTGGAAAAAAAAAATACAAACACCATCCCCACAACCAACCCCCCCCAAATAAAATATCTACCTAAAAAAACCTAAGCTCCCCATTGCACTGAAAAGGGCATTTGTAAGGGCATTGCCCTTTAAAGGGCATTTAGCTCTTTTACATGCCCAGACCCTAAACTAAAAATAAAACCCACCCAAAAAACCCTTAAAAAAACACAAACCCCGACGATCCACTTAGAGTTCTTGAAGTCCCGCTTGAAGGATCCATCCAGACGGCAAAGTCCTCATCCATGCGGCAAGAAGTCTTCATCCGGGCAGCCTCTTCCATCTTCATCCAGCCGGCTAAGTCCTCATCCAGGTGGCAAGAAGTCTTCATCCATTCTGAGTGGAGCGAGTCCATCCTGAAGACATCCGACGCGGAGCATCCTCTTCATACGGTCGCCGCCGTAAACTGGAACTTCAATGCAAGTGATGTCATCCAAGATGGCGTCCTTTGTATTCCTATTAGCTGAAAGAATTCAATCAGTCAATAGGATTAGAGCTGCTAAAATCCTATTGGCTGTTCCAATCAACCAATAGGATTAGAGCTGCTAAAATCCTATTGGGTTTCACTGTTGGGGGTGTTTGTATTTTTTTTAAACAGGTAAAAGAGCTGATATCTTTGGGGAATGCCCCACAAAAGGCCCTTTTAAGGGCCATTGGTAGTTTATTGTAGGCTAGGTTTTTTTTTTTAATTTTGGGGGGGGGCTTTTTTATTTTGATAGGACTATTAGATTAGGTGTAATTCTTTTTTATTTCTTCTACAAGATACAACAAGTCCACGGATTTCATCCTTACTTGTGGGATATTAACCTCCTGCTAACAGGAAGTGGCAAAGAGCACCACAGCAGAGCTGTATATATAGCTCCTCCCTTCCCTCCACCCCCAGTCATTCTCTTTCCCTGTGTTAGTAATAGGAAGAGGTAAAGTGAGGTGTTAGTTTTAGTTTTTTCAATCAAGAAGTTTTTTTTATTTTCAAATGGTACCGGTGTGTACTATTTTCCTCAGGGAGATATGGTAGAAGATTTCTGCCCTGAGGTTGATGATCTTAGCAGACGTAACTAAGATCCATGTTGGTTCCCACAGAGTTGCTGAAGGTAGTGCAAGAGAAATTTTCAGTGTGGAGAACGGTTGCATGCTACAAGCATTGAGGTATGTTTAGTCTTTTATTTCTGAGGAGACCTGTTATATAAGAACTGGCTGACATTTTATTCCCTGCAAAGGAAGGGGTAAGAAGTAGACCTGTACACAAAGGGTGTTACTGAAAACCCTGTGCTTATTGCTTTCATTGACATAGTTCTGGGCTGAAGTGTTATGAAAAGGGACACTGGGAGAGGCAGCTTATCATTTTTATTTGGTTAATAAAAAACAAATATAAGTATGGCTGCAGTGAGGTGCAGGGGACTTTTTTTCAAGCAAAATATATTTTTTGCTATAAATGTCCTGTAAAGGTTAATTTAGCCCTTTGCTCTTAAGGTGCAATAATTTTTGGCCACATTGAACATTTGTATTTAATTATATTGCGTTATTTAGCGTTTTAAAACAGTTTTAAAAAAATTGTACGCTTTTTTATTTCTTAAAGGCGCAGTACACATTGAAATCAATACATAAAGTGTTTAACAACTATTGTGGTTATTGCTAGTCTGTTCAACATGTCTGATATTGAGGATACTAATTGCTCTATGTGTTTAGAAGCCATTGTGGAACCCCCGCTTACTTTGTGTACCTCTTGTACTGAAAGGGCCTTACAATGTAAAAAGCATATTTTAGGTAAAGAAAGTGTTGAGGATGATTCTCAGTCTGAAGAGAATCCGGATATGCCATCCAATTCTCCCCAAGTGTCTCAACCATTAACGTCCACACAAGCGACGCCAAGTACCTCTAGTGCATCTAATTCTTTTACTCTGCAGGAGATGGCTGCAGTTATGTCAACTACCCTTACAGAGGTATTATCTAAATTACCAGTGTTACAGGGTAAACACAGTAGATCAGGTATTAATGTGAATACTGAATCCTCTGATGCTTTATTGGCTATTTCCGATGTAACCTCACAGTGTTCTGAGTTGGGGGTCAGGGAATTGCTGTCTGAGGGAGAACTTTCAGACCCAGGAAATATGTTACCTCAGACAGATTCGGACATCATGTCCTTTAAATTTAAGCTTGAACACATCTGTCTGTTACTTAGGGAGGTTTTAGCAACTCTGGATGATTGTGACCCTATTGTGATACCACCAGAGAAGTTGTGTTAGATGGACAAATATCTAGAGGTACCTACTTACACTGATGTTTTTCCGGTTCCTAAAAGAATTTCGGAAATTATAAAAAAAGGAATGGGATAGACCAGGTATACCATTCTCTCCTCCTAATTTTAAGAAAATGTTTCCAATATCAGACACCATTCGGGACTCTTGGCAGTCGGTCCCTAAGGTGGAGGGAGCTTTATCTACCCTGGCTAAGCATACAATTATATCTATCGAGGACAGTTGTGCTTTAAAAGACCCTATGGATAAAAAGTTAGAGGGTCTTCTAAAGAAATTATTTATTCATCAGGGTTTTCTTTTACAACCTACGGCCTGCATTGTTCCAGTTACTACTGCAGCAGCTTTTTGGTTTGATGAGTCTCTAAAGGTTGAGACCCCATTAGAGGACATTTTGGATAGAATTAAGGCTCTCAAACTAGCTAATTCTTTTATTACAGATGCCGCTTTTCAAATTGCTAAATTAGCGGCTAAAAATGCAGGATTTGCCATTTTAGCGCGTAGAGCATTATGGCTCAAATAATGGTCTGCTGATGTGTCATCAAAATCTAAGCCTTTAGCTATTCCTTTCAAGGGTAAGACCCTATTAGGGCCTGAATTGAAGGAAATCATTTATGACATTACTGGAGGTAAAGGCCACACCCTACCTCAGGATAGGTCTGTTAAGATGAGGTGTAAACAAAATAATTTTCGCTCCTTTCAAAATTTTAAAGGAGTACCCTCTGCTTCCTCTTCCTCCACAAAGCAGGAAGGGAATTTTTCTCAATACAAGTCTGTCTGGAGACCCAACCAGGCTTGGAATAAAGGTAAACAATCCAAGAAGCCCACTGCTGCTACAAAGACAGCATGAAGGGGTGGCCCCCGATCCGGGACCGTATCTAGTAGGGGGCAGACTTTCTTTATTTGCTCAGGCTTGGGCAAGAGATGTTCAGGACCCCTGGGCATTGGAAATCGTGACCCACGGGTATCAACTGGAATTCAAGGATTTTCTCCCAAGAGGGAGATTTCATGTTTCACGATTGTCTGTAGACCAGATAAAGAGAGAGGCGTTCTTACGCTGTGTAAAAGAATTCTCTACCATTGGAGTAATTTGTCCCGTTCCAAAAACAGGGACAGGGGTTTTACTCAAATCTTTTTGTGGTTCCCAAAAAAGAGGGAACTTTAAGACTCATTTTAGATCTCAAGTGTCTAAACAAATTTCTCAGAGTCCCTTTGTTCAAGATGGAGACTATTCAAACAATCTTACCAATGATCCAGGAGGGTCAATATATGACTACCGTGGACTTAAAGGATGCGTACCTTCATATTCCTTTTCACAAGAATCATCATCAGTTCCTAAGGTTTGCCTTCCTGGACAAACATTTTCAGTTCGTGGCTCTTCCCTTTGGGTTAGCCACAGCACCCAGGATCTTCACAAAGATTTGATGGTCCCTTCTGGTGGTTCTCAGACCGCGGGGCATAGCAGTGGCGCCTTATCTGGACGATATTTTGATTCAGGCGTCAATTTATCATCTGACATAATCTCACACGGACACAGTGTTGTCCTCCCTGAGAACTCACGGTTGGAAGGTGAACATAGAAAAGAGTTCACTAGTTCCATGGACAAGGGTTCCCTTCTTGGGAACTCTGATAGACTTGGTACATATGAAAATCTTTCTGACGGAGGTCAGACAATCAAAGATTCTAAATACTTGCCGGATTTTCTAAGTGGTCAGACTTTTCATCCGGGGGAGTGGGAACTCCACCCGGAGGTGTTTTCCTCATTGATTCGCCAATGGGGCAGACCAGAATTGGATCTGATGGCATCTCGTCAGAATGCCAAGCTTCCACGTTACGGATCCAGGTCGAGGGATCCTCAGGCCGAACTGATAGATGCCCTGGCAGTGCTTTGGTCGTTCAGCCTAGCTTATGTGTTTCCACCATTTCCTCTCCTTCCACGCATGATTGTTCGGATCAAACAGGAGAGAGCTTCAGTAATCCTTATAGCGCCTGCGTGACCAGGACTTGGTATGCGGATCTAGTGGACATTTCCTCTCTGTCACAGTGGAAACTTCCTTTGAGACAGGACCTTCTCATTCAAGGACCTTTCCAACATCCAAATCTAAATTCTCTGCAGCTCACTGCTTGGAGATTGAACACTTGATCTTATCTAAGTGGGGATTCTCTGATTCGGTCATCGATACTTTGATACAGGCACGTAAGCCTGTCACTAGAAAAATCTATCATAAGATATGGTGTAAATATCTTTATTGGTGTGAATCCAAGTGCTACTCATGGAGTAAAGTTAGGATTCCCAGGATACTGTCTTTTCTCCAAGAAGGATTGGAGAAAGGGTTATCAGCAAGTTCCTTAAAGGGACAGATTTCTGCTTTGTCAATTTTTCTTCACAAGCATTTGGCAGATGTGCCAGATGTTCAGTCTTTTTGTCAGACTCTAACCAGAATTAAGCCTGTATTTAGACCTATTACTCTTCCCTGGAGTTTGAATCTAGTTCTCAGAGTTCTTCAAAGGGTTCCGTTTGAACCCATGCATTCCATAGATATAAAACTGTTATCTTGGAAAGTTTTGTTTTTAGTTACTATTTCTTCTGCTCGTAGAGTTTCGGAGCTTTCAGCGTTACAATGTGATTCACCTTATCTTATATTCCATTCTGATAAGGTGGTTTTACGTACCAAACCTGGATTTCCTCCTAAGGTTGTTTTGAATAAGAATATTAATCAGGAAATTGTTATTCCTTCATTATGTCCTAATCCTTCCTCTAAGAAGGAGCGTCTGTTACATAACCTGGACGTGGTCCGTGCCTTGAAGTTTTACTTGCAGGTGACTAAGGATTTCCGTCAATCATCTTCATTATTCATTGTTTATTCTGGAAAGCGTAGGGGTCAGAAGGCTACGGCTCCCTCTCTTTCTTTTTGGCTGAGGAGTATCATCCGCCTGGCATATGAGACTGCTGGACAGCAGCCTCCTGAAATAATTACGGCTCATTCTACTAGGGCTGTGGCTTCCACATGGGCCTTTAAAAACAATGCTTCTGTTGAACAGATTTGTAAGGCTGCGACTTGGTCGTCCCTTCATACTTTTTCCAAATTTTACAAATTTGATACTTTTGCTTCTTCTGAGGCTGTTTTTGGGAGAAAGGTTCTTCAAACAGTGGTGCCTTCCATTTAGGTCTCTGTCTTGTCCCTCCCGCTTCATCCGTGTCCTGTAGCTTTGGTATTGTATCCCACAAGTAAGGATGAAATCTGTGGACTCATCGTATCTTGTAGAAGAAAAGGAAATTTATGCTTACCTGATAAATTGATTTCTTCTACAATATGACGAGTCCACGGCCCTCCCTGTCATTTTTAAGACAGATTGTATTTTATTTTCCCAACTTCAGTCACCTCTGCAACTTTAGCTTTTCCTTACTCTTCCTAAACCTTCAGTTGAATGACTGGGGATGGAGGGAAGGGAGGAGCTATATATACAGCTCTGCTGTGGTGCTCTTTGCCACTTCCTGTTAGCAGGAGGTTAATATCCCACAAGTAAGGATGAAATCCGTGGACTCATCGTATCGTAGAAGAAATCAATTTATCAGGTAAGCATAAATTTCCTTTTTTGATCATTTGTTTCTTATTTTTTGTAATTTAGTGTTTGTTTTTTTATGCAATTTAGTTATTTTTATTTTTTAGTAATTTTAGTGTTTATTTTTTTAGGTTTTAGTGTAAGGCAGGTAAGGTTTTATTTCACAGGTAAATTAGGTAACTAGGTAACTAGGTAGTTATTAAATAGTTAATAACTATTTACTAACTAGTCTACCTAGTTAAAATAAATACAAACTTACCCGTAAAATAAAAATAAAACCTAAGCTAGCTACAATATAACTATTAGTTATATTGTAGCTAGCTTAGGTTTTATTTCACAGGTAAGTTTGTATTTAGTTTTAAATAGGTATTATTTAGTTAATAATTGTAACTTTAGTTTAGGTCTATTTTAATTATGTTAAAGTTAAGGGGTGTTAGGGTTACGTTAAGGTTAGTGTTAGGTTTAGGGGTTAATGGATTTATTTAGTGGTAGTGATGTGGGAGGCCAGAGGTTTAGGGGTTAATAACTTTAGTATAGTGGCAGCGAAATCAGGAGAGGCAGATTAGGGGTTAATAGTTTTATGTAGGTGGCGGCGATGTTGGAGGTGGCAGATTAGGGGTTGATAACTATATGTAAGTGGCTGCGATATCGGGAACGGCAGATTAGGGTTTAATAACTGTATGTAGGTGGCAGCGATATCGGGGGCGGCAGATTAGGGGTTAATAACTGTAGGTGGTGGTGGTGATGTTGGGGGCATGAGATTATGGGTGTTTAGACTCGGGGTTTATGTTAGGGTGTTAGGCTTAAACGTAACTTTTTCTTCCCCCATAGAGATCAATTGGGCTGCGTTACAGAGCTTTTCATTCAGCAATCACAGGAGGCTTTTTTTTGCCGGCTCTCCCCATTGATGTCTATGGGGAAATCGTGCACGATCGGTGCAGTATGGAGCTCATCGCCCACACAAGCCTGCTTTTTTTAAACCTGTAATAGCAGCGCTATAGTGAGGGGAAATAACGCTGCTTTTGTGGCGGTTGTTAAAATCCCTATAGCACTCAAAATTCGTAATCTAGCTGAAAGTTGATTAAAATTGTGTGTAAATTCAACCAGTAGCTTGTTCTATGGCACATCACAACTGAACTGAAGAATATCAGTGTGATCTTACCTAAAAAAAAGTCCATCCTCGAAATATGAGGCAATTTTCTTCTGAATTAAGAAAATAAAAACCCTTGATAACTTTCTAAGCCTTCTGTGGGCCTTGTCAGTGAGGTGAAGCCAAATTTCTCCAACACTGATAGAAAGTCTACATCTGGCTTCCCTAAGGGTCAAAATGGAAAACCAGGTATGAACCATTGCCCAATGTGCCTAGAGGTTTATGGCTTCAGTTCATGGACAAGGCCTACACAAGGCTGAAACGTTTGTGTGGGGCTTGCCATATCTCTTGTTTGGAGAGGGATTGCCTGAATTGATATACTGCAACACAAAATATCTATGTGGAATACACATGTAATACAAAAAATAAATATTCTAGTCCTGTGGTAGTGATTAGCCCTAGAACAAGCTATTATTGTTTTGTTTCCTGGTTGAACACGTTTTGGATATATTAAAGGGATACTTAACACAATTTTTTTTTTCTTTCATGATTCAGATAGAGCATGCAATTTTCCTTCGTTCTCTTGCTATGTTTATTTAAAAAGCAAGAATTTAGGTTCAGCACCCCGGATAGCGATTGCTTTTTGGTGACTACATTAAGCCAACCAATAAGCAAGTGTAACCCAGGTTCTGAACCAAAAATGGTCCGGCTCCTAAGATTTACATTCCTGCTTTTAAAATAAAGATGGCAAGAGAAAGAAGAAAAATTGATAATAGGAGTAAATTAGAAAGTTGCTTAAAATGTCATGCTCTATCTGAATCATTAAAGAAAAATGTTGGATTTAGTATCCCTTTAAATACCTTCATGCTATGAACTTACATAACTTAAAAGTAAAACAAAAATCTGCATTCAAAAGCATTAACAGTCATCATCAGTATTTTAAATCAATTTTTTTTTTTTATTTCAGGATTTTCTGTTTCATGAACATATGATAAAACCCAGGAAACACTAGCTTCTTATAGTTTTCAGTGAGCAACCAGATTTCCCTTTTATATTGTACTTTTTTTTATTTCAAATGGCTTCAGAGATCCTGAATTATCAGACAAAAAAGTTACACTGAAGTAATATAATCTATTAAAAAAAGTGTACAAAATCTATTCCTAAAGTTACACATGTTGAATAAATGAATGAATGTACTTTCATACAATATATATAATCTTTTCCTAAATTTACAAATATTGAATAAATTAATGAATATAACACTGTTTCAAAGGAAAAGTTCCGGTAGAAGCCTCAAATTAAAAGTAGCAAATATTTATCCGTTCAACATATTAAAAGAATCACAGGAAGAAGTAAGTGATCCTGTAGCCACTAAAAGTCTGACCGGTTTCGGTCTGGGACCGTAATCATAGACTGATAGCTGTCAGAAGAGAGATAGGAAATCGTTCCCATCCAAGACCTGTTGCCATCAGCTCATCGTTCACAGAGGTGATATAATATATCCACAGGCAATGCGAGGCTTCAAAAGAGATACCCCACTATCCACAGTATGTAAACAAAAACAAAAGTTCAGGTAGAAGCCTCAAATTAAGAGTAGCAAATATTCTTTATGCGTTCAACATATTAAAAGAATCACAGGAAAAAGTGAGTGATCCTGTAGCCACTAAAAGTCTGACCGGTTTTGGTCTGGGACCGTAATCATAGACTGATAGCTGTCAGATGAGACAGCTATTTAAACATACACAGACTGTTCCTGATTGGTTAAAAACAAATTGGCTCAGGATTAACCCTATACTACCTCTCAACAATTTAAGAAAGGCAGACTGACATATACTAGCTCAAAGCTTCATATGTCAGTCTGCCTTTCTTAAATTGCTGAGAGGTAGTATAGGGTTAATCCTGAACCAATTTGTTTTCAACCAATCAGGAACAGTCTGTGTATGTTTAAATAGCTGTCTCATCTGACAGCTATCAGTCTATGATTACGGTCCCAGACCAAAACCGGTCAGACTTTTAGTGGCTACAGGATCACTCACTTTTTCCTGTGATTCTTTTAATATGTTGAACGCATAAAGAATATTTGCTACTCTTAATTTGAGGCTTCTACCGGAACTTTTGTTTTTGTTTACATACTGTGGATAGTGGGGTATCTCTTTTGAAGCCTCACATTGCCTGTGGATATATTATATCACCTCTGTGAACGATGAGCTGATGGCAACAGGTCTTGGATGGGAACGATTTCCTATTGGTTGTAGGAGGTCACATGGCAGAAAGTTCTGTGAGAGTCCTTTGAGATGGCGAGATTGGAGTTTTTTCAACACGCATACATCACGGTCCTAAGCAGCTGGCAATTTGACCGAACCAAGGAGTCTGTGAACTGCCACAAACAGGGTGAGTGAAGACTGGATGCATATTATTTACGCAGATAATTAGTCTGCATTGGTCTTATCCCTGCTCACACCATACGCCGATTCCTGCTTGTAATACACTGAGCTGGGTAACTGGCTGTTGTGTCTCCTTACAGTGTTGGTAGCAGAGCTAGCAGTGGTGGTTAGCAATGGGCTAATTCTCTGAATCTGCATGTCAGACGTCTGATATATTAGTGAGGTTTTTCTTGTGTGTACATCAGATTTTTAGTGCGTCCTTTCAAGTCTCACCCGTTATATCTGGCATTCCCCCTCAGTATATCCACCTGACGCTATATTTATTTGGCTATCTTCCCCTTTAACCTTTTAAAGCCGTTATGCCGTTCTATTCCGTCATAATTAGACTAGGCTTTAAAGCCGTTATGACGGAATAGAACGTCATAACTAACGGCTGTCCTGAAGCCTTCTGTGCTTCAAGGATTTAATCGCGGTCTGGAGGGCATTCCTAGGATTGTAGGGACGCTCCCCAGATGTGATCCAATAATTGAAATCTCGCGATCGTATGCACGATTGCGTAGTTTCAATTTGTCTACATCGGAACAGTTGTTCCGATGTAGGCACTTTAACCCTGTCACGAAAGGGTTAAATCAATAGATCTTGGCCTGGTTTTCACTTTTTTTTAAGGATTTTTTTTCATATAAAGCTAATTTGTTAATTAATTAAATAATTCAAATTAAATTAGGAAGTTTCAAGTTTATCAGTGTTTTTTGTTCTAACACATTGTTTAAGGATTGAGGAGTAATAATGATGCAATTTGAGAAACCAATCTACAATTTAGCCTCAGAGAAGAGAGTAGTATATAGAAGTAAAAAGTGGTCAAGAATACCAAGAAAATTAAGCAAAACTGATAACAGAAGTGTATTGAAAAGTTGTTTTAAAATGCATGCTCTATCTGAATAATGAAATAAAAATATTGGGTTTTATGCCCCTTTAAGTTTTCATTTGTGCTCTATTTGTTAACATGAGACCTAAGTATGCACAAAATCATTAATATTTCAAAATGCAGTTTGAATTAGCCGTAAAATGTTTTTTGAAATCCCTATTGAATTCTGACGGATATGCACCTTTGTGAATAGGCTTTTATAAAAGACATGCATCCATGCATGTTAACTTAAACTTGTGCCTATAAAAGTATGTCCATCATTCCAAGATAAGTATGGCATTCATAAGGATACTTAGGCCTCTATGAGAAGTTGTCTGCATGGATTTGTGGCATATGGGTAGAGGTTAGTCTGCTGCCCGTATAAATCATTACACACTCAAGTGAACATGCAATGCCACCCTCTGAAACCCGCTGTTTCTTACATTGTGGGAAGCAAGCTTGCATGTGCAAACTTCCTCGCAGATGTATTGTGATAATAGGTTAGTATCACACATCCAAATAAGTATTTTCCTTGCAGAGTGAACAAAGGGATTAAAGGAATACAGCATTCCTTTAACCTTAAAAGGTGTGAGTGGGCTATTGTATCTCTCAGTTTCAGGTGACCTCCCACTTTCTCTTTCGAAAACAGGTTCTTTACAAATGCTTTTCATCGCAAGTTTTTAATAAATTAAGCAATATAGCATTCGTATTTTAATCCCTCAAGAGAATTGGCTCCCAATTTGGTCAAAAAGCTAAATGTGTTTTCAGAAGCAAATTGCCAATAGATAATGCTCAAGGCAATAGTTATTTACACATAGGGCTCCATGTATTAAGCAGCGTGCGGACAAGCTTCTCAACTTGAGAAGTTGTTTGCACGCCTTCAGTGCATACGGGCAGCAGATCTGTTTGCCCTGTAAGCATCATTACACACTACGATGCTTGTGTAATGCCCACCCCTTGTGCGAGAGAAGGGTCTGTCAATCACCCTGAGCAAGTGGGAAGCAGGCTTGCAGGTGCAAACCTGCCCCTCAAGAGTTTTGCTTACACTGTTTCATACATGGAGCCCATTGAGCTTTTGCTTTTTTGCTCTTCTATGTTCCTTTAAGGCAGGAGGGATTGCACAACAATGCTAAGAAATATCACATATATTCTTTTCATTTTCTTAGTAAACTGTTCAATTTGTGCTCAGCGTTGTGAAGACAGAACAAAAAGAACACAGTGTGAGCAGGCACATTAAGCCCTGGAAAGCAGTTTTGATCTATCTCCTTTCTGAGAACTGAGCACAGATCACTGTGACATTCTGTTATAAGGCACAATGCATTAAAGAGAACATTTTTGTACATAGTGTATCTTATAAAGTATATAACAGTGACACTTAACTATTTATTATAATGGGAAAATGTTCTGCACATATTAAAACATGTTTGCTATCAGTGTACATTAAGGGTACAGTGAGCTCTCACTGCCTTATTAAACACAATGCAGTCTTTTGGCATTTTCATTCTTCTCTTATTTTATGCTTCTGGGATTTCTTTCTAAGACATTACTGTAATTGTATATCAGAGAATTGTGTTAGAAACTATTCAAATTCTTCAACATTATTTGCATATTGTTTATAGCATATGTCAGTTGCAAACTCATTTTTTGTATCAAAATATCTTAATTCGACTTTGCAGCAAATCTCACCTTGTCATAATTTTCTATTTCTATAGTTTCTTATGTATTGTCCTTTCATTTCCTGTGTGAAAGTAGGAAATATTATAACTTCCCTAACATAAGAATATTTTTTTATTACAAATGTGAAATATTACATTACTTAGTTTCGGTAGTCAGGTATCACACAGCATAACAAAAATAGGGCAGATATATAGAATATCGTAAACATGTCCCTGTTTAATTTCACAGAGGCAAAACATTATCATAAGAAATTCATTTTTTTTAACCTGATTTTGAAAAGTGCATATCATTAGCAGCACGGATCTTTATATTCTAATATTTTCATGAAAGAGATGTCAAGTTTCTCAAGCTTCTAATGTGAAAAGACATCTTTTATACAATACCCCAGGAGATCATATTGTGTCTTGATTGCGGCATTTTTTTTTACAAGGGCCAGAACAGTTTCCTTAGTTCTTTTAATATTTGCTCATATTTCCTCTTTACTGTAATTATTTGATGAGTTATGTTTTGTATGGGCTGTGTGGAAAAGGAAGCTAGTCTAGCATACAAAATATTAATTATTTTTGCATAATTGAATATATTTTATTCTGTTTATCATCCAAAGCATCTTCAGCACTGGCTGCCTCAATTTGTTTTCATAAACGAACAGTAAACAATTTGTAATTACAATATTTTTGTAGTCCTTCATTAGATCAGATTAACACCTTGGGACGCATTTAACAAAGCCAGGATGGACAGGGTTTGCACCCATGAACCTGTCGGCCTGAGATTGCGTCTGCTTGTGCAATGCCACCCCCTGTTCGTGCTAGCCCAATGGCACGTGAGTATGGGCTGTCAATCACCCGAATGTGTCTTAATTTGTTTTATTCCACCAGAAAAGAGCTGGCGTCAAGGTTCAGAAGCAGCAGTCTGATGGCCGCTGTTTCTAAATTATCGGCAGCAGGCTTGCTTATGTGTGCCTACAGTGAAGGGTATCCAAAGCTGCATGTGCAGCTTGATAAATGGAGCCCCTTGTTTGCTGTAATTTTTTTTTTTTATATTCAAACTCCACCCACAACTTATTTGGTGGAAACAATCTGTAGAAGACAGGGCTTGCCATTATCACTGTGTTAGCAAAATCTTCATAGTTTAGCTTTTGCAGAAATGATAAGTTAATAGACTACAAATAAAATATAGAATTGTGGCATAGTTAGACTTATGACGCCTGTCATGTGACAGGACTGAAAAATATTAAATGACATGAAAAGGGGCTAAATAAATAATGAAAGTATACTGCAAATTTGTTTTACTATGCATAATTAAGCAATTTATATTACACTCTCAAAGTGCCTACTGTCTCTCAAAGAAGGTTTTTTTTTTATAATCAAAGAGATTTTAGCAGAAGAAAGCATATAATAGTGATTATACAATAATAAGTATATCAGATAAATATTAGTTAAAAGCGGAAGAACAGTTTTGTGCTGGCTGTAATCTCGTTTTTAGACATTTCTGTTTTTGTCTTCATTGAGTTAGATAAATTTAGTTATTATCCAGTCTGTAATGTTCTTGAGGCATACAGTAATGGCACAAGCATGGTTTTTATAATTCGGTTTCTAGGGCACCTCTCTGTTTGAAATCTTATTGATAGGGGTCCAGCCTTTTGTTGCTGCTATCTATAAGTGGCCTAATGCTTGCTGAATCCTTATTCTCTTTTTGGTTTCTCATGAAGGAACAGTTATTAATGGTGAGAGGAACCATTATTAGAGGTTATGGCTAGGATGTGCGTTTGCAGGTGTAAAAGTATTTAGTAGAGATGTTGGGGCATTTATCAAAGCGTCAACTGAAAATAAGCTTGAATCCCGCATCATATTTGTTGCGAGATTGATCCGCCGTAGTTATCAAAGTGTTGAAATGTGTGATGAAACATACGCTCCCGAAATGTCAATCCGACGCAGATCAATGCTTGCGTTATTACAGATTTTTCGAATTCACATTCGACTCTATTTGACCCTTTTCTCAATTTAGCAAACATTTAACAGGTACGCTTGTGTCTATTCCGACGCAGCATACCTAGTTTGCGGATCTAAAAGAGCACTACAGGGCGATACAATCGCACTTTAGGGCCTATAAGTAGCATTTATTATATTGTGTATTATACTTATAAATTATGTATATTTCAATGACACTATTTCATGGTAGAGCATGACATTTTAATCTACTTTCTAAGTTAATCCTATTATTCATTTTATTTCATTATCTTTTGATCTTTATTTGAAAATCAAGAATGTAAGTTTAGTAGCAGGCCCATTTTATTTTCAAAACATGGGTTGTTCTTGCTGATTGGTGGCTAAATGGCAGCCACCAATAAAAAAGTGCTATACGGGGTGCTGCAACTAAAATTGGCTGCCTCCTTATCTTAGATACCTTATTTTTCAAATAAAGATAGCCATAGAAAGAAGAAAAATTGATACTACGAGTAAATTAGAAGGTTGATATATATATACTGTATATATACTGCATGTGTATGTATGTGTATATATATATATATATATATATATTATTTTGAATAGGTTGTTATTTTCATCAGAGGAAATAAAGATTACATGCATTACAGCTGCAGATACATTACACAAAAGACAAAATATCACATGGATCTAATGTTGACATACAACTTTATATGTTCACATATCTCAGGCGGCCGAGAGAACGTATCCCCCGGTACGTCAGGCCAGTGTCAATGGCGACACCAAGGAGCAACCGCTCTTCTCCCCCACTGCCATTAACACTGCTGGAGGGTTGTCCAGAGGATGAGTCAGGGACAGATGTGGACGTCCCTGAAATCCAAGGTAATTTTGAAGTATAATACTATGTTTGCAGTATTTAACAATAAAAAAGGTTTTTTTCTACAGGTTCATTCAGGATGCAGGTTAATGTAATGGATTATGTTTTAGAATTCAAATGTTTGTACGAGTTTTCCATCATGTGTTCAAAACAGTCTACAACAATGATTTGTAAAATATAGGCCTTGTCCACATATTCCTGATACTAACAATGATTTGTGTTTGTGCTTCATCTCTGACAGACGGCCAAGTGCCGGGGGAGGATCCTGCCCAGCCTTCTCACCGTTGCTGGCAGAGGATGAGGTGGCTGAAGGAGAATGTAAAAAAACCTAATATTATGTTTTAACAATTGTATCTTGATAATGAAGCTGTAGAACATATTTTATTTTGTCTTTTTATAGCTCACGATCAGGGGACACAGACAGAGCCCTTCCTTCAAGATTTGTTCCAGTAACTGGCGGAGGGGCTCCAGATTGTCGCCACTACAGTGCAGGGCCTAGAGGAGGCCATACGCAATGTGTTCTAAAATTATAGTGTAGCTGTATTCATTTAAATATTATTTTGAAAGGACATGAATGCAAAATATATGTTGAATGATGTATAAATAGCATGCAATGTGGTAAATTATTCTTTGGTTTTATATATATTTTTTATCTATATTTTATTTATTTTCATTTTTTAAATATCCTTTGATGAAGAGCATATGCAGATAAACTATGTAGCTGCTGATTGATGACTGCTAGGGATGGGCGAATGTTTCACAACATTCGAAAAACGGCACAAATTTTAACACATTCATTCGTTCGAATCAAATTTCGAATGTTTACATAACATTCTAACATTTGATTTTTGAATGTTCGTTTCGAATTTTACGATTACATTCGAAAATATTCTTTTCGAAATATTCGAATTTAGATTGTAATAGTATTTCTAATGCTTTTTCTTTAAATGTAATATTCGAATTATGCAATATTCAACTTCGAAAAATTCGAATTTGGATTGTAATAGTATTTCTAATGCTTTTTCTTTAAATGTAATATTCGAATCATGCAATACGTGTTTTCGAATTCGAAAAATTCGAATTTAGATTGTAATATTATTTCTAATGCTTTTTTCTTTAAATGTAATATTCGAATTATGCAATATACGAATTTCGAAAAATTCGAATTTAGTTTATAATAGTATTTCTAATGCTTTTTCTTTAAATGTAATATTCGAATTATGCAATACGTGTATTCGAATTCGAAAAATTTGAATTTAGATTGTAATAGTATTTCTAATGTTTTTTCTTTAAATGTAATATTCGAATTATGCAATATTCGAATTCGAAAAATTTGAATTTATATTCGAATTCGAAAAATTCAAATTTATATTCGAATTCGAAAAATTTGAATTTATATGTTTGTAATAGTATTTATAATGCTTTTATTCGAATTATGCAATATTCTATATGGGAACATTCGAAATGATATATTTGTATCTATTATGTATCAATTTACTACTTCCCACCCTACCACATGAACTATTGAACTTCTGAATAGTATTTGTTAAATAGAATGTTAAATTCGAAATTTCGAATGTGGACATTCAATATAATTATAAACATTCGAATTCGAAAGTGACATTCGAAAACTGTAAATAACATTCGATTTTCTAATTTTTAAAAATATTCGTTCTTATCGACATTCGGATTTAGAATTCGAATTTCGGTAATAACATTCGTTCTACATTCGAAATTCGAAAATTTACACATTCGCCCATCCCTAATGACTGCACATAGATGACTCATATGATTGGCTTGCACATATGCATTGCTATTTCTACTAAAAAGGAGATCTGAGTAATAATAAAAGTATAAAGGTTGTAATGTTGCTTGAGATAATCTTCTATATGTTCATTATAATATTTCTGATATGAGTTTGATTTCCCTTTAAGATCAGAAATAAAATTATTTAAAAATAAAAATATGAAAAGTATAATAAATATATATACATATATATTTACGCACACACACACATATATATATATATATATATATATATATATATATATATATATACATATATATATATATTTATATATATATTTATATATATATATATATATATATATATATAATTATACATAGATACATATATATTTACATGTATATAGAGCAGCTTCCCCCACACGGAGATCCTCTCTTCACACGTCAGCAATGACTAATCTGGCTTCCTCCAATCATGGCTTTCCCCCAGGGAAGTCATTGCCTGAGGCCATGCCATGATTGGAGGAAGCCGGATTAGTCATTGCTGACATGTGAAGAGAGGATATCCGGGTGGGGGAAGCTGCTCCGGCTGTGTAAAGAAGAAAGGTAAGTTTTTAAACAAAAGGCTGCTTTCTAAACTTTGATGAATGAAAGTGCCCCTGTTTTTAATAGTATTTTTAAAAACTGGGCTTTCATTCATCAAAGTTTACCTTTACTTTAAGTCTTGTCAGATAATGCATGTTAATACTAGCCTAACTACGCTACACTTCCTTATTTACCATATCATGACCAAATTTAATTTCGCCCAACCAGTTTCTAATCTACACAATTAACAGAAATTTTATTTAGTAAAAAATGAATTCCACTTGCCAAATAGTTGCCCTCATCTAACTCCGCCATAACATCATTCTAACCCTTGCAGTCCCCAACTATTGTTTCTCACCCTCCTACCCATCTAGATTGTAAGCTCCCAAGGGAATAGGGCCCTTAATTCCCCCTGTATTTGTTTGTTAAATTTTGTCCGATGTCTTATATTGTATCACATTTGTACTTTTAGCCTTGTACCCATGGACAGCACTGCGCAATCTGTTGGCCCTTAATAAATAAATAATAATTATTATTATTTAGAACGTTATGTGTCACTAGTGATCCACTGTCATATGATCACTCACACTGGGGATGATGCCATTTTTAGCATTGTTCAAAAAAACAAAGCATGCTAAACTTCATTAATACAAAAAATTCGATTTTTATTTTAATAATTATTTTTTTTATATATATATATATTTTACGCAAATGTGTGTTTATATTTGTGCTTGAAAAAATAGACTGGCAGGCAGGCAGACAGACAGACAATTTTCTTTGACATTCTGTTAAATAGAGAATACACTATTCAGATAAAATAAATATTTCATGTTTGCAATTCTACCTATATTGTGTAGATAAGTCTATACAATTGAAACTTCCTACCAGCTGGTGCCTTATAGAGAGAAACCTCATGGGAAATGACTTCCCTGCTGGCAAAAAAAGGCTTGAATCATTTACTTAAGAAGTCAGTTTTATTTACATGAAAGTGAGTAGAAATGTAATTAGCCATAACAGGAAAAAGAAAAAAAGAAGAAAAAGAAAATGTAAAAAAACCTGTTATTTAAGCAAATCCGTTTTCAGGCAAATAATACTGCTTCACTCTTTTATTTAAAATCCCATCATTTATATTGACCGACTAGCACATAAGTGATAGATAGGATATTATCTTTTTAATAATATAAAGACTTTCATAGACTGATACAGAAGAGTTTGAGGGATCTGTTTAAAAGGACATGAAATCCAATTTTTTTCTTTTATCATTCAGATAAAGAATATAATTGTAAACAGCTTTCCAATTTAATGCATTTATCCAGCCTCCAAATTCTCTTAAAAAGGGACCTTTATTATATCATGGCAGGGTCCAATGTGTAAAACAGTAACAATGTTTCAGGCCTACAATCAGCCCTTAGTCATGTCATGGTTGATTGTTTGGCCAATGGTAGAACCGAAACGTTGTCATTGTTTTACACTTTGGACCCTGCTATGAAATAATAAAGGTTCCTATTTAAGAGAGTTTGGGGGCTGGAATTCGTCTTTATTTGCTGTTATATGATTTGGAGGTGTCTGTCCTATACAGAGTGTTGTTTTCCAACAACTTGATTTTGAGTAAATTGTGACTGTCCCTAACATCAGGCATTAGTAATAATATGGCCAGATTAGACAGGAATGATAGCCAAATGAATGGTAAGACCCCTATTTCATCATTACAAACAAAGATGCTTATTAACCAAATACTATAACTCCTCCCCCATTCTTTTTTGGCACTAAAAGGCATGAACAAATTTATTTAGTCAAGCAAACATTCGTTTTTTGTCCGTTTAATAATGTTTTTGATTGTTCATATATCAAACAACTCGGCAAAACTGAAAAAATTGGATGAATTTGTATCTGTCCAAAGTTCAAATGCACATCTCTAGTTAACACTTAAGTCTGATGATTGAGACAGCGTTGCCCATGGATTAAGAAACAGGAAGGCAAGTTTCCCATCTAGGGAATAGCAAAGAATCAAAAAAGTTTACAGCGAGGGATAAAAATGAAGGGCTCAATGTATAAAGCAATATACAAAGTAGCAGATACCCTCCAGTAATTTAAAAAGCAGCGGTTATCTGACTGCTGCTTCTTACCCATTCCATTAAGTATGTGCAAAATTTGTTATTCGGATATACATTTGCCAAACAAATTTAATTTTGACCGCTGGTAGCAGTGTTATGCTATTTTCAGCCCAGCATATATTAGTGTTCAAGTGCAACAAGAGCTGTGCATATCCAGATCTTTGTGTATTGCACCTTTTCACTATTATATCCAATACTGAAAATAGTCATATTCTGCTAGCAGTGGCTATATTTGGAATCGTTTGAAAAATGAATATCCAAAAAATTAATTTTGCACATACCTACTCTCCACCAACTCTGATGTGATGGACATAAAACACCTTCAACATGTTTTATCCCATGCTCGTTACAACTCTACTTTCAATGGTAATAGCGATCAAGTGTGAGCTCTAAATACCGCTACACTATCCTGGACTAAAGTCAGATTCCCAATCTTAGGAAATATTGGACAAAATTGAATTACAAAATGTAATAATTGTATAAAAAGAAAGCAAATAACAACAAAACAAAACTGTGACTTAAAAGTATAAAAACAAATGTCTTAAAAATAAATAAGAAAGGTCTAAAAACAAGTAATATTAAAAATATAATAAAATGGAAAAAAGTAGCCACTAGATATATTAATTTAAGTTATTTTTTCCATTGTGTTTGTGTTTCTGTTTGTTTATGCAAGTGTTTGAATGGTTTAAATACATAGCAGAAAAATTGATTAAGAAAGCTTGTTTTAAGTGTTCGCCATTCTGAGCTGCTAATGCAGCCCACGGCAGAATGCTGTTTTGCTAAAGAGGTGACATTTCCACCTCTTAGCCAATAGCCATGTGGGATATCCAGTTTGGTGCCCTTGGGAGCCTGATTTCCTGCACGCTATTTGCGAAGAGGTGGAAACGTCAAATGCTTGAAACAAATAAAGGAGATTTCTGCATGAAGTATTTTATTATTATTATTATTATTATGATTATTATTATTATTATTATTATTATTATTATTATTATCAGGTATTTGTAGAGCACCAACAGATTCTGCAGAGCTATAAACATAGGCGGTATACAAGATAACATTTATTGCGATCAAATGGGTAGAGGGCCCTGCCGAGAGTTGCACTGTTGTAGTTGGCTCTTATGAAGGCAATCTACAAATAGCTGGGCTCATAGGCTTACATTCTAAGGGGTTCAAGGGGAAAGCAATGGAGTTAGGAAAGGTTAGTGTAGGTTGCATGCATCCCTGAATAGTAGAGTCTTTAGGGAGTGCTTGAAGCGGTTAAAACTAGGGGAGAGTCTTGTGGAGCGAGGCAGGGAGTTCCACAAGATGGGAGCCAGTCTGGAGAAGTCCTGTAAACGGGAATGTGAGGAAGTAACAAGAGAGCAGGAGAGTAGGAGGTTGTGAGCAGAGCAAAGGGGAGGAGCAGTGCAGTGTAGGTGGGGAGCAGTGCAGTTGAGGGCTTTGTATGTCAGAGTGAGGATTTTGTGTTTAATTCTGGAGGCAAGAGGAAGCCAGTGAAGGGATTGGCAGAGAGGTGCAGCAGATGAAGAGCAATGTGTAAGGAAGATGAGCCTGGCAGAGGCATTCATTATGGATTGTAAAGGAGCTAGACGGCAGCTAGGGAGACCAGAGAGGACGGAGTTTCAGTAGTCATGGCGGGAAAGGGTGAGAGAGTGGATTAAAATCTTAGTTGTGTCTTGTGTAAGGAAATGTCTAATTTTAGTGATGTTTTTAAGGTGGAAGTGGCAGGCTTTAGCGAAGGACTGAATGTGAGGAGTGAAAGAAAGGTCCGAGTCCAGTGTGACCCCAAGACATCGGACATGCGGGGTAGGGGTATAGATGGAGTTATCAACCATTATATAGAAAGGGGGGGTGGAGATTTTGGAAGAAGGGGGAAAAATAAGGAGCTCAGTTTTGGAGAGATTTAGCTTAAGGTAGTGAGAGGACATCCAAGATGAGATATAAGAAAGACAGTTAGTGACACAGGTTAGCAAGGAAGGAAATAGGTCTGGTGCAGAGAGGTAGATTTGGGTGTCATCAGAATACAAAAATAATTTAAACCCATGGGACTTTATTAAGGAAAAAAAACAAAACATTTACTATTTATCTTTTCCAATAGTGAGTGCACTAAGGGTCATATGAAGTAGTGTATCATATTCGCCGCACATTGATAAATGCTGATTTATCATTGCAACAGCAGTTCTTGTGAACTGCTGGTGCAATGCCGCCCCCTGCAGGTTCGTGGCCAATCAGCTGCTAGCATCGTATTTGATCGGGTTAATTTGTGTCTGCGGCCTCAGAGCAGGCGGACAAGTTATGGAGCAGCAGTCTTCTTCAGGCTCGCCGGAAACAAAGGGCATCAAGCACCATACGGAGTTTGATAAATATACCCCTAAGAATCAACTGCAGATTGGGTAAGAGAATACACATGCCCTGACGCAACCCCCGTGGTCTGAAACACACTTGACGGGTGGAGAACACCATAAGCGGCGAGACAAACAGCAGATAAGGTGAGTTGTTAACCATACAGAGTGTTACTGAAACACGGAGTACAATCCTCAACATCAGAAAAAATAAGGTGAGCACCAGACAAATTAAGGTGAGAGGATCCACATGCACAGTGTGTTAAACACATGAATAAACATCTATACACGCTAGTACCACCTAGTGTAATAGAGACACAAAGTAAATAGATATGTGCATGGCGAAAAAATTCGGTTCGGTCTGCTCGATTCGGAATTTTTCGAATTTCGGTTCGGACCGATTCGAATTTGGAGAAATTTGAATCGATTCGTTTCGGATTCATTTCGGATTCATTCGGATTCGAAGAAATTCGGCTGGATTCGGTTCAGTTCGGAAATTAGACTAGTATTATGTACAGTATATTAGGTGTAACCCATAGCAGAGTGATATAACCTAATATACTGTACAATATTAGTGTAATCCATGGCCATCCGCAAACATTAGTTAAATATTATTAACCCCTAATCTGCCATCCCTAACATCACCGACACCTACCTACATTTATTAACCCCTAATCTGCCGCCCCCAACGCCGCTGCCACTATACTAAAGTTATTAACCCATAAATCTAAGTCTAACCTTAACCCCCACTAACTTAAATATAATTTAAATACATCTAAATAAAATTGCTATAATTAACTAAATTATTCCTATTTAAAACTAAATACTTACCTATAAAATAAACCCTAAGCTAGCTACAGTATAACTAATGGTTACATTGTAGCTAGCTTAGGGTTTATTTTTATTTTACAGGCAAGTTTGTATTTATTTTAACTCGGTAGAATAGTTATTAAATAGTTATTAACTATTTAATAACTACCTAGCTAAAATAAATACAAAAGTACCTGTAAAATAAAACCTAACCTAAGTTACACTAACACCTAACACTATAATTAAATTAATTCCCTAAATTATATACAATTAAATACAATTAAATAAAATTAGCTAAAGTACAAAAAAACACTAAATTACAGAAAATAATAAAGAAATTACAAGATTTTTAAACTAAGTACACTTAATCTAATCCCCCTAACAAAATAAAAAAGCCCCCCCAAAATTAAAAAATCCCTACCCTACACTAAATTACAAATAGCCCTTAAAAGGGCCTTTTGCAGGGCATTGCCCCAAAGTAATCAGCTCTTTTACCTGTAAAAAAAATTACAAATCCCCCCCAACATTAAAACCCACCACCCACACAACCAACCCTACTCTAAAACCCACCCAATACCCCCTTAAAAAAGCACTAACCCCTTGAAGATCACCTTACCGGGAGAAGTCTTCATCCAACCGGGCCAAAGTCCTCAACGAATGCGGCAGAAGTGGTCCTCCAGATGGGCAGAAGTGGTCCTCCAGACGGGCGGAAGTCTTCATCCAGACAGCATTTTCTATATTCATCCTTCCGACGCAGAGCGGGTCCATCTTCAAGACATCCGACGAGGAGCATCCTCTTCTTTCCATGGTGACTGAAGAATGAAGGTACCTTTAAGTGACATCATCCAAGATGGCATCCCTTCAATTCCGATTGGCTGATAGAATTCTATCAGCCAATTGGAATTAAGGTAGAAAAAATCCTATTGGCTGATGCAATCAGCCAATAGGATTGAGCTGGCATTCTATTGGCTGATTGGAACAGCCAATAGAATGCCAGCTCAATCCTATTGTCTGATTGGATCAGCCAATAGGATTGAAGTTCAATCCTATTGACTGATTGCATCAGCCAATAGGATTTTTTCGACCTTAATTCTGATTGGCTGATAGAATTCTATCAGCCAATCAAAATCTAAGGGATGTCATCTTGGATGACATCACTTAAAGGAACCTTCATTCTTCAGTCGCCATGGAAAGAAGAGGATGCTCCGCGTCAGATGTCTTGAAGATGGACCCGCTCCGCGCCTGATGGATGAAGATAGAAGATGCCGTCTGGATGAAGACTTCTGCCCATCTGGAGGACCACTTCTGCCCGTCTGGAGGACCACTTCTGCCAGATTCGTTGAGGACTTCGGCTCGGTTGGATGAAGACTTCTCCCGGTAAGGTGATCTTCAAGGGGTTAGTGTTAGTTTTTTTTAAGGGGATATTGGGTGGGTTTTAGAGTAGAGTTGGTTGTGTTGATGGTGGGTTTTAATGTTGGGTGGGGATTTGTAATTTTTTTACAGGTAAAAGAGCTGATTACTTTGGGGCAATGCCCCGCAAAAGGCCCTTTTAAGGGCTATTTGTAATTTAGTGTAGGGTAGGTTTTTTTTTATTTTGGGGGGGCTTTTTTATTTTGTTAGGGGATTAGATTAGGTGTAATTAGTTTTGAAATCTTGTCATTTCTTTATTATTTTCTGTAATTTAGTGGGGGGGGTTTGTACTTTAGCTAATACAGGTGCAGCTGATTAGGGGTTAATAAATGTAGATAGGTGGCGGCGACATTGGGGGCAGCAGATTAGGGGTTAATAAATATAATGTAGGTGTCGGCGATGTTGGGGGCAGCAGATTAGTGGTTTATAAGTATAATGTAGGTGGCGGCGGTGTCCGGAGCGGCAGATTAGGGGTCAATAATATAATGTAGGTTGCGGCGATGTCGGGGTAGCAGATTAGAGGTTAATAATCATAAAATTAGGGGTGTTTAGACTCGGGGTTCATGTTAGGGTGTTAGGTGTAGACATAAAATGTATTTCCCCATAGGAATCAACGGGGCTGCTTTTTGGCAGGTGTTAGACTTTTTTTAAGCTGGCTCTTCCTGTTGATTCCTATGGGGAGATCGTGCACAAGCACGTTACACCAGCTCACCGCTAACGTAAGCAGCGCTGGTATTGGAGTGCGGTAAGGAGCAAAATTTTGCTCAATGCTCACTTCTTGTCTTGGTTGTAAAAACCCGTAATACCAGCGCTGTCTGTAAGTGAGCGGTGAGCATAAACTGCTCATTAGCACCGCATAGCCTCTAACGCAAAACTCGTAATCTAGGTAATAGAGATATTGGCATCAAAATAATATAGAGATATTGCCATCAAGTGAGGATAAATTACCATTTTTATCACTCTATGGTTATTTTCATTCTTATAGCTATCTGCTTAGAATTATTTGTTTGTGGAAAGTATGTTTGCGAAAATGGTCAATTTGTATTATATACTATCTATTGGAAAGAAGAAACTATTTATTTGCAGAACAAACTAACAATTTTTGATTAAAGATTCCTTTGTATAGCTAGGTGTCAGTGCAATGAATTCTGACTGCTGTGATTTATTGTTTTAATCTAGACCAGTACTTTATGGTTATTTTTTTAGAGAATTATATTTAAGATTTGAGACACCGGTGTCTTATTAATATTATATGTGGTGATATATGTATATGTTATTATCAATAAAAAAATGTATACTACGCAGTATTTCATTTCATTTATAAAATACTGCCTTAGGCGCCACCCCCATCTTTTTTTTTTCTGTGTAGTCCAATTGTTGCACTTTTGTGAGAAGTGCAACTAGTGGGTTAGGCTGTTGCTGTTTAAACACGACCAGTTCATAGACTCTCATTTTTTGTTGAATCTATTCTTTATTATGAAACCTAATGATAACATGTAGATTGAAAAGAGAAGGAGACAGAGGACAGAGCCTTGAGGTACCCCAACAGAAAGTGGTAAAAGGGCAGAGGATGCTCTGGAGAAGTCTACACTAAAGGTGTGGTTAGATAGGAAGACAACCATCAGAGAGCTGTGTCACAAATGCCGAAGGATTGGAGGGTTTGAAGCAAAAGAGGGTGAATGACAGTATCAAAGGCTGCAGACAGATCAAGGAGGATAAGCAGAGAGATGTGGCCTTTGGATTTTGCTGTAAGTTGGTAGTTGGTAACCTTAACAGTTGTTGTCTCCGTGGAGTGATGGGGATGAAATCCAGATTGCAGTGGGTCAAGGAGGGAGTTTAGTGTAAGGTAATGGGATAGACATATACTAGCTTCTCAAGAAGCTTTGAGGCAAGAGGGAGTAGGAAATTAGGGCGGTAGTTGGATGGGAGGTTGGATCGAGAGAAGGTTTTTTGAGGATAGGTGTGACAAGTGCATGTTTTAGAGATGAGGGAAATATACCAGCGCTGAGGGAGAGGTTGAAGATGTGTGTGAATTTTATACTTCTTGAATGAAAGTCTCCTTTATTTTGACCCCTTCCTTCAATAATGACACAACACGGAATATGGGTTACAAAGGCCGCAGCTTTTATTTAAACCTTTAACATATAACCATAAATATATAACCATAAATAATTGAACATTAAATACCCCCAGCCAGTGCTTGCCCCCATAGCATCTCCATTTACCTGCTACCATTTTCTCTACTCCTCTCCTTAAAACCGGAGGTACCCATATATATGCTATTCCATACAGCAAGCACTCCGCCACAGGCAAGGTCTACTGCTGTGCCCCGCCAACCACATCCAAGGCCTTTGCAACCCATTCCTTAACATTAAAATTAAACAAGTGTAAACCAACTTCATTCAAGTGCACCCCGTCCTTCAGGAAAAAACATCTTCCTGACTCCCCTTCGAACTCCACATGCCGTAAAGACAGCCCCCCAACCCCTTTTATGAAGCTACTCATCATCCTATTTACTTTTCTCCGCGATGCCTCCAATTTCTTGCCATCCCAAGCTGCCCTCCAGTATACCCTTGGTTCAATCTCAGACCACAGAATCAACAAATGTGGAAATAATGTAAGCAATCTCTTCACATCTCTTTTCATCCCATCCACCAAGTCCTTCTGGGACCTGGAGCCCAAGTCATTACCCCCCAAGTGTATCAACAGAATATCTGGAGGGCAGAACAACCTAGCATATTGTACAACTTTAACAACTAACTGGTCCCACCTCATTCCTCTGACTCCGAACCACCTGATGCTGACTTCTGACGACGGAAACCCCATCTGGACCCCTTCCTCTCTAACCAACGCTGCCTTCCTAGCCCAGTAGATATAGGAATGACCTATCAGCCAGCACTGAATTGGACCTGAAATGAAACAATAAACATTACTAGACTAAGGCAGGTCTAACATAAGAAACATACCTATTTGATGCCCACCTCCCAATCCTCTTAATCCCCTCTGCCCCCACACCCAAAGCATAAGCCTCAGTGGCCGCCCCAATTCTAAAGGAATGAGTTCCGAAGTCCCTCGGGTTCAGACCGCTCTTCCCCAACCCCTGCCTAAAGACAGCCTGAAATTGGAACAGGGACAATGATGACCCATCGTTATGAATAAATAAAGGGCCCATCAACGTAGGCCTCACCTCGAGCAAGTCCTGTACAGCCTTCACCGGGCAACAAGGGCCACCCATAGCTTTCAATACAATCTGCACCCCTTTCCCCACCTGGTCCGCCTTGGATCTCCTCAGTCAAATCAACAACCTATCCATTTCAACTACCACGTCCGACCTCTGCATACCCCTTTTATCCTTCCTATTTCTACCCACCAGTTCCGAAACCCTGAAAGCCCCGAAGAAGGCCACCACAAAAACAGCTCGAAACAACACCCTTTCATACTCGGATCTGCAAATTCCAGATAGAAGCCCCACCACCCTTTGCAGCACAGCAAACATCACCGGCCTCCTCCCATCCGCCACCGATTTCCCCCTGCACAAACTTCGGGCCACCAGCCGTACTAAGAAATGCTTAGACACATCCTCTCACCCCATCAACTGAAATAAAAATGCCATAGCCGCTAAACGCCTTCTCACCATGGACCTAGATATTCCCTCCTCCCTCCATTCCTGCATCCACTCTAGCAGAGCCCGTAGTCTCCCCGCTGTAGACTCTGACGCTCTCCTCCCCTGCAGCCTTGAGGCCCATAGCTCCCATATCTGCGTATAAACCCTCCATGTCCTCGGCACCAAAGCTCCCTTTACCATGTCCATCAGGTTGGCAATGCTATGTCCCACAGATCGTCCGGACACTGCTCCCCACTGAAATCCGCCTCCGGGGCCAACCAATGGAACCGATCCCACTGCAAAAGGGAAAGAGCGTCAGCAATCTCATTTTGCCTTCCCGGAACATGCACAGCTCTAAACAAGATATTGCATTGCATACATTTGAGCACAAATATCCTCAACACTCTCACCACCGGGGGGGGGAAGCTGCTGACAACCTATTCAAAGCCATCACCACCCCCATATTGTCAGAATGGAATGTTACCCTTCTATTGGCAAGTTGTTTTGGCCACACATGTAACGCCACCAATAATGGAAACAGTTCCAGGAGCACCAAATTATTAGTAAAGCTCAAGTCCCTCCACTCCTTAGGCCACTGCCCGACACACCACTTCCCATTTAAGTATGCCCCGAACCCAATCGCTCCCGAAGCATCCGTAAACAGATCCAAATCCGAGTCAACGCCCATTTCTTGCACCATCGCTCTCCCATTGAAGTCTCGTAAGAACTCCCGCCACACCCTTAAGTCCTCTTTGAGCTCTTTTTTCAACCGGACCCAATGAAAAGGCTCCTTCACTCCCACCGTTGCCTGAGACAAGCTCCTCAGGAAAACCCTCCCAACCGGGATGATCTTGCAAGCAAAGTTGAGCTTTCCTATCAGCAACTGAAGCTCCCTCAATTTTAGATTTTGCTGTCCAAGCACCCCATCAATCGTCTCCACCAAATCCACTATTTTGTCCTCTGGTAACCTGCATTCCATCCGGATAGCATCAATTTCAATCCCCAGAAAGCTCAAACACGTTGTTGGGCCTTCCGACTTCTCCTCGGCCACTGGAATCCCGAAATCCCCAGCCACCTTCATAAACGTGTTCATCAGGTGCTCACAGTCCCTGGACCCATCCGGTCCCACGAACAAGAAGTCGTCCAAATAGTGGACCACTGATTTGGAACCCGCCACCTGGCATACTACCCACTCCACGAAGCGGCTAAAAGTTTCAAAATAGAAACACAAGATTGAAAACCCCATTGGGAGGCACAAATCCACGAAGAAAGAATCATCAAATACGCAACCTAGCAAATGGTGACACTTAGGGTGCACCGGCAACAGGCGAAAGGCCGATTCCACATCCACCTTGGCCAATAGTGCCCCCTTTCCCGCCTGCCGGACCAAGTCCACCGCCTTATCAAACGACGCATACCTGACCGCTGTCAACTCAGGATCAATTCCATCGTTAACAGAACCCCCTTTGGGGTAGGACAGATGATGGATCATTCTGTATTGCCCCGGGGCTTTCTTTGGCACGACCCCCAATGGGGAAACCCTTAGATTCTCTAACGGCCTAACCTTAAAGGGGCCCGCCATCCTGCCCAATGACACCTCCTTCGTCAATTTGCCCCTCACGATTTCAGGGAATTCCATAGCCGATATAAGTTACCCGGAATCCCGGTCCCTGACCCCTCCCAAAAAGGAATCCAAAACCCCCAACTGAACCCCGACAACAACAATTCCGCATCCCTCCTCCTCGTTCCCCCTCCCCTAGCGAACCGTTCTAACCACGGGACCAGCCTTACGACCTTCACCGGCATCCAAACCCGGAACAGCCGCTTCCCCCGATCTAGCTGGCACTCGCCCCCGCTTGAAGCACTTCGCGAACGAGTGTGCCACACTGCACCCGGAACATTTGTGTTTGTACTTACATGCCCCTCCAAAACAACATTGCCCGTCATTAAATTGAAAACACAGTCCCTTTCGGAGGGCCACTGCTGCTGTAGATCCCGCTCCGCTCGCATTTGCTCCTGCCCCACGAAAGGACTGCCCTCCTCGAAGTGGTGTCATCATCTCCAACCATATGCCCATGTCGCGATCGTCCCACTTCATATCCGGACATGCCGCAATCCACTGCCGAAACTGCTCGTCGTACCTCCACCACGCCATTCCTCCGTACGTCCGGTAAGCCTCTGATATTTCATCATAATAACAAAACAAAGCTGAGCCTTGCTCTGGGTATTTTTCCGCGGTCACACTGGCCAAGATACAGAAAGCCCGGGACCAATTCGCAAACGTCTTCGCCAGTTTCCGATACCTCTTCTTTCTCTCTTCTTCCTCTTTTTTCCCCTGCTCTCCTTTCTGATCTTCCTTAATCTCCATGAACTGCTCCAGGGGCAATAGCAAGAAAATTTCCAAGAATTCCCTTTTCCAGATCTTATCTTTAATCTCCTGTGTCAGATGGATGCCCAATGGCCCAATCGTGCAAAAGCATGGCCTGCTCATGGCAACTTCGGCTACCTTAATGACGCCTCCCCCTGTCCCACTCACCCCTGCGGGTGCCGCTCCTGCCCCTTGGGCCCCAGCGATTTGGCCCCCTTGCTGCCCCCACACTCCTGCCACCCCTAGAGCCCCACTGCACTGCCTCTCCACCTGAGCCACCAAATCCTTCAAACCCTGCAACAGCACTGCATTCACACCCATACCCCCAGTCCCCGTAGTATTAGCCACTGAAGTGTTAGTCCCATTCCCAGGCTCCTCACCTGCCGCCCTAGGAGCCGTAGCTGGCTGGTCCGGCTCCACCGGTTCCGTCCCCCGCGCTCCATCCTCTGATCTGCCTGAAGTCACCCTGACTGTCTCCCTCCTTCTCACCGGTGACCTTGTCTTCCTTCGGTCCCTGTCGTTATCCCGCTGTCTCCTTGGTGACCTGTCTAGTCTGCCCCATGACAGAGATGAGTGGGAGGTTCTGATCCTCCGTCCTCCCAATGGAGAACGTGACCTCGTCCGCCGTCTACTGCTCCCGGACCTCCCGCTCCTTGGCCCCTATTGCTGGGGCCGTCGTCCCTTCCAGCCTGTGAAGAAAGCACAACCTCAGAACCAGCCCTACCAGGCCGCCCCGTTCCTGTCTCTACCCTGCCGTCCTCCCCGTCACGTCTCCTGCTTGTGTCCAGGCTAGAGCCCGCCTCCACTTCAACCCTATCCCTGGCAGCCCCAGGTGCCCACAATTGTAACAGCTGAGCCAAAGCCCTCATGTCCCCTACCTGGTCCGCCGTGTCTGGTCCTTCTTCCACCGCCCCTCCTTGCCCTTCCTCTTCGAATTCTTGATATGAATCCCCCAAGAATATGGTGTCCATGTCATTGAAGTCCAATGCTGCCTCAGGTGGCGCCTGCCTGCCAGGCCCGCCGTCACTAGTCCCGGGGAGCTCTGGAGAAAGGATACAAGAGAGGAGGAGAGACAGCCAACATCAGTGCCACAATACCACCATCCGCCACCCACTGTCTACTCAGCCCCCCCAAACCGTGGGGGGGAGGTATGAAGTGCATGAAAGGGGGGGGTATGAAGTGCATGAAGGGGGGGTGATAGAGGAATGATGGTTATGGAACAGGGTAAAGAGGGGTGGGGGGGTTGGAGGGTATGGAGGAAAGGGGGGGTATTGACCGTCTATTGGGCCTTATTTACGGCTCCTGGTTAACTTGCCCCCAAGTACTCCCTCCATCTGGGCCTTATTCCCGGCCGCCCCTGGTTAGTTTGCCCCAAGACCTTCTAACATCTGGGCCTTATCCCCGGCCCCCTGCCTAACCTAACACCTGTGACACCTAACCGAGCCTTATCCCACGGCCCCCCGTCTCACATAGGTCCTCTTTTGCCTGACCGGGCCCTGAACCACAGCCCCCAGCAGCCCTTCGTCACCTCCACTGGGCCCCGCTCTCGGCCCTCAACCTGCGGCTGCAGCCCCCACTTAGGCCTCCCGGCCCTCACATGGCCCCCCAGGCCCGCCACCGCACCTGTGCCTGAGCCTCTCCTGCCTCCTTAGTTCTTACCTCCGTCCTCGACGAACGTCTTCGACCTCGTCTTCCTCCTCTGCTTCCCTCCACGGGCCGTGCCACCTCCGGATCCACCATCAGCCGATCCGACAGCCTCCTGCGCCAGCCCAGGCCTCCGTGCGGGCCCAACCGGCATCGACGTCCTGCTCCTCCGACCGATCGGTCCACCCGGCGATGTCCCTCTGGAGCTTCTGCTGCGCAGGCTTCTGCCTCTCGCAGCGTTACCGCCACCCAGCTCCGGACTGAGCCTCTCAGGCGGTTTGGCCCTCCTCACCGGTCAGCCCTGAGGAGGCCGTGATGTCCCGCCTCTCGCTGCATCGTCCACCGCTGTCGGAGCAGCCCCTGCCTTCTGGAGCTACTCCAGTACCCAGTCAGCACCCCTGGCTTGGGCCAGGGCCTCCACAGCTGCCATCACGTCCCGAGTCGCCATGCTGCAGAAGGTAAGTGTGCAACAAAGCTAGCTTTCTTCCACACTTACCCTCTGTTCTCAAAGTTTTGGTGCTCTTTCAGGGACCACCCCCTCTTTATACTCGTAGCCTCCAGCCCCTCCTCGCTACCCTTAGCCACCCCCCTTTTAGCCCTCAGCTCTGTCACACCTATACAGGGGTTAAATGCCCTTCCCCTGCATAGGTGCCGTCCAGGGCTTCCTGTTTCAATCGTCAATCCTAGCATTTCACAAAAGCTAGGCTTGACTTTCACTTTAAGCCAGTAACCTTATTCTCAGGTTACCACTGTCAGGGGAGAGTTGTTTAAAATCTTATGCTCTATCTGAATCATGAAAGAAACATTTTGGGTTTAATATTTCTTTAAGTCTGAATCTTTATAAATGGCCATTAGAAAAATAAGCGTACTGCCTTGATTAAGAGTTGAACATGTGGAGTTCAGCAGGTAGACATTCTGTCCCCTACAATATCTGGATACTTGACAATCTTATTTTCAGTATCCCATTTTATGATGATATTATATAGGAAGGTCAGGTTTTGGCCCTGCATAATCAAACTAATTATAAAAGATCTAAATTTCCAAAATTGATATATACTTCCCTGTCATATAACTTTAACAAAAGGTTATATTTCCCAAAATCAATAAAGTTATGTCTATTTGATGTAGAAAACAGCAACTGTGAATGCTTGCCAAATTGAATGTGACTGTTTTTTACTGCCTATTCACACTTTGAAAATGATATCTCTGGACTCACTGTTCATTTTTTTCATCATCATCAAAAAGAAAGCCCTACCTATAAGAGATACATTTGAGATATAGTGCCATATGTTATTATGATTTTTGCTGTAGCTTTTGCTTTAGACCAATCTAACAATCATTACATGGCCAAACTGAAAGGTGTAAATTTTCCATCTAAATATTTCAAAATGTAGTGAGCCAATTTAAAATTTTATGGGATTTCATTGACTGCCAGTGAGAGGTAAACTGCCAAATTAATTTAGCAACTCCAAATATAAGTAATGCTAGAGTGGACAAAAATCATACAGCTATAATATATAAAGGGCTAGATTACAAGTAGAGCACTAATTTATCACAAATTCGAGCTTGCGGAAGCAATTAGCGCTCTTAAAATTAACCAGAATACATATCTCGGGTTAATTTTAAAAATGTCCCCCAATTGCCCCTAAAATAAACTGTATAGTGTCTTTAAAAAAAAAAAAATAGCATCTTTAATTTTTAAAATAATAACTGCACAAAGTAATTTTTAGGGGTTAAGAAAGTTAGGGAATGTGAAGTGGCTCTGGAAATAGTTTTTACAATGCAGTTTATGGGCACTGCTGTATTTGCTGTAAATATATATGTATATGCTTATACAGACATCCCTACTTGCAAAAACTTATTTCAGGTAGGTGGCTTCACCGGCTACTCTGCTGCATGCTGCTCCCCCAACCTATTTTCCAGTGATTGTATGCTTGTTGAATGCTCAAATATTACAGAATACGAAATTGTATTACGTGCAGTAAATAAGGTAGTATTTGTCTTTTATTTTATTAAAATCAGTGGGGGCTTTTTGGTTACTGAAGCATGCTTTGAGGGTTCCATACCGTCCCAGCTTGTGAAGTACTTAGTATAGTTGTCCCTGTACGACTTTTGGATTTTGTTTCTGGGAGCATGTGTGATTTTAAGTTTGAGAGGCTATTTGTAATTATGTTTTCTACTCACAGTAGAGTCAGTCTGATAAGGACTTGACAGCAGGGATGTCTATCTCCTTCCTCACAGGGGCACATTTTATTTGCCCTCATTCTCAGTGTTGCCTGCTACTATTCTTCTCCTCCCCCAAGAGCCTTATCGCCGCCTCCAAACATCAGGAGGGAGGGTGGCAGACACTCAATTTGCTGAAAGTAAATACAGACTTGCTGTGACAACGCCTTCCTGCCCGATAACGTCACCGCAACTTGAGGCATTTCTTAAAGAAACACTCGGCTAGATTTGGAGTTTTGTCGGTAACGACCCGAAAAACTAACGCCGGCTTTTTTCTGGCCGCACCATAAAAATAACTCTGGTATTGAGAGTCCACATAAAGGCTGCGTTAGGCTCCAAAAAAGGAGCGTAGAGCATTTTTAACGCAGCTTCAACTCTCAATACCAGAGTTGCTTACGGACGCGGCCAGCCTCAAAAACGTGCTCGTGCACGATTCCCCCATAGGAAACAATGGGGCTGTTTGAGCTGAAAAAAACCCAAACACCTGCAAAAAAGCCGCGTTCAGCTCCTAACGCAGCCCCATTGTTTGCTATGCGGTAACCCTTCCTACGTCTGCACTTAACACTCTAACATGTACCCCGAGTCTAAACACCCCTAACCTTACACTTATTAACCCCTAATCTGCTGCCCCCGCTATCGCTGACCCCTGCATATTATTATTAACCCCTAATCTGCCGCTCCGTAAACCGCCGCTACTTACATTATCCCTATGTACCCCTAATCTGCTGCCCTAACATCGCCGACCCCTATATTATATTTATTAACCCCTAATCTGCCCCCCACAACGTCACCTCCACCTGCCTACACTTATTAACCCCTAATCTGCCGACCGGACCTGAGCGCTACTATAATAAAGTTATTAACCCCTAATCCGCCTCACTAACCCTATAATAAATAGTATTAACCCCTAATCTGCCCTCCCTAACATCGCCGACACCTAACTTCAAACATTAACCCCTAATCTGCCGACCGGAGCTCACCGCTATTCTAATAAATGTATTAACCCCTAAAGCTAAGTCTATCCCTAACACTAACACCCCCCTAAGTTAAATATAATTTAAATCTAACGAAATTAATTAACTCTTATTAAATAAATTATTCCTATTTAAAGCTAAATACTTACCTGTAAAATAAATCCTAATATAGCTACAATATAAATTATAATTATATTGTAGCTATTTTAGGATTTATATTTATTTTACAGGTAACTTTGTATTTATTTTAACCAGGTACAATAGCTATTAAATAGTTAAGAACTATTTAATAGCTAAAATAGTTAAAATAATTACAAATTTACCTGTAAAAGAAATCCTAACCTAAGTTACAAATAAACCTAACACTAGACTATCAATAAATTAATTAAATAAACTACCTACAATTACCTACAATTAACCTAACACTACACTATCAATAAATTAATTAAATACAATTGCTACAAATAAATACAATTAAATAAACTAGCTAAAGTACAAAAAATAAAAAAGAACTAAGTTACAAAAAATAAAAAAATATTTACAAACATAAGAAAAATATTACAACAATTTTAAACTAATTACACCTACTCTAAGCCCCCTAATAAAATAACAAAGCCCCCCAAAATAAAAAAATGCCCTACCCTATTCTAAATTACTAAAGTTCAAAGCTCTTTTACCTTACCAGCCCTGAACAGGGCCCTTTGCGGGGCATGCCCCAAGAAATTCAGCTCTTTTGCCTGTAAAAAAAACCATACAATACCCAAGCCCCCCAACATTACAACCCACCACCCACATACCCCTAATCTAACCCAAACCCCCCTTAAATAAACCTAACACTAAGCCCCTGAAGATCATCCTACCTTGTCTTCACCTCACCGGGTATCACACCGATCCGTCCAGAAGAGCTCCTCCGATGTCCTGATCCAAGCCCAAGCGGGGGGCTGAAGAGGTCCATGATCCGGCTGAAGTCTTCATCCAAGCGGGGCAGAAGAGGTCTTCCATCCGATTGAAGTCTTCATCCAAGCGGCATCCATCCGGAGCGAAGCGGCAGCATCCTGAAGACCTCCACCGCGGAACATCCATCCTGGCCGACGACTGAACGACGAATGACGGTTCCTTTAAATGACGTCATCCAAGATGGCATCCCTCGAATTCCGATTGGCTGATAGGATTCTATCAGCCAATCGGAATTAAGGTAGGAATATTCTGATTGGCTGATGGAATCAGCCAATCAGAATCAAGTTCAATCCGATTGGCAGATCCGATCAGCCAATCAGATTGAGCTTGCATTCTATTGGCTGATCGGAACAGCCAATAGAATGCGAGCTCAATCTGATTGGCTGATCGGATCAGCCAATCGGATTGAACTTGATTCTGATTGGCTGATTCCATCAGCCAATCAGAATATTTCTACCTTAATTCCGATTGGCTGATAGAATCCTATCAGCCAATCGGAATTCGAGGGACGCCATCTTGGATGACGTCATTTAAAGGAACCGTCATTCGTCGTTCAGTCGTCGGCCAGGATGGATGTTCCGTGGTGGAGGTCTTCAGGATGCTGCCGCTTCGCTCCGGATGGATGCCGCTTGGATGAAGACTTCAATCGGATGGAAGACCTCTTCTGCCCCGCTTGGATGAAGACTTCAGCCGGATCATGGACCTCTTCAGCCCCCCGCTTGGGCTTGGATCAGGACATCGGAGGAGCTCTTCTGGACGGATCGGTGTGATACCCGGTGAGGTGAAGACAAGGTAGGATGATCTTCAGGGGCTTAGTGTTAGGTTTATTTAAGGGGGGTTTGGGTTAGATTAGGGGTATGTGGGTGGTGGGTTGTAATGTTGGGGGGGGTATTGTATGTTTTTTTTTACAGGCAACAGAGAAGTTTTTCTTGGGGCATGCCCCGCAAAGGGCCCTGTTCAGGGCTGGTAAGGTAAAAGAGCTTTGAACTTTAGTAATTTAGAATAGGGTAGGGCATTTTTTTATTTTGGGGGGCTTTGTTATTTTATTAGGGGGCTTAGAGTAGGTGTAATTAGTTTAAAATTGTTGTAATATTTTTCTTATGTTTGTAAATATTTTTTTATTTTTTGTAACTTAGTTCTTTTTTATTTTTTGTACTTTAGCTAGTTTATTTAATTGTATTTATTTGTAGTAATTGTATTTAATTAATTTATTGATAGTGTTGTGTTAGGTTAATTGTAGGTAATTGTAGGTAGTTTATTTAATTAATTTATTGATAGTCTAGTGTTAGGTTTATTTGTAATTTAGGTTAGGATTTCTTTTACAGGTAAATTTGTAATTATTTTAACTATTTTAGCTATTAAATAGTTCTTAACTATTTAATAGCTATTGTACCTAGTTAAAATAAATACAAAGTTACCTGTAAAATAAATATAAATCCTAAAATAGCTATAATATAATTATAATTTATATTGTAGCTATATTAGGATTTATTTTACAGGTAAGTATTTAGCTTTAAATAGGAATAATTTATTTAATAAGAGTTAATTTATTTTGTTAGATTTAAATTATATTTAATTTAGGGGGGTGTTAGTATTAGGGTTAGACTTAGCTTTAGGGGTTAATACATTTATTAGAATAGCGGCGAGATTCGGTCTTCAGATTAGGGGTTAATAATTGAAGTTAGGTGTCGGCGATGTTAGGGAGGGCAGATTAGGGGTTAATACTATTTATTATAGGGCTAGTGAGGCGGATTAGGGGTTAATAACTTTATTATAGTAACGCTCAGGTCCGGTCGGCAGATTAGGGGTTAATAAGTGTAGGCAGGTGGAGGCGACGTTGTGGGGGGCAGATTAGGGGTTAATAAATATAATATAGGGGTCGGCGGTGTTAGGGGCAGCAGATTAGGGGTACATAAGGATAACGTAGGTGGCGGCGCTTTGCGGTCGGCAGATTAGGGGTTAATAAGTGTAGGCAGGTGTAGGCGACGTTGTGGGGGGCAGGTTAGGGGTTAATAAATATAATACAGGGGTCGGCGGTGTTAGGGGCAGCAGATTAGGGGTACATAAGTATAACGTAGGTGGCGGTCGGCAGATTAGGGGTTAAAAAATTTTTTCGAGTGTCAGCGATGTGGGGGGACCTCGGTTTAGGGGTACATAGGTAGTTTATAGGTGTTAGTGTACTTTAGAGCACAGTAGTTAAGAGCTTTATAAACCGGCGTTAGCCCAGAAAGCTCTTAACTACTGACTTTTTTCCTGCGGCTGGAGTTTTGTCGTTAGATGTCTAACGCTCACTTCAGAAACGACTCTAAATACCGGAGTTATAAAAATCCCATTGAAAAGATAGGATACGCAATTTACGTAAGGGGATCTGCGGTATGGAAAAGTTGCGGCTGGAAAGTGAGCGTTAGACCCTATTTTGAGTGACTCCAAATACCGGCGGTAGCCTAAAACCAGCGTTAGGAGCCTCTAATGCTGGTTTTCACGGCTACCGCCAAACTCCAAATCTAGGCCACTGTTTCCGGATTTGGGCAACATTGGATCATGGTACTTGTAGTTTCAGTGAGATTGCATTTCATTTGCAGGCATCAGGGAGCTGCTATTACAATGAGGGAGACTTCAGGGAGAGTTGGGATGTCTGCTTATACACTGTACATATATATTAATGAGATGAGGAAAGAAAAACACTGGGTCTCACAGTAAATCCAATGGTCTATTGTGGAGCCGGCTTCAATAAACGCACAGGGTGAACTCCTATCTGAGGCTTTTGCGCAGGCGTACATGCGCTTCATCAGAGATAATTGCCTCTGCTGTTCTGGATCATTTTATAGGTGAGTGGAACCAATAAGATGAGGGGTGTGTTTTTATATTGGTATTTAAAGGAACATTAAACTCAGTTCTTTTCTTTCATTATTCAGATAGAGAATACCTATTTAAACAACATTCAAATTTACTTCTATTATTTAATTTGCTTCATTCTTTAGATATACTTTATAGAAGAAATAGCAATGCACATGGGTTAGCCAATCACACAAGGCATTTATGTGCAGTCACCTAACAGCAGCGTCTGAGCATATCTAGATATGCTTTTTAGCAAAGGATATGAAGCGAAGGAAGCAAATTAGATAATAGAAGTCAATTAGAAAGTTGTTTAAAATTGCATGCTCTTTCTAAATCATGAAAGAAAAAAAATTGGGTTTCATGTCCCTTTAACCATTGTTTGACTTATGTAACAGAGAAATTTTAATGAAAATATGTACTGTTAATTAGTCAAACGAGTTAATATAAAATTCAATGTTTAAGGGGCGGAGCCTGGCCATGAACTGAGATGGCTGCTATTCCCTAGAGCTCCGTTGTCCCTTGTGTAAATTGCATAAAACTCAACATGATTAATTAACGTTTTTATCTTCTAATATACTTGGCAATCCCTACCATAGCTGTTGGAACCCTGAGGTGCATTAATTGGGGAAGTGCGAGAGGAGCATACCAGAATATTGCCTGGGGACCGTGAATATACCGGTCACAAGAAAAGGATCTACCCGATAAACTTGGAGCAGGCTCCGGTCTCATAACTTTCTACATCAGAGGGGGCCGAGGCGAACACACTTTTCAAAAGCCCCAGAGCCGGATACTCCCGCATGTGCCCCTGATAGCACGGACCGCACCCACGTGGCATACCCGCAAATAGGTGAAAAAAGAGCCCTAAGGACCGGGACCCGGCCCGAGAAATACATACGGAGTGCTGGGAGCACCGCCCGCATCGGACTCATCATAGTGGGGTGCCTTCTAGCTTACCCCAGATCGCATCGCCGGAGTAAAGGCCGCACCCACGTGGTCCACCAGAGACACAGGCGGTAAGAGCCTAACAAACAGAGGCCTAGCGCTGAAACCACTCCTGGAGTGCAGATTGCCACCCGGAGCCTTTAAGTCCCTGGGAGCAGGCAGACACATACCGGAAGGCACCTAGAGAAGAATTCAAAGAGCAAGGAGGCCGGTAAGTCCTGAATATAAAAGGGGCAGCAAGTTCAAAAGAGGGGCTACCCCATACGCTGAATAAAAGACCTGTTAGGCTCACTTGCCCATAAGACCTCACTGGGAAAGCCTTGGCGCAGCTTTAAAGACCCTTTAACGCACCAGTTCATTCTCCTACACATCGCAATATATTGAAGGGGGCTACACACAGAGTGACCACTCACAGAAATAGGCCACAATACGCAGTTAGCCTACTGTTAAGAACTGCTGCAGACATATAAATGCTAAGGTGGAAAAAGTGACACAATCGGCATACAGATCCACAAAGACTCAATAAAAATAGGGGTGCCCTGGGGAATCCTATACCCCTTAATTATGGCCAGCAAGAGGAACCCCAAACCACAAAAAGGTGCACATTCATCAAATATGGAAAACTATTTGATATCAGCTGATTCAGTCTTGCCCCCCAGCAAATCAACACATGCTGTGGTGGAGCCGTCCATCACTGTTCATATGCAGGACCAGGAGCCTGGTGCACAAATGCATAACTATCTCACAAAGGGCGATATCACCAATCTCTCCTCCAAAGAGGATATAAAGAATGCTATGCAGGACTTTAAGAACATGTTCGGGGAACTAAAAAAAAACAGTATGGCTGTGGATAGACGTGTCACTCAGGTAGAGGAAAAACAGGAAACCCTAAGTTCAGACATGCAACAACAATCCAGTCTCTTACAGGCTCAGGAGGGCACTGTGCAAGCTCTAATGGACCGTGTGGAGGATCTTGAAAACCAGAGCAGGCGGAACAACCTGCGGCTGAGGGGCATCCCCGAGGCTGTAGATCCACCTGCTCTATTACAGTTTATTCAGGAATTCGTCAGATACCTCAAAAATAACGATTCTGCACAAGACTTGCAAATAGAAAGAGCCCACAGGGCCCGACGCCCAAAACCACAGAATAGAGCCCCACCAAGAGATGTTATACTGAAATTTCTTTCCTTTAGGGACAAAGAAGAGGTCCTGAAACTGGCCAGAGCAAAGCATCCCATCACTTTTAGGGGAACAGAGATCCAAGTGTATTCAGACCTGTGCCCCACAACACTGCAAAAAAGAAGAGACCTGCGGCGTATAACTATGGCACTGAGGGAGAGGAGGATCCCTTACAAGTGGGGTTTCCCCACATGTCTTATAGCCACTAAAGATAACACTACCCACATCCTTAGGTCCCCGGAGGATCTCTCAGGATTTGCCCAGGCACTTGGCCTTGATATTGGTCCACTACAGGACGAAGATGCTGCACCACAGGATGTCCGTGGCGGGGGTCCGGGAGAAAATCAGTAAACTTAAAATTGACTCTCTCTAGTGAATCTGGGGAGGATTGTGATATTCTTGACCTCCTAGCTCTCAGGGACCACAGCAGCAACCCATTTGGGTCAAACTTTTTTATTGTTACCGGGACAGAGCAACGGACATCTCAGATGAACTCTCAGGTCGTATGCTATCATGACTATTTCAGTTTAACATAAATATGTATATGTTGCTATTGTACCCACATAAAAGATAATATGTTGCACCCCTTACTGTTAATTCTGCATGTATCAACCCCTGAAAGGGGCATGTGTCCTAACTGAGAGTGAGGTTAACTACTGTACAGGAATGCTTTTAAATGCTTTGATGATACAGGAGATGTTGTGTTTACACCCCAATAGGCAAACAGTTAGGCACACTCAGAAAGGAAAACTCAGCCGACAATACATGGTGAGCTTAACCCATTAGGAGCTTTGACAGAAAAGGGGGCCACCCATCAGTGACACTAGTTCTGGATGCTCTTTTATAATAAGCTAACCCTATAGGCTGCCGACATTAACCCCCTGAATTTGCTCCGTGATCTACCAAACAATGTAGTAAACCACTGATACTATGTGCTCTTCACTATCTGGGGGACACAGGGGGAACAAGGCCTACACTCCACTACACAAACAGTTGGACACATCCAGATAGGGACTCTAGAGCTACGGAGTAAGGTGAGATTAGCTTGCATCAGAGAGCTGGAGCATTCTAACCTCATGGGCCCTCTGTCCCGGTCTTCAAACTCATGAGGTATTGCCCAAGTACCACACTTAGTTAGCATAAATTATTTTGAGTTACAAAGATAACATTTTTTGATTTATGTAAAATGCAATACACACAGGAACAACTACCCCTGCCTGATTGAGTAGTTGATATTGTTTATTGTTATAATAGAACCTTATTGTTCATTGTTTATTGCTGTTTTCTGGTTCACGTGGTTTGATTCAATTGTGTATAACACTCTATACTATTAAATCTGATCCTCTTCTGAGAGGACACTTTATTAACCCTTTTTCCTTTTCCTTTCCAATACTTACTCCCCCCCTTTTCCTACCTACCTGACCCCCCCTGAACACTCACAGGACCCCTCCCTCTCTCGCTTGAATTACCCCCCCCCCCCCCCCCCCCCCGAATTTTACCTTTTTTTTTTTTGCTGTCTCTTCTCCTTTCCCTCTTCCCCCTCCACTCATCCCCCGTGCAAGCCCCCCCTTGACTCCATCTCATCTCCCTCTTCCCCCCCCACTCATCTACCGTGGGAGCCCCCCTGACTCCTTCTCATAGCCCCCAGACCAAAATGGAGTCTCACCGGTTGAGACACAGGTCTCACCCAGTTGAGCTTATCTCTATAAACACGAAGGGACTTAATAGCCCTAATAAGCGCTCCATTGTATTAAATGACATGCAAAGGATGGGGGGAGATGTAATTTTTTTACAATAGACTCACTTCTCAGCAACACGAGAACCGAAATGGTTCAATCGCCACTACCCAACTGCATATTTTGCGTTCGGCCCTGAGAAAAAAAATGGGGTTGGAATTCTCTTTAGCGAAAGAATGCCCTTCCAACTATCACAGGCCCATAGGGACCCTGAAGGTAGATATCTGATACTCACTGGCTCCTTGTTTGGGAGGCCCATAACACTTGCAAATGTATACAGCCCCAATATGTCCCAGCACCTCTTCCTACAAAGGGTCACCCGCAAAATTCTCGAGATCCAGATTGGAGTTCTCTTCCTGGGGGGGGGACCTCAATGCCTATCTTGATCCCTCCCTTGACACCTCCAATGGTGTTTCCAGCGCCCCTCAGAAAACCCTGAAGCGAATGACGGCTTCACTAGCAGAGATCGCAGTCCATGATATATGGCGTGCGCACCACCCTCTGGATAAAAATTATACCTTCTACTCGCACCCACATAGAAAATATTCTAGAATTGATTATTTGTTCACTGACTCCATGGGCTTAATAATCACTAAAAGCAGTCACATTTCCGCTATCACTTGGTCCGATCATGCCCCAGTCGGGTGTTCTATACAATGGCTTAGTGTTCCAATCACTCCTTTCATGTGGAGGCTGGATGACACGTTATTGGATGATCCTGTATTCAATTCTGATATCAGGAAATCCCTAGTTGAATTCTTCCGCATCAATTCCGATGACCAGATGAAAGACACCACCATCTGGGAGGCACACAAGTGCACTATAAGAGGCCTACTGATTAAGCGTAGAGCAAAACTCAAAAGATTGCGAAGAGAGCGTTATACCGCTCTACTGTCTCAAGTTGACAACTCAGAACAACTTCACAAGGCAAACCCGCATGACGAGGTTGAACTGGCTCGGCTGACTCTAGCCAGGTGAAATCTACTGCAGTTCCTGCAGGAAGAATATCAGAAACAGGCTCTCATACTAAGACAACTATTTTTTGAGCAGGGGGGACAATCCTGGAAAGCTCCTTGCCAGGGCACTTGCGAGAAAAAAACTGAAAGCATATGTGCGCCATGTGAAGGACAAGGAAGGTAGGGACAAAGCGGACGGAGAGCCCATAGCAGAGGTGTTTAGGGTCTATTACAGCTCCCTTTACAACTTACATAACTCAGACCGGCCGGGAGGAGATACCACCTCCAGGAGCCGGGAAAAAGAAAATATCCTCCAATACCTTGAGGGCATTGATCTTCCCAAACTCACAAATGAAGACACAGATTCCCTGGAATCCCCATTTACAATTGAAGAAGTCCAAAACGCCATTAAAGACCTCCCCTTGGGTAAGGCTCCGGGACCAGGTGGCTTTGGCCTGAAATACTATAAACAATATGCGGGCATCCTTGTCCCGGAGCTAACCAATATGTTCAACTCACTAGCGGACGACCCGAACCTCCCGGGCTCTATGCTAGAAGCCTACATTACGGTCCTCCCCAAACCTGGGAAATCCCCGGATAGACCAGAGAATTTCAGACCTATATCTTTACTTAATTCAGTTGTAAAGATACTTGCAAAGGTCTTGGCCACCCGCATAAATAGATACCTCCCAGATCTAATCTCTACTGAACAAGTCGGGTTTATACCCGCGCGCGAGGCCAGGGATAACACCCTTAAAGTACAACAGTTAATAACTCACGCCCATGTACATGATAAACCGCTTTCTCTGGTCACTACAGACGCAGAGAAAGTGTTCGACCGGGTCAACTGGTTATTCATTCGGCTAACACTACAAAAATTCGGCTTCGGACCCAATTTCATAAACAAAGCAATGTCTCTTTACTCAACTCCAAATGCAAGGGTGAGAGTAAATGGCATCCTCTTGGATACGTTCCTGATCAGGAACGGGACGAGACAGGGGTGCCCCCTCTCGCTGCTCTTATTCACACTCACCATTGAAGTACTGGCGAGTAAAATCAGAGCCAACTCGGCGGTGAGAGGGTTTATAGTGGGCAACACTGAGCATAAATTATCTATGTATGCCGACGATGTCCTCCTTACAATTTCGGACTCGGCCAGCTCCCTCGGAGCAGCGATGGCGGAGCTCGGGGCATACGGGAAGGTCTCGAACTTTCTCCTCAATCCCCAAAAATCAGAGATTTTAAACATATCCGAACCAGCAGAAGCCTTTGCCGCCCTTGAGTCTAATTGTCCGATAAAGATTGCCACACATAAAATTAAATATTTAGGAATCACACTCACGCCCAACATACCAGAAACAGTGAACCTGAATTATTAAAATATCAGTGATGAAATCTGCAAGGATCTATCCAATTGGAAAAAAGAAAAACATCTCCTGGATGGGCCGCATAGGGGTGGTGAAGATGAATATCTTACCAAGGGTGCTGTATGTCATGCAAACGGTCCCTGCGGCAGCGGCCTCCCACTACATCCAACAAATCCAATCTGCTATGGAGGCATATATCTGGAACGGGATTAGACCACGTATCAAAAAACAAACAATATATCTACCTAGAAACAACGGGGGGCTGGGAGTCCCCCTCTTGGGAGAGTATCAAAGAGCCATCTCTCTCCAGAGGGTTGTGGAATGGTGCAGGAACTCTAATAACAAGAGATGGATACATATGGATAACGAGATCCTCAAACGCGGAAACGTAGGGGCCTTGGCCTGGGTCTCGACGGGGAAGAGACCGGAATCCGCTAAACTATACCCCATGATAGCTGAAACTTTTAAAACATGGGACAAATTACTGGCGGAGGGCACATACGTGTCCACCCCCGCATCACCAAATATCCTGATAAGAGAAAACCCAGACCTGGGCATGGACATTAAATCACATGTTCAGGGGGCTCTCATAGCCTGGCAGAAATAACCATTTCCAATATCCTACAACAGGGTAAACTTAAACCACAGGCTCAGCTGGAGGAGTGGGACCGGACCATATTCGCATCATGGTTTAGAGTCACACAGATGTCTCACTACCTTGATACACACAAGGAACGGGGGGCACTGACCAGAGACAGGACACTATTTGAAATGTTGTGTACTCTACAGCAAACACCGACACACCTCATCTCGAGGCTTTACAAAATTTTACTGACAAGAGGGGGATCTGCGCTCCCATCGTACACCATCGCTTGGCAGACCGAGCTTGGGGTAGAGATATCACCTAAAGAATGGACAAAGATCTTTGCGAGAGCCAAAAAGACCTCGGTCTCTGCGAAAGTGCAAGAAATGCACTATAAATACTTAAGCAGGTGGTACCTAACCCCTCAAAGACTACACAAAATCTATCCTCACTCGAGTGGGGGGTGCTGGAGTTGCTGTGGAGAGGAGGGATCTCTCCGCCATATTTGGTGGACATGCCCGTGCATACGACCGTTCTGGGAGGAGGTGCTGGGAGCAATGAGCAAAATTCTGAATATTATAATCCCCCCAAAACTAACATACCTAATTTACCATGAGCTACCCAAGATAACAGGGGAAGATAAATACCTTCTGTTCCTACTAATGCTAAATGGAGCAAAAGCGCTCATTCCAGCCCATTAGAGTAGACCGCAAGTCCCTAATGTTCAGGAGTGGAAAGCTAAAGTGTGGGACCTGCTAAGACTGGAGCGCTACCATTACCTAAAAACTGGCAAACTAGCCACGCATGAGATGATGACACTAACATGGGAGGGTAGAGGTCTGTGACCTTCCGGCCCCCAGAAATAACCCTTCCTGCCTCACATTCCCTGTACGATCCAATAGACGCCCCCCTCCCTCCCCATCCATCCTCCCCCCCTCCCCTTCCAAGGGAGAGAGAGGGAGTTAAAACATCGCTATTTAAGGGGGTACCCCCCCTTTTTTTTTTTCTCCCCCCCCCTTCCTTTACACCTCCCCTCTCCCCCCCCCCCTTGTTGCCCTCTTCCTCATTCCTCTTACTGTCGTCTTTTCACTTCCACACTCACCTGAGTGCAGGCATCAGGAACTCCGATATATCCAGCTCTGTGTAAAATTTATGCTGGGAATCTTCAGTGATACAGTTATATTTACGCCTGATGTATAAATTTGTTAGCTTATAACTTGAATGCATCACTGGACTTTTAATGCAGCTATCGTTCATGCTTGAGGGGACAAGCTCAAGAACGATGGATCTATGTAATGCAATTAATGACAAAAGTAGTGTTTGCTGTGATACTAATCAGAGACTCATTTCCTGTTCCCTAACCTCAAATGATCACTTTGTGAAGATATAATCGTACAATAAGGTTAGGATTCAAACAATATGTGTTAATTTATGTTTATGTTGTTCTACCTTCATCACACTGTTATGCTCCATGTTGTATAACTCTTGTCATCAAATAAAGCTTGTTTGAAAACAAACAAAAAAACAAAAACAAAAAATCAATGTTTAAGTTATTTGTGTTCACTCACTGCACTGTTCCAACCTATTTGAGTCTGAAACTTCCTGATCATCTACCTATTCTCGCTATCTTTATAGTCCTTTTGTTTGGTAGTTATTAATCCACTCGAATGTATAGTTCATTCTAAGGGAAAAAGAAAGCATGTTATGATAATGGTTTATATTATTATCATATGCTTATTGAATATTAATTAATTATCTAGGAAGGAAGAGATGAGGGAGAAAGAACAGTACATTGGACCCTAGACTTGTTAGTCTTTATACTAGATACCGCTGTTAGTTGTTTGAGGTAGAAAAATCTGGTTTCTATTCTCATATGCTAGCTCTATAGTTCTATACTAGGGTACTAGTTATTACTGAGACCTTGCTAATTTAGTCTTATTAGGTCTATTTAGTAGCTAAGTTAAATCTAAATTCTATAAGAACATCTATTATTAATAATCATACTGATTAGTGTCACTTAAATTGATAAATGAGATGGAAATAATATAAAAGAATTACGAAATGGAATAAAAAATCTAAAGAAGGAGATACTTTTTCTTAGTAGGGATATTGAAGAATGGTCTTGCTATATTTGGGATTTGCTATATATTGAATAATAAATACATATCTGGAGACTCTTTTAATAATTGTATTTATTTCAAGTTATCTGAATGTTAAACTTGTCTATCTTGTGTCTGTTTGATTGTTTATTATTTATAAGTGAACTAAGATGTTTTTTGTGTGTATATTTACTGTTTATTATTTTATGATTATTGCTGTATCCCTAGTCTATGAATAGGTTCACATCATAAATTTTGTTCATGCCTTGTGGTGTTCTAGTCTGTAACGTAAAAATCCAATATACCTCTCTCCTAAGGAGTTTCTTACTTCTATCTCCCACTAATGGATCTTTTTCTATCTGTTCTATTGCCTTAAACAAAAAGTTAGGCAGACTTTGTTCGTGTGAATGAAAATGTTTCGCTACTGAGGTTCTTGGTGTTTCTTCCTCTATTGAAATGAGGTGTTCTCTAATACGATATTTTAGTGGACGTGTTGTTATGCCTATGTATTGTTGTAGGCAAAATTTGCATGTGATGAGATATATGATGTGAGTAGATGTGCAGTCCATTCTTTGTGCTACTTGGTATGTTTTATTTGTTTGTGAAGAATTGAAAGTTAGACTTTTCTCAGTGTATGAGCAACTTTTACATGGAATACGACCACATCTATAGTTGCCTTTTGTAGGTGTAAGCCAATTGGTATTGGCTGTAGTTTTTTTGTGGAATTCCTGAGTAACCATATCACGTATAGTTGGTGCTTTTGGTGCCACAAATTTAATTCCATTTTCTACTTTGCTTCTTAATGTAATATCTCCATTTAAGACTGGTAAATATTTATTTATTATCTTGGTGATAGTGTTAAATTGGTTACTGTATTTGGTAATGAAACATATATCTTCTCTTGGTATTATTGCTTTGTCCTCAGTGTTTAATGTTGTATTTGTTGCTGATCGTTTACTCTTATTAAGAAGTTTTGCCCTATCCATACTTGCTACTTGTTGTTTAATGTTGAGTAAGATGCATTTTTGGTATCCTCTTGCTATTAGTCATCGAGTAAGTTCTTCTGCTTGTTTATTATACGAGTGTAAGGAGGTACAATTTCTCTGTATTCCTAAGTATTGGCCTTTATGAAAGGAGTCTGCTCTTAGAATTGTGTTTCTTGATAATGGTTTTCTGTAAGTGCTAGTAATTATTTTGCCTTCCAAATCAAGTTCTAGTGTTAAATCTAGAAACTCAATGGATATGTCACTCATTTTAAACGTGAAGTTCAAATTAAGTGTGTTATTATTGAAAAATGTACTAACTTCTTTTATAGACAGTTCTGTGTTCTTTCTGTAGATTAAAATGAGATAATCTATAAATCTACCATATACAACCACTTTGTCTTATATTCATATACAGATATATTTTGCATTCGCATTGCGCCTCACCTCTTATACCAGCGCACATTTGCATGCACTGGTATTGCGAGTGGAGCGCAAATATTGCGCTTGCAATATCGCAATTTTGCGCTCCTCTCTTAATCTGACCCAAAATTGGATAACATTTCTGCATACTTTAATGCTTTAAATCTTCATGCATTATCTTAGACTAAAACACTTGTTTCTTTTCTCAAGAGAAAAGTCAGACAAGGTGAATCTGAGAGACCTAATTGGATTTGTCACAAACTGCAATCTGCTGACATAATGGAAGTCTGCAGTACAGCATTTAACTTGTGCTGAGAAGGCATCTGAGGTTCCTCCATATGGAATATAAACTGTTTTTATTCACTGTTCATTTTTGATTTAGCAGATAAATAACTATAATTTTTTTTGTTTGTTTTTTTTTAACTTTTACATTTTACATCCATATTAATAAAAATGTGTGAATTAAAGCAAATAAAAAAAAAACTGGCACCCATACACATTTTTACAAATTAAAAGAATAACAAAGTGATGCATCAATAAATGTATTTGCTAATTTGATCTTGTTTTAATTAAAAACAAACAAACATTACATTAACCCTATCACCATTGTACTTAAACCTGTGTGTCCCCTTTCTCAACACTTAACCCCCCCCCAATCCACTAAATCTCCTACTTTAATTAACCACCTAAATACGGTTAGAGGTTTTAGTTGCGGTGGGGGTCCAGGTGTTTGGGGATTAAGCAAGGTGGGGCATCACAGTTAGGGGGTCAATTGCTCTGCTGGGGTTTTATGGTTACGGGGTAGTTGCAGTGGGAGGTTTGGTTGTTAGCAGGTTAAGTTCAGTGAGGGATCATGACAAGGGTTTTAGATGCGATGGAAAGCTCAGCACTTAGGGGTTAAGTGTGGTGGGGAGCCATTGTTAGGATGTTAGCTGTGATAAGAGGTCCAGTAGGTAGAGGATAAATGTGACATTGGGTCTGGTGGTTTAGGGGTTAAAGAGATATTATAGATAAAATTGGCATGCTTCCATTTGTTAGAGCATGTAATTTTAGCACTACTGTCCCTACAATTGTATTTGTTCATCTCCCTCTAAGGGGTTAAACACATAGTTAAAGTACAGTTCTGGAACCACAGAGAACTGTGCTGGTTCCAAGCAGATCACCTGGTGTGTCGGTTAAATGACTCAGCTGTGTGTTTTCCAATGCTGATTGGTTCAACGCTGAATTCACTTGAGATCAGCATTGCTCTGCAGGCTCCCAAGCAGTACTTAAACTATGTGCTTAACCCAATTGTGAGGCTTGAACACACATATTGCAAAGTAGCTAATACAAAAATGACATGATCTAATGAATTAGAGCATGTCATTTTTGCACTACAATGTCCGATTAATTGTGTTTGTGAATGTCAGGTACTTCCTGTGGAAACACCGCTCTCTGTCCTGGTGAGATGCCAAAGCCTGGTTCTCTGGCCTCTGCATCACATGTGGATGAACGCCACAACCAGGTTCCTGGTCCTAATCGTTTCTAAGCGCACAAGTTTGTGCACTGCCTAGATTTATTAAACGGGCCATGTACTAATTACCAGAACTCCCACCTGGAGGATTTAGGTGTGGGAGTTCCTATAAAAGCTCACTCAGCACATCACTCTGGGCTGAGTTATAACCTTACCTACCTTGTTGTTGGAATTTACACCTGCATATGCTCACCTGGTTCTTGAAAGCCAAGCATACTTACCTGTTACCTGTGTATGCTCACCTTATTTCTGAAGCTGTCTCTGCTGTACTTATCTGGTATTCCCTGCTGGGTATCCTGTGTCTGCTGAGAATCCTGTGTCTACTATACCAGTGACAGCATTCTTCAAACCAGCTGTGCCTTCGGTACCTACCTTGTATCCAGTGGCAGTCCCACCCTCTTCTACAAAATTCAAGCACCAATGCCCACTGGACTTTGTTACTGCAACCTACTTAAGTATTCAGAACTTTGTATGAGACTTTAGTATTCTGCCTTTGGCCTTTGTTCAAACTGGCTGTTTCTGTGATCTTAGATTTGAACTACCAACTGTTCTTTTGCTTATCATTCAGTAAAGCTTTTAAAAGACTTTTGTTGTTCTGTGTATCTGTTTCTGCATTCTGAGTTCCACACACCTTAACCCCATCACAGAATAACACAGCCATATTTAACTTACAGGAATAGTAAAAGATTTAACACAGCAAGTAAATGCAGTAACTCTATCTGTGCATGCCTTACAAGAGAATCAGAATAGACTGGAACAGCAACTCCAAAGACCCTTTATTCAAGTTTGAACTGTTATTTAATTTCTTTCTGGTGAACCACAGTTATGAGCTCAACAACTCTTTGTCACTCACAGCCCTGTCCTTGAGTCTTGGGATAAAGTCTTGTAAAGCCTTGAGTCACAATATGAATACTCTTACAAGACCTCCGTTGCACAAGCTAAGATACGTGCCCTTAGGGCTCGATTTATCAAAGCTGAGGTGGACAGCTCCTGTATGCCTCAGCTCGCCTGTGGCGGGGCAAATTTACCCGCAGGTAGTCACAATTGCACACGAGTGCAATTTTGCACTTGTGTGCAATCCCACCCCCTGCCCGCGCACAGCCAATCATGCACGGGTAGGAACTGTCAATCTCTTTGGTCGGACTAGACCGCAGAGATTGAATTTCGCCATCTTAGAGGTGGTGAAGAGGTTAGGAAAGCAGCGGTCTGATGACCGCTGCTTGTTAAATATGGCAAGCAGGTTCTTGTTAAATACGGCAAGCAGGTTCTTGTGAGAACTTGCAGCCATAGGGCTTTGATAGATCGAGCCCTTAGACAGGGAAAAAGAGATGTGGAAGAATATATAAGAGTTCCATCACCTTGCCCCATTAACCACCATTAAGGATGCTGCCCCCCCGGATCAATTCAGGTTGGGTATGTCTGATACTCTAAAAGATGAACTGGCACAAGTCCCTAAAACACTAGAAAACCTTATTTCTCTATCAACTCAGATTGATTGCCACCTTAGAGAAAGGTGCATGGAAAAGGTTGCTGCTTGTAGTGCTTCTCAAAAGGGTTTTATTTATCCTCTTCCTCCACCTTTACCTGCTGGCTCTACCAAAGAAAAATATCCAAACAGGAGGTGTCTGAGATCCCCAATCAGAAGCAGAAAAGCAAAAATAAAGGTTGTTGATGATTGATTCTGGGGCCAGCGGATGTTTCCTGGACACCCAATTAGCCCAAAGATTCCAGATTCCTAGTCTCACTAAAGAAAAAGTAAATACAAAATATTACTCAGCACACCTATATAATAAAAAAAACAACTTTATTAGTATACAAAATAGTGAAAAAAGTCACTGCCTAAAACCCTTCCATTCCAAACATTCATCCATCATGCATACAAACAAAAGAGCGATTACACCCCAGGTGTCCCTAGGGGAATATAAAAATGCCGCTGGCTTAGGGAGAGTTGTCAATCCTAGCTCTGAAATTAATTCATCGGGGAGATATATTGTGAGACCTATGTTACATTTTGTTTTTGTTCTAATCTATCTCATCTTACAAGTAACGAGAAAAGCTGCCACTTTTATTACATATAATTGGTTAATAATAGACCTACCAGAGGTATTTAGTCCTATTGAGATTTCAGGAGCACCTATTCCTCTAAGTGTCTTAATAGACCACGTGGTGACCACTCTTTACCATAGGCCATGTGCAGGTCATTAGTTTGTATATTTGTTCAATGTTTCTACAGGTAGATATTACCTAGTTGGCAATTGCCTTTTGTTTGGCCCTGACTCACTGGTTTTTGGAGTAAATATATAGATCAACAAAAGACACTTTCTTATATTTCCCATAACACCCTAAATTCTTCCCATCCCCTACCCCTCCCCTTTGGATCTCAAATACATATCATTTAAGGGAGGGCACTAGCTCTACTTCCTTATATACACCCATTACATTACTTGTCAGTACTTATTTATCAGTATCAATTCACTACTTCAATTCTCTGTCTCCACATTATCTGTTATCTCATCCTGAGGCCTTCTTTTTCTGGCTTTGTTACCCCCCCCCCTCAATAATATTTAAGTTTACGGACATAAACTTGTGGATCGCTAAGAATCCCTACATTCTTCCTAATACTGCTAACTCTCAGTGCATTTAACCCCTAGTAATCAACTCATCACATTTTCCTATTTCTTTGACCTCTCCTCTTCTATGCTCTCTCTACTTTAGTCTTCTCTTTATCTTTTTATCTTGTTCCTCTACCTCTCCCCCTCCCACCCCCACCCCTTTTTTTTTTTCTTCTCTCCCCTTCTTTACCCTACCTCCACATGTGGAGACCTCCTTGAGGTTTCTCACCTTAAATACTAAGGGCTTAAATGCGCCCAATAAGTGTAGCTTGTTGACGGCTTATGGCAAGAAACTTAAAGTGGACATTCTGTTTGTCCAGAAGACTCATTGGACTATAGATCGACCTCAACTCTACAAATCGTCTCTATATCCAGGCCTTATCACAGCTTCGTACAATGACAAAACAAGAGGAGTTGCGATACTCCTACACAAGGATCTCCAATTTGATCAAATATACCTGGAAAGGGACCCTGAGGGTAGATTCATCATTTGTGTATGCAAACTTAATGGCAATCTATATACCCTAGTTAACTTATATGCCCTAAACCAACAACAGTTACAATTTCTCATAAAAGTCCTTAACAAAGCGAATTTGGTAAGACAAGGACATATCGTAGTTGGGGGTGATTTTAATGTTATATGGGACCCTAAGCTAGATAAAAAAACTAATTTCTGGTAAATCCATTGATCCCTATTCTTGCTCCACAGCAACCAAATTTAGATCTCTGTCTGCAAGACATGTATTATATGATGTCTTGTGGTCATGTCACCCTGAGGACAGGGACTTTACTTTCTTTTCCAATCCACATAGATCCTATTCCAGGCTTGATTATTTTCTTTTGGATTCCAGGCTTCTTAATGAGGTCACCAGTTTGCAGTATCCTTTGATATATTCCCATCAGTGGCTCGTAAAGGGGAATATACCTGGAGGTTCCCAAATTCTCTTTGGGAGGAGCCAGGGTTCAAGGACTCCCTAACAAAAGCTTTGTGGGGGGCGTTCAAGGCATTCATTAGGGGGTTTTGCATTTCGGAATCTGTCAGGTTTAGAAAGAGTAAAGGAGGCCCTTTGGGCCAACTGGTTATGAAATTAAGGAATCTAGAGAAAAATAACAAAAGAAATCCCACCATCTCCATGTCTGATGAAATTGGTATCCTTAAACGGCAAATCCTTCAGTTAGAACAAGATAGGGTCAAAGCTAATCTGGCAAAATTTAAACAAATAATGTATTATAAAGGCAATAAGGCGAACAAGCTCCTTGCACGGAAACTCAATGCTAGAACTGCCCACTCCAGGATTCAGGCTTTAGAGGTCAATGGTTCCAAAATTCTAGCGCCTGAAGCTATTGGCAATGCCTTTGCTGACTACTACTATAAGCTCTATAATCTCTCAGATGTGGAAAATCTGGATACACCCTCCACAGACAAGATACAGGGGTTTCTAGATACCCTTGAGCTCACTATGCTTTCAGAAGATGCGAGAAGCTCGCTTTTACACCCATTTTCTATTAAGGAAATCTATAATGTCATTAACCAGCTCAAACCGAATAAGTCTTCTGGACCAGAGGGTTTTACAGGTTCCTTTTATAAAGTATTCAGACAGCACTTAGCACCCCTTTTATGCTCTCTATTTACTGCAGTGGCCGAATTGGGCAACTTCTCGAGAGAGTTCCTGGAAGCATCTATAATTGCGATACCCAAACCGGGGAAGGATCCCCTTTATTGTGCCAGTTACAGGCCTATCTCACTGATAAATCTGGATGTCAAGCTTTACTCTAAGTTATTAGCTAACAGGATTGTTCACTTGTTACCTTCTATTATACAGATAGATCAAATAGGCTTCACTTTTGGTAGGCAAGGACCCGACAACACTCGTAAACTATTACAGGTTTTCTCTGAGTCTGCTAAGCTAGGAGTCCCCGTCGTGGCCCTGTCTTTAGATGTTGAAAAGGCATTTGACGGGGTCCGATGGGATTACATCTGTCAGGTCCTAAAGTCATTTGGCTTTCCCCCACAATTCATTAGAATGGTTCAGGCATTGTATTCTGTGCCTTTTGCAACTATTAGAGGAGTAGGTTTTAGGTCTAAAACCTTTTCCATAACAAATGGCACCTGCCAGGGTTGCCCTCTTTTGCATCTGATTTTTGCTATGGCTATGGAACCTCTAGCCCAAGAGATAAGACATTTCCAGAGAATAGAAGGGGTCATGATAGGCGAGCGATCTGAGAAGATTGCCCTTTTTGCGGACAACCTAAACATTCTGTTAACTAATCCAAGTTCCTCAATACCAGAAGTTTTTAGGACCTTGGAATTTTTTGGGATTATAAATCTCTACAAAGTAAATATACTCAAAACTGAAGCCCTAGCTATTAATATCGACCCTGAGACCCTTGCAAATCTCAAGACCCGTTTCTCCTTTACTTGGCATACGGAACTTATAAAACACCTAGGTGTATTACTTGGCCCTGATATGAATAAGGTCATTAAACATAACTTTGAGCCGTTGATTGCTGAAATCAAAAAACTTTTACAGAGATGGGATTACAGAGAAATTTCTTGGATAGGATGTATTTCTACAATGAAAATGGCTATTTTGCCCAAAATCTTGTACCTATTCAGGTGCATACCGTTCACGATCCCGAAAACATACCTCTCTCAGATTCATTCCTTATTTATCAACTATGTGTGGAGGGTAAGCTGCCGAGAGTGGCGAATTGTATCCTTCAGCTACCAATAAGCAAAGGGGTTATAGCTTTTCCCAATATACATTTATACCATGATGCAACCAGGTTGACTCATATTGCTGGATGGAGCAATGAGGAAGAGAAACCAGCATGGTTTCTGATTGAGACAGCTATTATTCCTAAGAACCTCCACTTAAAAGACCTGATATGGATTCCCAAACATAGGCTCCCAGATCTATTGCTCACGAATAATATAATCCTTGACAATTGCCAAACCTGGCATAGACTCAGACATCACAAGGGAATAGCTCCACACCCGTCACCTATTCATAGTCTTCAGGGACTGCTAATGGGCCTTCCAGATATTCATAAGCATGAATGGTCCTCGTGGAACTTTGCTTGTATAGGGGACCTCTATAGAAAAAAAAGGTTACTAACATCTAGGCAAATAATGGAGCAAGTGGATGAAGCTCCTAGGTGGCTAACGTTCGAAAGTCATAGAATACTGGGATATTGTCAGGCTTGAGGATTTCCCAAGACAAATCTGAGAAACTGCACTAATTGGGAAAAAAGATGACAATCAGGGAACAAACTCATAAATCCACTCACAAATCATCATCTACTCCTCCTCAGCGATTATACTGTGGTAATGCCGTGGCAGATAAAGGCTTGGGGTCATGAAATGAATGTTCAGATCACACCTGCTGAAGTGGAACATGTGACAATGATCACTAAATCGGCCATACATTGCATATCACATCTAGAGACATATTTTAAGGTTCTCTTAAAATGGTACCTAACTCCCTTCAAGTTTTCCAAGATATATCCCACAGCCACTCCGCAGTGCTGGAGGGAATGTGGCCAACAGGGCACTGATATACATATATGGTGGTCTTGTCCAAAAATTGCTTCTTTGTGGAGTGAGACATTCTCCCTGCTCTCAGACTTAGGTATGACACTTTCTATGTCCCCAGTCCTGGCCCTCTTACATATAGGTCTCCGGGACCTGCAGAAGCCTCAACAAATACTAGGAGCCACAATCCTAATTGCAACTATGGTCTGTATTGCTAGGGCATGGAAGCTCCAACTCTAGCTCAGACTACCCAACTCACAGAATACTTAGCTTCTATGGAAAGGGGCTTTTATAATGTGACTGAACGCATGGACAAGTATTTGTCGATCTGGAGTAAGTGGTTCCTCAAACCTCCTTAGACGCCCAAATACTCCTTACTGCCATTCAGATTTATCTGCTGGTTCCCTTCTCATTCCCTCGAGGTACTCCCCCCCCCTTTTTTTTTCCTCTCCCTTTCCTCTCTCTCTCCCTCCTTTCCTACCTTTACCTTATTCTTCTTCTTCTTCAAATCCTGCTTTAAATTTCTGTGATGTTCTCTATGTATTGAACCTGTTAGGGAATACATGCCCTTACACTATGACATGTCTGTAGATTGTAACACAGGGAATATATACTATCGAGGATTTGTATGACACTTCTTAGCTAATTTAATGATATTGGATTTTGCTAATAGTGAACACGCAAAGGATGATACTCTGATCTTCTCGATTTTTTCCGTCATAGATGTAGGTGTGTGTAAACCTACAAGATGGAATTTGCTCCCTTGTCAAAACCACATGCTAGATATGTATAATGAATAATCCTGTACTTGACTTATGAGAATTGTTTGAAAGCTTGATCTTAAGCTGGTTGATTTATGTATTACATTTTGCATTTACCTTGTACTGTGTTTTACTTAACAAACGGCTAGATTTAGAGTTTTGTCGGTAAAGACCCGCGTAGCTAACGCTGCTTTTTTTCCCAGCGCACCCTTTAAACAACGCTGGTATTGAGAGTTGTCTGAGTGGCTGCGTTAGGCTTAGAAAAGGGAGCATTGAGCATAATTTAGCTCCATTTCAACCCTCAATACCAGCATTGCTTACGGTAGCGCTAAGCTGGCAAAACGTGCTCATGCACGATATCCCCATAGGAAACAATGGGGCAGTTTGGGCTGAAAAAAAACACCTGCAAAAAAGCGTTCAGCTTCTAACGCAGCCCCATTGTTTCCTATGGGGAAGCACTCTCTAAGTCTACACCTAACACCCTAACATGAACCCTGAGTCTAAACACCCCTAACCTTACACTTATTAACCCCTAATCTGCTGCCCCCACTATCGCTGACACCTGCATTTTATTATTAACCCCTAATCTGCCGACCGGACACCGCCGCCACCTACATTATCCCTATGAACCCCTAATCTTCTGTCCCTAACATCGCCGAACCCTACATTATATTTATTAACCTCTAATCTGCCCCCCCAATGTCGCCGCAACCTAACTATAAGTATTAATCCCTAATCTGCCAACCGGACCTTGCCACCACTATAATAAATGTATTAACCCCTCAACCTCCGCACACACGCGTCGCAAACACTATAATATATTTTATTAACCCCTAATCTGCCCTCCTTAACATCACCGCCACCTACCTACAATTATTAATCCCTAATCTCCCGCCCGCAACGTCGCCGCTACTATAATAAATGTATTAACCCCTAAACCTAAGTCTAACCCTAACCCTAACACCCCCTAACATAAATATAATTTAAATTAAACGAAATAATATTCCTATTATTAAATAAATTATTCCTATTTAAAACTAAATACTTACCTAGAAAATAAACCCTAATATAGCTAGAATATAAATAATAATTACATTGTATCTATTTTAGGATTTATATTTATTTTACAGGCAACTTTGTATTTATTTTAACTAGGTACAATAGCTATTAAATAGTTATTAACTATTTAATAGCTACCTAGTTAAAATAATTACAAAATTACATGTAAAATATCATTAAATTAATTAAATAAATTACCTACAATTAGCTAAACTAAAATACAAATAAATAAACTAATCTATAATAAAAAAAAACCAAACACTAAATTACAAAAAATAAAAAAATATTACAATAATTTTAATCTAATTACACCTAATCTAAGCCCCCTAATAAAATAAAAAAGATCCCCAAAATAAAAATATTCCCTACCCTATTCTAAATTACAAAAGTAATCAGCTCTTTTACCAGCCCTTAAAAGGGCTTTTTGTGGGGCATTGCCCCAAAGTAATCAGCTCTTTTACCTGTAAAAGAAAATACAATACCCCCCCAACATTACAACCCACCACCCACATACCCCTATTCTAACCCACCCAAACCCCCTTAAAAAAACCTATCACTAACCCCCTGAAGATCTCCCTACCTTGAGTCGTCTTCACTCAGTCGAGCCAAATTCTTCATCCAATCTGGGCGATGTGGTCCTCCATCCGGTAGAAGTCTTGATCCAAGCGGCAAAGAATAGGTCTTCCATCTGGGCGAAGTCTTGATCCAAGCGGCAAAGAAGAGGTCTTCCATCCGGGCGATGTTTTCTTCCAAGCGGCATCTTCTATCTTCTGTCTTCCGGATCCATCTTCATCCCGCCGACGCGGAACATCCTCCTTCCCTGACGGACTAACGACGAATGAAGGTTCCTTTAAGGGATGTCATCCAAGATAGCGTCCCTCGAACTCTGATTGGGTGATAGGATTATTTCAGCCAATCGGAATTAAGGTTGGAAAAATCTGATTGGCTCATTTTAACTGTTGCACTGAGCTAACACGCTAATACGCTGACAAGAGGCGTTGACAGTTATATACAGTGTATATAGACTGATACAATTTATCTGTGATTAACCTGCATATATTTAATGAAGGTTTCAGAAGAGATCCTATAGAGTGCCTTATCTGTTTTAACATACTAACATAGCAGATGATACTTGCAGACATTGACTTTGCTGACTAACTTTGCTTATTAACCCTTTCTGAGACAGGTTACATTATTCTACACCCTCATATTTTGGGATTACAAGTATCAAATCAAGCATTTGGGTCTTAAATGAACTTTTTTCTGGATAGCTGCATTTTTTTTATTCCCCTAGGAACTCCTGGTGTGTAATCGCTCTTTTGTTTGTATGCATGATGGATGAATGTTTGGAATGGGAAGGGTTTTAGGCAGTGACATTTTTCACTATTTTGTATACTAATAAAGTTGTTTTTTCATCATTTAGGTGTGCTGAGTAATATTTTGTATATGTATGACAGTATTTGTGGCGATACTATACTCATGCACCCTCTCAATAAGAAAATCAGTTAAATTTACTGATATAATTAAAGTATTTATTCATTATATTATAATCTGAAGTGGTGCTGTTACTATATATTTTTTTATAAATTCACATACAGTTCATAGATGGATCACCATTAAAAACTAGACAAATCACAAAAGAGACTATTTCTTTATTGGTCACAATTGGGCCTGGTCATAACTTAACCAGTGTTTGCTTTAGTTATTTGTCTCCCTTGGTTACGTAGGCACAATCCGTTTATCGACTGGGAAACTGGAACCGTGCAATATAAGCCCCTCCCTTCATCACTGTCTAAAGTCCCAAATTAATGCTATCCTCCACCTTGAGACTCCAATTAAACCTTTTGTTTAAATACCAGAGATGTATCAAGATTTTAAAGATGTCTTTGAAAATAAAGGTGCTGATACTCTCCCTTCTCATAATATGTAATGAGGTAATATGATTTCCCAATAGATCACCTTTCTCGGGCTCCAATTCCCTTTGGCAGCATCTATCCACTATCAGAACCAGAGTTAAAAGTGTTAACAGAATATATTGAAGGGTATATAAAAGGGTTTATTAAACCATCCATGTCATCTAATGGGGCTGGTATATTCTTTGTCAGCAAAAAAGATAAAGGACTTTGTCCATTCATAGATTACGGGAACCCTAATGCCATCACTGTAAAGAATAAATACCCACTACCACTTATTCCAGAACTGATGGATCGACTCAGATCAGCAGTCATCTTCAGAAAAAAATCATTTAAGAGGTGCCTGCAATCTTGTGAGGGTACACAAAGGAGATGAGTGGAAATCTGACTTTCGTTCCCATTATGGCCACTACAAGTACACTGTGATGTCCTTTGGTCTGTGCAACACCCCTGCTATCTTTCTGAGATTTGTTAATTACATTTTACGTGATATCCTGGACATTTCATGTAGTAGCCTACTTGGTTGCATACTCATGTACTCCTGTTCTAAACAACAACACTATGATCACGTGAGGACTGTACTTTTTCACCCATGAGCTAATCATTTATGTACTAAATTGGAGAAATGTATTTTCAACACTGCCTCAGTAGAATTTCTAGGCTTCATCCTAGCACCTTGAGAAATTCGCATGGATTCCAAGAAAATTGAAGCTATAATAAACTGGCCCACTCCTGTTAGTAGGAAATCTATTCCATGCTTTTGTGGGTTTCACGAACATTTAAAGGAGATGTATAAGAGACTTTTCGTATATTATCCAACCTATTACCACCCTCACAAAGAAGACAACCCGATTTCTCTGGTCTCATAAAGCTCAACAAGCCTTTGATAACCTAAATTTTTCACCTGGCCAAACTGAGCGCACAAATCAAAATATCAGATCAATAACTCTGGTGTTGTATTACCACTTTACAAGATGATTAGGCTCAATACCTTGCTTTGGCTGAATTTGCTTATAATAATCCAGTTCATAGATCTACATCAGTTTCACCTTTCTGTGTAACTATGGGTATCACTATCATCTAAATATGTTACCTAGCTTGCCTCTTCAAAGCTCAGTCCCTCCTGCTGATCAATGCCTACAAGAGTCTCACAGTACTTTCTCTTTAATTAAGAAACAATTAATGGAGACCCAACAACAATATAAGCATTATGCTGACAAAAGACGTCCTACTCCTACTTATCAAGTTGCAGACAAAGTTTATTTGTTCACTGCTCACCTTTGACTAATTTTCCCTTCCAAGAAATTAGGTCCCAGCTTCATTATTGAGAAAATAATATCTCCAGTTGCAATCCATCTTCGGTTGCCACCATCCTATTGCATCCACCCAGTTTTTCATGTCTCCCTTCTCAAACCTGCAGTGCCAGACCCCTTTCCTTCTCGTAAGCCATCTACTCCAGGGCCTGTCATACTAGAGGGATCTGAGTAATATGAGGTCGAAGAGATTTTAAATGCCAAACTTCACAGAGGGAAACTCAAATACCTCATCCATTGGAAAGAGATATGGTCCTGATGAGAGAAGTTGGGTACTGGCAACTGAAGTGCATGTTCCTGCACATATCCGAGACTTTGAAAAGAAGCATCCTGTTTTCAGTTGCTTCTGGAGGTTATGCCTAAGGAGGGGGTATTGTCAGGTACTTACATGTGGCAACACCGCTGCTGATCTTGGTGAGATGCTGAAGCCTTTTCCCCCAGCCTCGGCATCTCACGTAGAGGAACGCCAAGGTCAGGTTCCTGCCGCAGCTGCTGATCTTATCTAGGCATGTGCTGTAACTGACTTTTTAATCAAGCTTTGCCATTCTAATACCCTGTGCTCTGACCACCCACTTCAAAATTCAAACTGTTCTTCAATCAGCGCTCTAGTCGTACGGCAAATATTTGTAACTAGAGTGCTGAATGGAGAACAGTTCAATACATTAGCTCAAAAAAATTATCGGCTAGATTTAGAGTTTGACATTAGCCGTCAAAAACAGGCAGGAAAGGGTCTAATGCTCACTTCCCTACTACGATTCCAGGCTACCGCAGATCCCCTTACGCCAATTGCGTATCCTATCTTTTCAATAGGATCTGCCTAATGCCGGTATATGGAGTCTTGGGACAAGTGAGCGGTAGACCCTCTACCGACTAGACTCCAGCCGCAAAAAAAAGTCAGTAGTTAAGAGTTTTATGGGCTAACGCCGGAATATAAAGCTCCTAACTACTATGCTCTAAAGTATACTAACACCCATAAACTACCTATGTACCCCTAAACCAAGGCCCCCCCACATCGCCGCCACTCTAATAAATTTTTTTAACCCCTAATCTGCCGATCACCTATGTTATACTTATGAATCCATAATCTGCTGCCCCTAACATCGCCGAACCCTAGCTAACTACACTTATTACCCCTAATCTGCCGACCGGTCCTCGGCGCCACTATAATAAATGTATTAACCCCTAAACTGCCGCACTCCCGCCTCGCAAACACTATAATAAATATTATTAACCCCTAATCTTCCCTCCCTAACATCGCCGCCACCTACCTACAATTATTAACCCCCAATCTCCCGCCTACACCGTCGCCACTACTAGAATAAAGTTATTAACCTCTAAACATAACTCTAACCCTAACACCCCTCTAACATAAATATAATTTATATTAAACGAAATAATATTCATAAAATTAACTAAATTATTCCTATTTAAAACTAAATACTTACCTATAAAATAAACCCTAATATAGCTACAATATAATTAATAATTACATTGTAGCTATTTTAGGATTTATATTTATTTTACAGGCAACTTTGTATTTATTTTAACTAGGTACAAAAGCTATTAAATAGTTAATAACTATTTAATAGCTACCTAGTTAAAATAAATTCAAAATTACATGTAAAATAAATTCTAACCTAAGTTACAATTAAACCTAACACTACACTATAATTAAATTAATTAAATAAATTACCTACAATTACCTACAATTAAATACAATTAAATAAACTATTCTATAATACAAAAACAAACAAAAACTAAATTACAAAAAATAAAAAAGAATTACAAGCAGTTTAAACTAATTACACCTAATCTAAGCCCCCTAATAAAATAAAAAAGCCCCCCAAAATAAAAAATTCCCTGCCCTATTCTAAAATACAAAAGTAATCAGCTCTTTTACCAGCCCTTAAAGTGGCTTTTTGCGGGGCCTTGCTCCAAAGTAATCAGCTCTTTTGCCTGAAAATAAAAATACAATACCCCCCACCAACATTACAACCCACCACCCACATACCCCTACTCTAACCCACCCAAACCCCCCTTAAAAAAAACTATCACTACCCCCCTGAAGATCTCCCTACCTTGAATCATCTTCACTCAGCCGGGCCGAAGTCTTCATCCGATGGGGCAGAAGAGGACATCCAGACCGGCAGAAGTCTTCATCCTATCCGGGCAGAAGAGGACATCCGGACAGGCAGACATCTTCATCCAAGCGGCATCATCTATGTTCATCCATCCGGAGCAGAGCGGAGCCATCTTCTTCTCAGCCGACGCAGATCCATCCTCTTCAACCGACGCCTACTCGCCAAATGAAGTTTCCTTTAAATGACGTCATCCAAGATGGCTTCCCTCAAATTCCGATTGGCTGATAGGATTCTATCAGCCAATCGGAATTAAGGTAGGAAAAATCTGATTGGCTGATCCAATCAGCCAATCAGATTGAGCTCACATTCTATTGGCTGTTCCAATCAGCCAATAGAATGCAAGCTCAATCTGACTGGCTGATTGGATCAGCCAATCGTATTGAACTTGAATCTGATTGGCTGATTGAATCAGCCAATCAGATTTTTACTACCTTAATTCCGATTGGCTGATAGAATCCTATCAGCCAATCGGAATTTGAGGGACGCCATCTTGGATGACTTCATTTAAAGGAACCTTTATTCAGCGAGTAGGCGCCGGTTGAAGAGGATGGATCCGCGTCGGCTGGGAAGAAGATGGCTCCGATCTGGATGGATGAAGATAGAAGATGCCGCTTGGCTGCCGGTCCGGATGTCCTCTTCTGCCCAGATAGGATGAAGACTTCTGCCGGTCTGGATGTCCTCTTCTGCCCCATCGGATGAAGACTTTGGCCCAGCTAGGTGAAGACGACTCAAGGTAGGGAGATCTTCATGGGGGTAGTGTTAGGTTTATTTAAGGAGGGTTTGGGTGGGTTAGAGTAGGGGTATCTGGGTGGTGGGTTTTAATGTTGGGGGGGTTGTATTTTTTTTTAGAGGCAAAAGAGCTGATTACTTTCATGCCCCGCAAAAAGCCTTTTTAAGGGCTGGTAAAAGCGCTTATTACTCTGTAATGTAGAATAGGGTAGGGACTTTTATTATTATTTTTTTATTTTATTTTATTAGGGGGGCTTAGATTAGGTGTAATTAGTTTAAAATTCTTGTAATTTTTTTTTATTTTGTGTAATTTAGTGGGAGGGGTTGTAATTTAGTTTAGTTTATTTAATTGTATTTAATTGTAGGTATTGGTAGCTAATTTATTTAATTAATTTAATGATAGTGTAGTGTTAGGTTTAATTGTAACTTAGGTTAGGATTTATTTTACAGGTAATTTTGTAATTATTTTAACTAGGTAGCTATTAAATAGTTATTAACTATTTAATAGCTATTGTACCTAGTTAAAATAAATACAAAGTTGCCTGTAAAATAAATATAAATCCTAAAATAGCTACAATATAATTATTCATTATATTGTAGCTATATTAGGTTTTTTTTTTACAGGTAAGTATTTAGTTTTAAATAGGAATACTTTAGTTAATAAGAGTTAATTTATTTAGTTAGATTAAAATTATATTTAATTTAGGGGGCTGTTAGGGTTAGACTTAGCTTTAGGGGTTAATACATTTATTATAGTAGCGGGGTTAATACTTGAAGTTAGGTAGCGGCGACATGGGGGGGCAGATTAGGGGTTAATAAATATAATATAGATGTCGACGATGTTGGGGGCAGCAGATTAGGGGTTCATAGGGATAATGTAGGTGGCAGCGGTGTCCGGAGCAGCAGATTAGGGGTTAATTGTGTAATGCAGGTGTCAGCGATAGCGGGGTCGGCAGATTAGGGGTTAATAAGTGTAAGGTTCGGGGGGTGTTTAGACTCGGGGTTCATGTTAGGGTGTTAGGTGCAGACTTAGAAAGTGTTTCCCCATAGGAAACAATGGGGCTGCGTTGGGAGCTTAACGCTGCTTTTTTGCAGGTGTTAGGTTTTTTTTCAGCCCAAACTGCCCCATTGTTTCCTAAGGGGGAATCGTGCACGAGCACGTTTTGCCAGCTTACCGTAAGGCTAACGTAAGCCTACCGTAAGCAACGCTGGTATTGAGGGTTGAAGTGGCAGTTAATTCGGCTCAGCGCTCCCTTTATGGAGCCTAACGCAGCCCCTCAGACAACTCTAAATACCAGCGTTGTTTGGAAGCAGCGGTAGGAAAAAAAGCTGTGTTACCTACGCAGGTCTTTACCGACAAAACTCTAAATCTAGCCGTATGAGTTTTGAAGTGGGCGGTTGTAGCGCAGGGTATTAGAATGGCATTGCTAAATTAAAAATTAAGTTACTGCGATTTGTCATTAGAAGTAATTAATTAAAGTACCTGTGAAATATTGCTTAGATTCCGGACCTGATCGGACCTGATTTTAAAATATGGAAAAAATGTACCATCACTTCAAGGGAAACATGTTATTGCCTGTATGAGGCAATAGATACAATATTATAATATACAATATTTCTGAAGTGTGATAAAGTGAGCTTTCTTGAATGTTTCATCACTGTTCTGGTGGAATAGATGTGAGAATGCTAAATGCAAATAAAATACTTTAAACTATTATTTTTATTAGGAAAAAAGAGTATCCAGTGCTAATCCAAGGAAAGGGAAAAAGAGTCACTCCAGTCCCAAATATAAAAATGTAAAAAAAGCCTTTATTTAGAGAATTCCATAGGATAAAACAAGCAAAAAAACTATCTCAGCATAGAGAACATGTAGAAAAGGTCTGACCGGTTTCGGCACAAAGTGGCCGTAGTCATAGACTGTTAAGAGGTGTTCAGAAAAGAGCACCTAATATACCTGTTAACCACTCCCCAAGTGGGAGTGGTATAATGAAACATTATTAAAAAAATACTTGTATCTCTAAGCAGTAGAGAAGAGGGATTTAGCATATATGTAGAAAACATGTATGTGGAGATTGATAGAACAAATATAAGGAAAATGACTTAAACAAAAAAGCAACTAAAGCAGTATGCTAAAAAGTTACTAAAAATATCAACAATATTACAGAGGGCAAATATACATATACAAATGTGAATGCACATACGTGATTAAATAGTGAAATTCCATAAAAATAAAAAACAACAAAAATACATTTTATTTTAAATTATTTGAAGTCTGTATGGAATTAATAAATAATCCTTAGCTAAGCCTATTATATAATATGGATACATATTTCCACATTATAAAAAGCATGAAAGATATAAACAATGTCACTAGCATCCATATTCACCGACTATGAAAAACCCAATGGTATCTATATATTTTTACATCAGATAATAGTGCTCAACAGAAACAAACTCTATCTGTGCCAGAAATTGATGATGTCAAATTCGGAATTGAAGCCCCCAGGCAGCAGGCTACCGAGCCTATGTATCCAATAGATCTCCTGTCTGGAGAGGATATGGAATACATTGCCCCCTCTTAGCGGTCTGGACACCTGCTCTATAGCCTGCCACCTGAGGGTTCCAACATCTCCTAAGTGGACATCCAAAAAAGGCTTAGACAAAGCAGAAACATATTATTTTTATTGTATGCAAATCATGATACTGTTTGTGCAAAAAGAGGCACAAGCCTACCATGTTATTGCTGCTCTCCTGTCTCTTCAACTCCTTCACTGCAGCACATCTTTACAACCTCCAACACTGCTCACCTCATATTTGCCCTATCCTGCCACTGCACAGTACAGTAAGTGTAGATATATACAGTATATACACTAAAAACAGGACAAATGTCATTACTAAAAATGTTGATATATTTAGGGAATGGTGTGTCAAACTGTTGTCAAATTGCACATGATGTATAAATTATGAGATATAGTGAGTGATGGTAGGCAGCACTTTCATCTTTGGGTAACATTCATTTTATTTTATAGCTTTATATTATAGATCTAATGCAAGCCGCAATTTAGTGTAGTCAAATCATATTATTCTCATCCTGAAAATATACAATATTTATTTTGTAAAGTTTGATTTGAACATAATACAGTTAAAGAATATTGTAATAATAATAATCTCCCAGTTTAAACTGCATATTAGTTATCAGTAAGACAACACAAATGGAGCGCACAAAAGATCTAAGTGTAATATTAAAAGTAACACTTTATTTCCAAACATAAATAAAAACTTATGCACTCACAAAGGTGCCCTCAAACATGTGAAAAGTCACTCTGTCCCTTCCAAGCCGTTCAACCAGGCAAGCACACTGGGTCCGTCCGTTTTCCAGACTCTTTGTCTCAAGTCACAAGTCTCCCAACAATATCGTGTGGTCATTTCTGGCTGTAAAGTTCATATGGCTAACAGGGTCAGAGAGTCTTAAGAGTTGGAGGAGATTGTGTGTAACAACTATACAGCAGAACTGTAAAAATGCCGGCTTCAGTCTAACTACACTATGAACTCACATCTCCTCGGTACAAACAATGGTCGTTAGGCCACGCCCATTGTTTGTACCTAGGAGACGTGAGTGTGTTCCTTTTGTGTGTTCCTTTTAATATTGCACTTAGATCTTTTGTGCGCTCCATTTGTTCTGTCTTACTGATAACTATTATGCAGTTTACACTGGGAGATTATTATTACAATATTCTTTAACTGTACAGTATTATGTTCAAATCAAACTTTACAAAATAAATGTTGTATATTTTCAGGATGAGAATAATATGACTTTGACTATACTAAATTGCTGCTTGCATTAGAGATGCAATATAAAGCTCTAAAATAAAATGATAAGACTCTGACCCTGTTAGTCATATGAACTTCACAGCCAGAAAGGACCACACACGACTTGTGGCTGAGACAAGGATTCTGGAAAACGGACGGACCCAGTGTGCTTGCCTGGTTGAACAGCTTGGAAGGGTCAGAGTGACTTTAATCCCCGCAGCTACATACCTCATATGTTTGAGGGCACCTTTGTGAGTGCATACGTTTTTATGTTTGGAAATAAAGTGTTACTTTTAATATTGCACTTAGATCTTTTGTGCGCTCCATTTGTTCTGTCTTACTGATATACTCGTTACACATTTTTTCAAGCCTGAGAGTGAACACCAGGGGTTGAGAAGGAGCACTTCTATCACACTGAGGATCAAGTATTGCATTTTAGCACCTTTATGTTTTATAGAAACATATTATCCTTTTATTAACCATTTATTGTACTATATTAATGTATTTATTTATTATTTGTTAGTTTTAGCATATATGCATATATCCATGTAAACAGTTGTATGTGGCGCTTCCTGCACTTTTTTCTCAGCATATTCATACTACTGTGCAAAAGAATAATGAAGTTATCCTGTGTTCTGACATTTGTTTCGTTCAGACAGCAGATTTACTATAACAAAAGTTCTACTCAAAATACTTTTTTTTTTCAGTATATTTTTTATACTATAGGGGTAGATTACGGGGGGAGCAGTAGTTTGCACTTGTGTGTTAACTCCACTAGATGTAAGCTTTTTGCGTGCGTCAGGTAGAGCGCCTTTTACAAAATGAAAGTAAAATGTTTTTGCACGAGTGTGCTAACCTGACATGAAAATATGAATTTCACATTCCAGTGTTCTTCATATAGCAGAATATGTTCTATTTATTCATAAATACATTTTTCTATATTTATCTGATAGTTTTTTGGTGTATGTATATATATATATATATATATATATATATATATATATATATAAATATCTATTTCTATATATTCTATGGGAAGAACAATGGAATGTGAAATATTTACAGTAAATAGTAAAACAATTTATTAAATATGAATATTGCATAAATGACTTAAATGTTTTCATCTACTTGACTGCAAAGGACTCCATTGCACTGAGATATATATACAGTATATATATATATATATATATATATATATATATATATATATGCGTGTGTACATATATATTTGTGTTTTTATATGTCTATACATAAATATATATATATATACAGCAATAAACTATAAGAAGAGAAAAAGGACACATCATGATAAATGTTCCTTAAATATAGATAGGGAATGAAGCACTCTTTTAAATATAAAAGAAATCTGAGTTTAATTGAGTCCTCATAAACTGAGGCACTGAATAGGCAGAGTACCTGATATACAAAACCTGTCAACAACATGTATAAGTGCAAGTGAAAATACATACAGTGTTAAAAAACAATTAAAGCTAGGTCATGTGACTATCAAGGGCCCATACAGTATACACATCGACAAATAATAAACTTATATGGGTAGAACAAATACACTACACCCCAGGTGCACACAGAACCCCTGAACGCCTGAGCAGGTTCGCATTAGGGATCTAAGTGGATCGTAGTAGCCTTAAAGGGACATAAAACACAATTTTTTTCTTTCATGATTCAGATAGAACATACAATTTTAAACAACTTTCCAATGTTCTTCAATTATCATTTTTTGTTTTGTTTTCTTTTTATCCTATGTTGAAAAGCCGTAAAGTAAGCTTATGAGTGTGCACGTGTCTGAAGCTCTATATGCCAGCAGTTTTGCAACAATGTTATACATTAGCACTATTTCCTGTCATGCAGTGCTTCAGCCATGTGCACGCTACCTAACTAGGTATCCCTTCAACAAAGAATAACATGAGAACAAAGCACATTTGAGAAGTAAATCTTAAACTTTTTAAAAATTGTATTCTCTATCTGAATAATTAAAGACATTTTTTTTGTTTAATGTCCCTTTAAGTAGGAGTCATACATAAGCGTACATTGGCAAAATAGAATACAGTGAAAGCCAGTAGTAGCAGCAAGGTGCATATAAGTATGGCAGATACACAGAAGCAGATAAACTATTAGTAGCAGCAGGTTAGTTGTTGTTTAAACAAAGTTCTCCACGTAAAAGGGTCGTCTTCATAAATCAACCCTCTACAATGCGGAATACGGGGGAGAAAATCACTGATTTATAAGCAAGTTCCACATCCAGTGAATATACATAGTCCCACTCTATTGTGATTATCAAAGCACTTACCTGTCATCAAGTGTAAGTAGAGCCAAGTTGAAATTCAGCACACCGTTAAAGCTTCGCCAAGCCAACAAGTTCAGGTAGCCTCAAAAACACCGCCAAACATCAGCGTAGCTACTACGTCAACACAATATGCTGGGCAAAGTAGTGTGTGACATATAACAGAAGGGTTTAAAGATAGGAGTAAGCAGTTGGTAATGACTACATTCCACACATGCACTCAGATTAAACTGCCAAAAGTAGTGTGTATGTGTGTGTGTATATGTGTAAAAACATTACTAGCAATATGCATTAATTTGTTACAAATACACATTCGTAACAAACCATGGATATTCATTTTGTTTTGACAAAATAAATATCTGAATGAATACATCAACGAAAATTAAGGAAAATTAATAAACGCTAACAAAATTCATCAGTAATCGTTGGTTTCCTTTATTTTTTTTTATTTTTTTTGGAGAGTTCTTACTTACTTTTTGTGCTGGAAAGCACACAAACTGATACTCTTCTTGGCAGACCCAGCCAGGCTAACGGTAGTTAGTGCAGGACCAGGGAGTCGAACGCGTTACTCCTGCTGTTAGCACAGCTGGAGCTCTGGCAAGAAGGTGAACTTTTCATATATACCTGTAGCTTTGAACATTAACATTTTTTTCATGATAACAAATGTACGCCTAGATTTAGAGTTCTGCTGCCAAAGGGGTGCGTTAGCTAAACGTGCTTTTTTCCCCCCGCCCCTTTTAAATACCGCTGGTATTTAAGTTCACAGAAGGGCTGCGTTAGGCTCCAAAAAGGGAGCGTATAGCATAATTTACCGCCACTGCAACTCTAAATACCAACTGTGCTTACGGACGCAGCCAGCTTCAAAAACGTGCTCGTGCACGATTCCCCCATAGGAAACAATGGGGCCGTTTGAGCTGAAAAAAAACCAAACACCTGCAAAAAAGCAGCGTTCAGCTCCTAACGCAGCCCCATTGTTTCCTATGGGGAAACACTTCCTAAGTCTGCACCTAACACCCTAACATGTACCCCGAGTCTAAACACCCCTAGCCTTACACTTATTAACCCCTAATCTGCTGACCCCGCTATCGCTGACCCCTGCATATTATTATTAACCCCTAATCTGCCGCTCCGTACACCGCCGCAACCTTTGTTATCCCTATGTACCCCTAATCTGCTGCCCCTAACACTGCCGACCCCTATATTATATTTATTAACCCCTAATCTGCCGCCCCCAACGTCGCCGCCACCTACCTACACTTATTAACCCCTAATCTGCCAACCGGACCTCACCGCTACTATTATAAAGTTGTTAACCCCTAATCCGCCTCACTCCCGCCTCAAAAACCCTATAATAAATAGTATTAACCCCTAATCTGCCCTCCCTAACATCATCGACACCTAACTTCAAGTATTAACCCTTAATCTGCCGACCAGACCTCGCCGCTACTCTAATAAATGTATTAACCCCTAAAGCTAAGTCTAACCCTAACCCTAACACCCTCCTAAATTAAATATAATTTTTATCTAACGAAATAAATTAAATCTTATTAAATAAATTATTCCTATTTAAAGCTAAATACTTACCTGTAAAATAAACCCTAATATAGCTACAATATAAATTATAATTATATTGTAGCTATTTTAGGATTAACATTTATTTTGCAGGCAACTTTGTATTTATTTTAACCAGGTACAATAGCTATTAAATAGTTAATAACTATTTAATAGCTACCTAGTTAAAATAATTACAAAATTACCTGTAAAATAAATCCTAACTTAAGTTACAATTAAACCTAACACTACACTATCAATAAATTAATTAAATAAAATACAAACAATTATCTACAATTAAACCTAACACTACACTATCAATAAATTAATTACATACAAATAGCTACAAATAAATACAATTAAATAAACTAACTAAAGTACAAAAAATAAAAAAAGAACTAAGTTACAAAAAATAAAAATTTTTTTTACAAACATTATAAAAATATTACAACAATTTTAAGCTAATTACATCTACTCTAAGCCCCCTAAAAAAATAACAAAGCCCCTCAAAATAAAAAAATGCCCTACCCTATTCTAAAATAAAAATTGAAAAGCTCTTTTACCTTACCAGCCCTTAAAAGGACCTTTTGCGGTGCATGCCCCAAAGAATTCTGCTCTTTTGACTGTAAAAAAAAAACATACAATACCCCCCCCCAACATTGCAACCCACCACCCACATACCCCTAATCAAACCCAAACCCCCCTTAAATAAACCTAACACTAAGCCCCTGAAGATCTCCCTACCTTGTCTTCACCACGCCGGGTATCACTGATCCGTCCAGAAGAGGGTCCGAAGTCTTCATCCAAGCCCAAGTGGGGGCTGAAGAGGTCCATCATCCGGCTGAAGTCTTGATCCAAGTGGGGGCTGAAGAGGTCCATCATCCGGCTGAAGTCTTGATCAAAGCGGGGGCTGAAGAGGTCCATCATCCGGCTGAAGTCTTGATCTAAGCGGGGGCTGAAGAGGTCCATCATCCGGCTGAAGTCTTCTATCAAGCGGCATTTTCAATCTTCTTTCTTCCGGTTCCATCTTCATCCCGCCGACGCGGAACATCCATCCTGGTAGCTATTAAATAGTTATTAACTATTTAATAGCTATTGTACCTGGTTAAAATAAATACAAAGTTGCCTGTAAAATAAATATTAATCCTAAAATAGCTACAATATAATTATAATTTATATTGTAGCTATATTAGGGTTTATTTTACAGGTAAGTATTTAGATTTAAATAGGAATAATTTATTTAATAAGAAATAATTTATTTCGTTAGATAAAAATTATATTTAACTTAGGGGGGTGTTAGGGTTAGGGTTAGACTTAGCTTTAGGGGTTAATACATTTATTAGTGTAGCGGCGAGGTCCGGTCGGCAGATTAGGGGTTAATAATTGAAGTTAGGTGTCGGTGATGTTAGGGAGGGCAGATTAGGGGTTAATACTATTTATTATAGGGTTTTTGAGGCGGGAGTGAGGCGGATTAGGGGTTAATAACTTTATTATAGTAGCTGTGAGGTCCGGTTGGCAGATTAGGGGTTAATAATTGTAGGTAGGTAGCGGTGACGTTGGGGGCGGCAGATTAGGGGTTAATAAATATAATATAGGGGTCGGCGGTGTTAGGGGCAGCAGATTAGGGGTACATAGGGATAATGTAGGTTGCGGCAGTGTGCGGCCGGCAGATTAGTGGTTAAAAAAATTGTGGTGGCGATATGGGGGGGCCTCAGTTTAGGGTTACATAGGTAGTTTATGGGTGTTAGTGTACTTTAGAGCACAGTAGTTAAGAGCTTTATGAACCGGCATTAGCCCATAAAGCTCTTAACTCCTGGCTTTTCTCTGCGGCTGGAGTCTTGTCGTTAGATTTCTAACGCTCACTTCAGCCAAGACTCTAAATACCGGCGTTAGAAAGATCCCATTGAAAAGATAGGATACGCAAATGGCATAGGGGGATCTGCGGTATGGAAAAGTCGCAGCTGCAAAGTGAGCCTTAGACCCTTTCCTGAATGATTCTAAATACCAGCGGTAGCCCAAAACCAGCGTTAGGAGCCCCTAACGCTGTTTTTGACGGCTAACGCAGAACTCTAAATCTAGGCGGAAATTATTTAACTAAAATTCAGTATTCTTTTAGTATTAAACAAAACGTGTGCCAACGAATATTCGGGGAAACGAATTTCCAAAATATTTTTTATGAGAATGTTTGCCAAAATGAAAATTTCTTGGTTGCAGAAGTCTGATAATTACTTTTACGAAATATAGATCATGAATATATGTTGCAAACAGATTACACATTTCTCTATCTATTTTGAAAACAAAAGTTCTTTACACTATGTTCAGTTGAGTATTTTTGAATTCTATTTGTTTGTTCTAAGATATAACCTGAGCAAACCTTTATTGAATGTTATAATGAAATTCCAACAGAGAAAACTACTGTGTATGGATTTATTTTTAAGCAACAATATTTCAGGACGGTGAAGGGCATACAAGGTAGCTAATACCGCTCTTTCAACAATTTTATTAATTATGTATATTGCAGAGTTCATACCAGGACAATGCTTGTAAATGCTTTTATTACTATGCTTTCACATTTATGTGAATTACAAGAACAATTACTGGGAAGAGAGTAAGTAAAACATAGACAAATAATGCATTTGCAAGAGGCAGAAATCTTGCTAATAAGAAAGTGTTATTACAATTAATTGGTCTCCTAGGACTTGGTGTACAAAAAAAATATTCCATTCATTTTTTTTTTCTTTTCAAAATTTTCTAATGGCATTGGATAATATTCTCTAATTACTTTATAACTAACTACTCCAAATAGCTAGTAATTATGTCCTTTTTACCATAAGATTTCTCCTCTCCTAAGGGTTTACACTTGTTACTTTGAGAGAAATTTAATGCAAAGTAGACATTAAGATTGACTATGAGAGACTCAGTTCTTTATCAGTCTCATAGTCACATATATCTTTCCAAGATAAGACACTAGTGGTCAGTTTTGTACTAATGTGAGTTTTTCATTGGATAATACTAGCATGTGAATAACATTTTACACAGTTGTATTTTGATTGGCTTTTCAAGTAAAAACACCTACATGACTAGTTTAACTCCAATGAATGGACATATGTAAAATGATGTAAACCTTTGGCTAGATTACGAGTTTTGTCGGTAAGGCTGTGCGGTGACTGATAACGAACATTTTATGCTCACCGCTCACCTACAGACAACGCTGGTATTACGGGTTTTTACAAACCCGGCGTCAGTCGCAGAAAAGTGAGAGGAGAGCAAAATTTTGCTCCACATCTCACCTCAATACCAGCGCTGCTTACGGTAGCGGTGAGCTGGCTAAACGTGCTCGTGCAAGATTTCCCCATAGGAATCAATGGGGGAGAGCCGGCTGAAAAAAAAACTAACACCTGCAAAAAAGCAGCGCTTAGCATCTAACGCAGCCCCATTGATTCCTATGGGAAAATAAATGTATGTCTACATCTAACACCCTAACATGAACCCCGAGTCTAAACCCCCCTAATCTTACACTTATTAACCCCTAATCTGCCGCCCCCGACATCACTGACACCTGCATTATATTATTAACCCCTAATCTGCCGCTCCGGACACCGCCGCCACCTACATTGTAGTTATGAACCCCTAATCTGCTGACCCCAACATTGCCGACACCTACATACTATTTATCAACCCCTAATCTGCCGCCCCCAATGTCGCCGCAACCTAACTACAATTATTAACCCTAATCTGCCGCCCCCAACGTTGTTGCCACTATATTAAGTTATTAACCCCTAAAACTAAGTCTAACCCTAACCCCCCTAACTTAAATATAATTTAAATAAATCTAAATACAATTACTACATATAACTAAATTATTCCTATTTAAAACTAAATACTTACCTATAAAATAAACCCTAAACTAGCTACAATATAACTCATAGTTACATTGTAGCTAGCTTAGGGTTTATTTTTATTTTACAGGCAACTGTGTATTTATTTTAATACCTAACTAGTTAAAATAAATACAAATTTACCTGTAAAATAAAACCTAACCTAAGTTACACTAACGAAAAAGGGTAGTGTACAAGCGCTAAGGTAATCCCCAAGCTGTATCCAAACAGAGATCCTAACCAACCTCCAAAAAATATGCACAAATAGTAAGAAGTGAATACAGCGCCAACAAGAGGCCAAGGGATAAATATACTCACAGAGAGATAAAAGAAGATTATTTAATGAACCATGTTAAAAAGCATCAGTAATAAAAGAATATATGTAAAAAATGTAAAAAGCACATATAAATAAAATTACAAATACAGGAATAGTTTACAGGAGCGGCTCAAAGGGCCAAAGCTGATAATTACAATAAAAACAAAGATAATAACAGGTGATCAGTGTGAGTGGTACACCAGATTAAAAGTGTAAACTAGTGAAACAGAATTAGCCTAAGTACAACTATAACGAGTGTATCAAGCAAAAAATTAATAAACAATAATACAAACAATAATGTTCAAAAAATAGTGTTTCAAAAAAATAGTGTCTCAAAAAAATATATAGAAAAATGCACTGCAGTGCAAAAAAAGGGGGGTAGTAAAATAATTGTATAGATACGGTCAAATTGGGAGTGAGTGCAAATGGATATAACAAATGCTAGCTACTAATCCAGTGAGGTAAAGATATAATTAAATAAAATACACAATATGCAATAACATAAAAAATATATAATCCAAAAAAGTGTTCCAAAAATTTGATCAACAAATGTTAGTGAAGAACAAAGATAAGTCAATCAAAACCAAAAAAATGGAAAAAATGGGTGATGAAAAACAAGGTGAAAGTGAAGAAATTGGTTCCTTCCAATATTAGTTACTTTAACAGATCCAAATTCCTGAGTGTGGTAGCTGAAGTAGCTGATTGGATCCTAGCACCTGTCAGCTGCTCCTAAAAAGTGTCCCTGTAAAAAAGAAATTCACAACATAGTGTATCCAATATGAGAATGAAGTAAAGATTAAAATAATGTTTACCAATAAGTCAACGCGTTTCTGCCCTCAAAAAAGGGCCTTTCTCAAGACTAAAATATTGGTAATGGCAGCTAGCCTTATATACAGTTTAGAAGTAATAGCCTATATGTTAGTTTAATTGATTAATTGTATTGTTTGGGCGCCAAATCCCTCCACTTCCTGTGTAACATCTAAAAGATTCCCCCATAAAGTGTAACATCACTTCCTGTGTAACATCTAAAAGATTTCCCCATATGGCAAACCGGAAGTATGTAAATCTTACCGGATTAATTTTATACATATCTAAATATATAGGTCATTCAAAAGGCATGTATATGACCTTAGATTTATCCAGTTGTTACTTTCTCAATTGCCGGTATGTTTGTTTTGGCTTACCGGTTTCAAGCCCAATATCGGAGCTACCCAGAAGTGACATAACCGTTGACGTCACTTCCGGTCCGGCGATATTACATAAACAAGCCGCTAGCAACATTAGCATGCTTGTACAATGCTAATATATGCGGCTGTCAGTTACGCCTCCCATCTAGTATATTAAATCCTTAGAGAGCCCTGGGGATGAAATTGTCAGAACAATGCCCACCAATGTGTCGCTCAAGGGGATAAGTGTCAAGGCACTATTGGCCCCCAAACGTTATAACGATAAATAAAGGCTATGTAATTACAAACAGTGAGATTTACAAAAAACTAACACATATTTTATGTCAGTGGGAAAAAGGAAACAATAAAAACAATAAAGGCAAGAATTTTTGGAAATGAAAGATCGGTTTTGCTATCTATTTCTCTTAAGTCCAAAGGAAGTCAGATAATATTTTCTCTCTATAGCCATATTTTATATATTCATCATTACACTAGTAGATGGATTGAGTGATCTCAATTATTATAATATGTGTTAACATATTGTCAAAGTATATTTAAGATACACTAGTAGTGGATTAAGTGATCTTAAATATTATAATATGTGTTAACATATTGTAAAAATATTTTGAGATATGTTTGACATTTCATAAAGAGAAGAGGAGTTGTATGTACTTTTATGGATCCTTCAATGTCATTGAGCCATGCTCAGATGGTAAGATCTCGCATATTTATAAGAAATCAAGTTTTTTTATTTTTATTTATTTTAAAATAGACCAGAATCATAGTGAGAAGAGGAAGAAATTGACCTGTGATGAATTATTTACAGAGGGCAAACTGCTTAGTTATTAAAAAAGTCCTAGAATGTATTTATATATATATATATATATATATATATATATATATATATCGTTTGCTCCAAAAATTGAGCATAGATAAATAAAAAATAGAAAATACAAAGTCCCAATGGAAACAATTTGGACTTAGTTGTCCATCTATCTGATATGCATAATCAGTTATACGTATATAAAGATATAGATAAAACCAGGACATGGTATCTCATATTTAGCGAGAAGTAAAAGAGATATGTACCTGATTCTGGTCGCATAAATATATTAGATTACAATGCCATCATAGTATTTGAATAAGGAAACTAGTGATAGCTGGACAAGTCCAGTGTATAAATTTCTATGTCAGAGAAAAAAAGGAACATACAAGTGTATGCTCATGAATGTAATTAAGGGTATATATGTAAAAGGGTATATAAATAGGAAAGAGTCTACATTTGCTGTTTAATAGTTGAGAACTAGATCAATAGAGGGAAAAAGCCTTCTTCTTATGTTAATAGGATAACTGTATAGATGTCCACACTAATTGCTTAGAAGGTTGAATCTGCAAAACCTACTTTTAAATCATTCTAACCCACAATTATATAGTATTGTGGAGCTTAGATTTTAATGGTGATCAGAAGATCAAACAGAAGATGGTAAACAAATATGTGGTAGGGTGAAGGGTAACCTTAAGCAGACAAAAATTGATACGCAATCAATGAGCAAAAATAGATGAACTTCTGTGTATTTAGGTGGAGGGCTACAATGCCTATATAATGAGACTTTGGATTGGATATATACGATACCGGACCTTCTATAAATTAAAGTTAGGTCTTTATAAAGGCTAAATTGTTTAATAACCCAGAAGCTTTAAAACAGCGGGTTTTTAGAGTTCTAAATGATACAGCATTATCTTATAAGTCTATGTTGTGTCTTTATATAGACTAGTTTTTCAATAGCCCAGATGATTCAGAGGTTTTTTTATTTTTTAAAAAGTCTTTGGAGAGGAATTTTATACTGTCCTATGAAGACATTGGCAGATACATATCATAAATTGAAGAGGTAGGTAAGATCCTCCCTATTATTCAGACCTTTCGGGTGTAAGCAGTCTAATAAGAAGATCCATTTGGATTCTGCTTTTAAGAGGCTCTTTTCAAAATTACCCCCTCTCCAGTTCTTGGCAACTTTTTGTATACCTATAAATTTCATGTCTTGTATTCTACCATTGTGTTTCGTGGCAAAATGTTTATAAAGTGTTGTTTCTTTATTTTGTTTTTCGATCAATAGTATGTGCTCTCTGAGCCTATCTCTGAGGCTTCTAGAGGTTTGGCCGATGTATTGGAGCCCACATGAGCATTCCATAAGGTAGATGAGCCCCGTATTTTGACATCTAATCAGATCTTTGATAGTAAATTCTTCTCCAGTCTGATTGGACTTGAATTTTTTAGTCTTTACCCCTCTTCTGCATGCTTTGCAGGTGGGGCACGGAAAAAATCCCTTTACTGGTCTCCCCATTGCATCATGTGTATTGGTATTCTTCTTCTTGGGTAGACTTAGTGCTAATCTATTTTTGAGATTCCCTGTCTTTCTATAAACAAATTTTGGCTGGTTGGGGAGTTTATCTCCAATAATGTCGTCATTTTTTAGAAGGTGCCAGTGTCTTTTGAAGATATTTTCAATGATGTATTGATTGCTGCTGTATTCTGTTATTAATGGTACATTTATAACTTCCTCTGTCTCATATTGCTTATGATCTTTGTATTTGGTTAACTCTTTCCTCTCCACCTGTCGTACTTCTTCTATTTTTTGGTCTAGATGTTCCTCCTTATAACCTCTTTCCACAAAATTCTCTTTTAGTCGTTTCACTTGTTTTTCCCAGGTTTCGATATTTGAACAATTCTTTCGGACCCTTAGGAATTGGCTCTTTGGGATATTGTCTTTCCATTTCTCATGGTGGCAGCTCTCATAGTGTATATAGCTGTTACTGTCAACAGATTTGAAGTACGTAGATGTTTCCCATTTTCCGTTTAGAGCTTCTATTTTTAGATCCAAGAAAACGATTTCCTTAAAGTTCCAGTTGTAGGTGAACTTCAAATTCTGATGGTTTTGATTCATTACCTCAATTGTATACAAGAGATCTTCTGTTGAGCCCCTCCAGACTATTACAACATCATCAATATATCTGTGGTATAGGACCAGGTCCACGCTCGCTGTGCATGAATCCCAGAAGATGCTCTCCCATCTTCCCATGTACAAATTAGCATAGCTGGGCGCGAACCTGGTCCCCATAGCTGTCCCGCAAATTTGTTGGTAGTACATCCCCTCATTGTTAAAATAGTTGTGTGTAAGAATGTACTGGATGCTATCCAATATGAATTTGGCCTGATCTTCTAACATCAGTGGATCTTTGTCCAGAAACCATTTGATTGCCTCAAGTCCTTCTTTATGAGGTATGCTGGTGTATAATGCTGCTACGTCGCAGGTTGCCAGGATATAACCTTCTTCCCATGGTGTGTTGTCTAAGATATTTAAGACTTGTGTTGAGTCTCTTAGATATGACGGGAGGGCCCTTACGTACTTCTGTAGATGTTGGTCCACATACTTGTGAGAGAGCCAATTGCAGAGATAATAGGACGACCCGGAGGGTTCGTTAGAGTTTTGTGTATCTTGGGTAAGTGATACAGTATAGGTGTTATAGGATAGTCAATGTCCAAATATCTGTGCTATTTTTCATCTAATATACCCATTGTTCTAGCTTTTGTTAACAGTTCTCTGAGTTCTTCTTGGAAACCTGTAACAGGATTCTGTTTCAGCTTCAAATATGTTGTTGTGTCCTTTAATAGGCGTTGGTTTTCTGCCATATATTTATCTCTGTCCAGGATGACGATTCCCCCTCCTTTATCGCCTGGTTTTATCGTCAGTTGGTTATTTTCCTCAAGACTTCTGATAGTCTCTATGTGTTGCCTGGACAAGTTTTGTCTTATCCTCTTCAATTTCTTTGGTTTGATGTCTCTGATGTCTTTAGTAACCATGATCTCAAATGCATCGATGGCATTTCCCTTTGCATAAGTAGGGTAGAAACTTTATTTCGGTTTCAATCCTGTATGTATATAGTTGTTCCCAGCATCAGCTGTAGTGTAGCTTTTAGGTGCCATGTATTCCAAAGGAGATTTGAGAAAGTATCTTTTTAAGGTTAATTTCCTTATAAATTCCTTTGTATTAGTAAACGTTTGGAATTTTTCCAGGCTTCTAGTAGGAGCAAATGAGAGGCCGTATTTCAGAACTTCTCTCTCTTCTTTTTTAATGTCATGCCTGCTAAGGTTAAAAATGCCATCGCCAGAATTTATGTTCCTTCTGTTGTCAGAGATACCTGTTCCTATATCTGACTTAGAGGATGTAGCTATCTGTTGGAGATCCTTAATATATGGCTCCAGTCCTTCTTTATCATTTCCGTGCAGTACCTTTATTTTCTTCTTCATTTTGCCCCCTCCACATTTGCCTCTGATTCTCTTCCTCTTTGTTGTTTTTAGTTCAGACATATTTGGCAATAGATAATGCCTCTGCCCATATGATTGAGTATTTTGGTTTACATATAGGGAAAGCACAGTCTTTTGTGACTAATAGACCCTTAGGCACAATATCAAGTTCAAGGCATTTCTTAAGAAATGATATATCAGCCTTATATTTTACCTCAGAAACCAATAGTTTTTCAAGGTTTTTGAAAATGGTTTGAACATCTAAACAGTCATCACCTTCTTTGTCAAAATATAAAGTGTCAAAATCGATCTCTTGTCTAATGGCACTGAAGGAATCCATAACCTCAAAGTGAGTAGATTCCAAAGCTGCTAGTACACTGGTTAGAAAGCAAGTCAATAGTGAAAAAGGGTAGTGTACAAGCGCTAAGGTAATCCCCAAGCTGTATCCAAAATACTTACCTATAAAATAAACCCTAAACTAGCTACAATATAACTCATATTTACATTGTAGCTAGCTTAGGGTTTATTTTTATTTTACAGGCAACTGTGTATTTATTTTAACTAGGTAGAATAGTTATTAAATAGTTATTAACTATTTAATACCTAACTAGTTAAAATAAATACAAATTTACCTGTAAAATAAAACCTAACCTAAGTTACACTAACACCTAACACTACACTACAATTAAATTAATTCCCTAAGCTAAATACAATTAAATACAATTATCTAAAGTACGAAACCCCCCCCACTAAATTACAGAAAATAATCAGTATCTCACAAAAGTGGGTACACCCCTCACATTTTTGTAAATATTTTATTATATCTTCATGTGACAACACTGAAGAAATGACACTTTGCTACAATGTAAAGTAGTGAGTGTACAGTCTGTATAACAGTGTACGTTTGCTGTCCCCTCAAAACAACTCAACACACAGCCATTAATGTCTAAACCGTTGGCAACAAAAGTGAGTACACCCCTTAGAGGAAATGTCTAAATTGGGCCCAAAGTGTCAATATTTTGTGTGGCCACCATTATTTTCCAGCACTGCCTTAACCCTCTTGGGTATGGAGTTCACAAGTTGCCACTGGAGTCCACTGGACTGGTGGATGTTAGAGACCTTGCGCTACCCCACACTCAGTTTCTTAAGCAAGGCAGTTGTCGTCTTGGAGGTGTGTTTGGGGACGTTATCATGTTGGAATACTGCCCTGCCGCCCAGTCTCCAAAGTGAGGGGATCATGCTCTGCTTCAGTATGTCACAGTACATGTTGACATTCATGGTTCCCTCAATGAACTGTAGCTCCCCAGTGCCGGCAGCACTCATGCAGACCCAGACCATGCCACTCCCACCACCATGCTTGACTGTAGGCAAGACACACTTGTCTTTGTACTCCTCAACTGGTTGCCGCAACACACTCTTGACACCATCTGAACCAATTAAGTTTATCTTGGTCTCATCGGACCCAAGGACATGGTTCCAGTAATCCATGTCCTTAGTCTGCTTGTCTTCAGCAAACTGTTTGCAGGCTTTCTTGTGCATCATCTTTAGAAGAGGCTTCCTTCTGGGACGATAGCCATGCAAACCAATTTGATGCTGTGTGCAGCGGATGGTCTGAGCACTGACAGGCTGAACTCCCCACCCCTTCAACCTCTGCAGCAATGCTGGCAGCACTCATTTCCCAAAGACAAGCTCTGGATATATGATGTTGACCATGTGCACTGAACTTCTTTGGTCGATCATGGCGAGGCCTGTTCTGAGTGGAACATTTAGTGTGAAACCACTGTATGGTCTTTCCCACCATGCTGCAGCTCAGTTTTGAGGGTATTGGCAAACTTCTTATAGCCTAGGCCTGCTTTATGTAGAGCAACAATTCTTTGTTTCAGATCCTCAGAGAGTTCTTTGCCATGAGGTGCCATGTTAAACTTCCAAAGACCAGTATGAGAAAGTGTAAGAGCGATAACACCAAATTTAACACACCTGCTCCACATTCACACCTGAGGCCTTGTAATACTAACGAGTCACATGACACCGGGGAGGGAAAATAGTTAATTGGGCCCAATTTGGACATTTCCACTTAGGGGTGTACTCACTTTTGTTGCCAATGGTTTAGACATTAATGGCAGTGTGTTGAGTTATTTTGAGGGGACATCAAATTTACTCTGTTATACAGGCTGTACACTCACTACTTTACATTGAGCAAAGTGTCATTTTTCAGTGTTGTCGCATGAAAAGATATAATAAAATATTTACAAAAATGTGAGAGGTGTACTCACTTTTGTGGGATACTGTATGTATATATATATATATATATATATATATTGTACTATATATATATATATATATATATATATATATATATATATATATGTGTGTGTGTGTGTGTGTATATGCATAAAGGTATAGATCTATATTTATTTAATTAATTATATATAAATATATATACACATATATATATTTAAAAATAAAAATATTTTCTTCAATGCGAATTACATTTGAATGTGAAATATTAATGACTCAGTGAAAGCTTAGCCCATTTGGTCTAACACGATGTTGGGTTAGCGCACGAGTGATGATTTTTTTTTTTTTTTTTAAAGTGTACTTCATTGAATAATGAAAGTTTATTTTGGACAAGACTGTCCCTTTAACATGGTCGATATATCCAAAGTCCTGAAGTGATTGCGCACTGGGGGTTTGGTTGCTAACTTTTTACTTTCAACTTGTAATATGTGCACTAATTTGCACGCATTAAAATTTTAATTTCATCAGTGCTAGAGCTCCACTTGTAATCTGGCCCATAATTGGGAGGCATTGTGATTTAAGAAGTTAATGCTGTCTATGCATCATATCGGTGACTTTTCCACTATCTACTTGCTTTTCCCTTTCCAGAAATGGTGTTTTCATTTGTATTATTATCACTCAGAACTTGGAAATCACATATTGCAGAGCTGAAAAACAGCCATTTAAAAGAATTAGAAAGATCCTATAAAAGGGTTAAAGACACAGTTAACATTGTCTCAAGATCAGCAGCAATGCACTACTGGGAATTACCAGAATACTTCCCGTGAGCCAATAAAAAGAACCATATGTGTGTAGCTACCAATCACCAGCTATCACCCATTGTTCTTCCTTAGCATACCTAGGTACACCTTTTAACAAAGGATACCAAGAGAACAATGTAAATTGAGTATCGAAGTTAACTGAAAAAGCCTCTTTAAATTGCTACACAATCTGAATAATGAGAATTTAATTTTGACTTACATGTCTCTTTACCAAAGCATATTTTTATTTCTTAATTTAGCATTTTATAAACTGTAGCTCCCCAGTGCCGGCAGCACTCATGCAGACCCAGACCATGACACTCCCACCACCATGCTTGACTGTAGGCAAGACACACTTGTCTTTGTACTCCTCAACTGGTTTCCGCCACACACTCTTGACACCATCTGAACCAAATAAGTTTATCTTGGTCTCATTGGACCACAGGACATGGTTCCAGTAATCCATGTCCTTAGTCTGCTTGTCTTCAGCAAACTGTTTGCAGGCTTTCTTGTGCATCATCTTTAGAAGAGGCTTCCTTCTGGGACGGTAGCCATGCAGAACAATTTGATCCTGTGTGCAGCGGATGATCTGAGCACTGACAGGCTGAACCCACCTATTCTATTCTATAAAGGATTCAATTCTGCATTAAAAATACCTAAATTCCTTTAAGTTTAGAATTAAATCCAGCTGGTTTAGAGCCAAATGAAAACTTGCATGACATTACCCTCTTGCTATATAAATGTATGTGTGTATATATACTGTGTGCATAAACTGTGTATATATATACTACTCTGTGAAAAGCAGTACTGGGCTAAAAGAAGTTGCACCCAGGTGGTAAATCACCATAGAACAAGCTAACAATGTTATTGAGCTGGTTGTTCGTTCCTGTGAGTGCGCTTCTTTCTGTGTGTATTTAGTCTCCCTGTGGGAAAAGGGGGCAACCAGACGTGGACTCCTTGCTCAGTGTGCTTAGAGGAATATGGCTACACCTCACTGACAAGGCCCAATAAAGGCTGAAACGATCATCTGGGGTTGCTGTGTTCCTTGTTCAGAGAGGAATTGCCTGGTATTTTCGGCACTGGACTGACCGTAATAGGCGGGATCAGACTGATATACTACAGGAAAGTTCTACTACTATGTGAAAAGCAGTACTGGGCTAAAAGAAGCTGCACCCAGGTGGTAAATCAACATAGAACAGGCTAACAAGTGCATTGAAGCCCTTTGCAGTTAAATAGATCAAAAACATGAAAACCCATATTTATGCAATATTCATATTTTATAGAGTGTTATACTTTGTATTTACTGTAAAGAGTTCACATTCCAATGTTCTGCACATAGCAGAATATGTTTAATGTATTTATAAATATATATTTCTATATGTATCTGTATATATCTATAACTATATATAATCATGTATGTATGTGTGTATATATATATATATATATATATATACTGTATATATATATATATATACTGTATGTGTGTATATATATATATATATATATATATATATATATATATACTGTATGTGTATAAATATATATTTGTGAAAAAAACCATCAGATATATGCAGAAATATACCTAATATTCATTAATAAATAGCACATAGTCTTCTAGGTAAAGAACATTGCAATAGGAAATATTCATATCTTTATGTCGGGTTAGATCACTTGAGAATATGTGTTCGGGATTGCACACAAGTAGGGTGTTTTTGCTCCATTGACTTCTATGTGGGAATACGTTATAGCGATATTCTAAGTTTGACTTTTTACGTTCACTTTGTATTTGAGTTCTACCCAACACAAAAAGCTTACTTATAGTGGAGTTAACGCTTGAGCAGGAGAGTTAAATAACACGGATTCCACTTGTAATCTGGCCCTGAAGATTTTTTTTTTTTTATTTCAAAAAGTTTTATTAAGTTTTATCCGTATACATACAGTTTTGATTCATGAAACAACATTACAAACATATAAACATGTTAACTTACAACTTTACAAGGGTCAGCTCTTTGTGCTGGATTTCACTACAAGTCTACTCAGTGCTCTAGGTAAATATCAAAAGGTATACAGTATCACAATACAGTATCACTTATCCCATAGTATATATAGTGTCCTCTAAGCCTAGTTTCCTATGCCAGGGCCGGTGCAGGCTGAGCAGTCCGTATTTGTGTAAACCAGGACTTCGTCAAGTCCCAATATAGTTTGATATCTAAAAAGACTTCCTTTCTTTGGGTTTTAAAGTAACCATATTCCTCCAGTTGGAGGGTGTCTTCCACATGTTTCAGCCACTCACCAATTGTTGGTGACACCGGGTTCTTCCATTTGCTAGCTATTAAGGACTTGGCCGAATTCAGGGCGAACTGTAACACCCTTTGTCTGAGTTGACACATGTTGAGGGAGAGCATTCAATAGTGCTATTTCAGGGGCTAAAACAAATGCGACACCTAGCAAATGTTGTAGAAAGAATTCTATTTCCTGCCATAGGGGGTCTTTTTATGGGACAACTCCACCACATGTGTAACATGGAGCCCTTCTGTTTACACCCTCTCCAACACATATCAGACGAAAGTGGATATATACTTCTTAAACGTGAAGGAGTCAAATACCACCTAGAAAGTACCTTGTAATTAAGCTCTAATATCTTTGTAGACGAGGAAGGCTTTTTGACCAGAGAGTAAATACGATTCCACTCCTTATCGCTAAATTCAGTGTTAAGGTCCTGTTGCCATTTATACGTGTATGTCGGTCGTGTTGTGCTGCTGTCTGCCATTAAGATGGATTTTGCTATTGATAGCGTATGTCTAAGAGGGCCCTGAGAACTGCAAATACTCTCAAATCGCATCAGGGGTCTCGTCCAGTCAGATTTGTATTTGGATGTGTCAACTAGGTGTAGTAGTTGTTTGTACTTTAACCCAGTATGTGAATGCCCCATTCAGAATTTCACCTAGCTCCTGCCTTCCTTTCACCCTCTGTCCATTTAAAATAGAATGAATAGGCACAGTGTACCCAATTTCCAGAGGTACCTAGTTACCTCTCCATATTCCATACCCCCAATGAACTCTGCGTTCGGGGATACTGGAGTAAGTGGCGACCTCAACGTAGAAACATAAGGTTGTGATTTTAATATACCATCCCAGACAGTAAACACTGAAGCATAGATCTTAAACGAGCTTACCGCTTCTGGCCTATGTGATTTTGGGATCCAACATAAGGCTCCAATTTCTGGTGTTTTTAAAATGTGTGAATCTATCATTACCCAGGCTTTCATGGACATATTCCTATGCCAGTCTAGTATCCTTTGGATACTGATGACTTTATAGTACACCTCCAGACAAGGGAGACCTACCCCTCCTCCAGCGAGAGATCTGTATAGCGTGTTCCGGTTAACCCAAGGTTTTACCGAACCCCACACGTATTTATTTAATAATGCCTGTAGGTTTCTTAAAAAGCTAGCTGGGATAAGAATTGGGATTGCCTGCATGATATACAATATTCTCGGGAGAGTTGTCATTTTTAAGGTTTGAATCCTACCCCACCAAGAAAAAGTCGGCTTGTATAGCATTATATAATGTCATGAAATTAAGGTTAAAGAGTAATTTATTATTAGGGGTTAGTTTAATACCTAGGTATTTTATGGCTTTGGGTTGAAGTTGGTATGGGCAATTTTCCATTAGAGAAGCTAACTCTTCTTTAGGCAAGTTAACGTTTAAGATTTCGGACTTTTGATGGTTTAACGAAAAATAGGATAGCCTACCAAACTCCCTAAACTCCTCAGTCACAGCTGGCAATGATGTGGACGGGGATGATAGAGATAGTAGTACATCATCAGCGTACAGTGAAACTTTATACTCATTTTTGCCCTAAGGGAATACCCTTTATTCGCTAATTCTGTCTTATGCGAGCGGCCAGCGTCTCTATTCCCAATACAAAAAAAAGAGGGGAGAGGGGGCACCCCTGTCTTGTACCATTTCCTATCTGAAAGGCGTCTGACAGTACGCCGTTAAGCTTTATCTTAGCCGTCGAATTAACATACAGTGTTTGAATTCTCTTGATGGCAAGATCCCCAAAGCCAAATTTCCTCAGTGTGGCAAACAGGAAAGACCAATTAAGGCGGTCAAAAGCCTTTTCCGCGTCTGATGTTAACAAGATGGAACCGATTTTATTTTTCTTAGCATATTCGATCAACTGCAGAGCCCTAATGGTATTGTCCCTGGCCTCTCTGCCAGGGACAAATCCCACTTGATCAGTGTGCACCAACAATGGGAGAAAGGGGCTAATCCTGGTTGCTAGGATTTTCGCTTACATTTTTAGATCTGTATTTAAAAGCGAAATTGGTCTAAATTTGGAGGGGGAATCTGATAATTTTTCTAATTTGGGAATGACCGCAATATGCGCCTCTTTAGTTAATGTTGAGAATTGCGCATTTCCATCTAGGGCTTGAAATAATGACATTAAGTGTAGTGCCAGTAATTCACTGAAGGTTTTATAATATTTATTCGTGAGGCCATCTGGGCCTGGGCTTTTACCCACAGGCAACAAATGTATAGCTTTTATAATTTCCTGAACTGTTATTGGTTCTTCCAACACAGATTTTTGTTGATCATTTAACTGGGGGAGATCTAGAGTTTCTAAATAACTCTCAATGTCTGTCTCACTGGGAGAATGTATAGACCTGGATAAATTATATATTTGGTCATAGAAAACTCTGAAAACTTCAGCTATCTCCTGACTATCCTGTTTTATATTGCCTGAGCTGTCTTTTATATTAAAAATATGATTCTTGGCCGACTTTTTCCGTAACGCCCTCGCTAACAGGGCTCCTGCTCTATTACCTCCCTGGAAGTAAATCTTTCTCATAAACAAAGCCTTCCTATGTGCTGCTTTTACAAAATAAGCATTTAAGGCTAACCTTTCTTCTGTGAGTTTATTGAGGGACCACTTATTAGTAGGAGTCTATTTATGAGCTAGCTCCGCTTGATAAAGATCCGCTGAGAGCCTTTTATATGTCTGGTTTTGATCTTTTCGAAGTCTTATACTATGATATATGAAGTTACCTCTCATTACTGAATTATGGGCTTCCCATAATATTCCTTTATTATCTACCGAGTTAAGGTTGTATCTAAAATATTCCTCTAGTTTTTGTTTAATATCCTGTACTATGTCAGGGTCATGCAGTAACGAGTCGTCTAATCTCCAGAACGAGTATCTTTGAGGTGTGGTTGGCCAGTCCATTTCAAGGGTAACTGTTGCGTGGTCCGTCCAAGCCGTTGGTATAATCTCTGTATGTGTTGCTAGTGAGATGTAATTATGTTCCAACGATAAGTAATCGATTCGTGAGAATGATTTCTGTGCATGGGAATAGAAGGTATAATTTCCAGAACGTGCATGCTGTAATCTCCAAATGTCCACTATTTTGGCCATCCTAAGGCTCTCCACAGCGCTGTTGCTGGTATTAGTAGTTCCATATAGTCTGGTAGTGGAGCTGTCCAACCCCGGCTCAAGTGTCACATTTAGATCCCCTCCAACTATCAGCATCCCCCTTTTGATCTCAAGTATTTTATCACTAATCTTTCTAATGAACTTTACTTGCTTCGAGTTGGGAGCATATGCACATGCCAGTGTAACTGGCGTGTCAAATACAATACCCCACAATATAAGAAGTCTTCCTTCTAAATCCTCATATTTATCAGATAACTGGAAGGGTACGTTTCTATGGAACAATATTCCTACCCCCGATACCTTCCTACCTGGATTGGAATGAAAGAAACCAACAGGGTAATCTTGAGATGTGCATTTATTGTGTTATTTCTAATAAAGTGAGTCTCCTGAACAAAGACTATATCTCCCTTAAGCTTTCGGAAATGGTTTAATGCTATGGACCTTTTCGTGGGAGAGTTAAGGCCTCTACAGTTCTGGGACAAAAATACTTGTGGATTGCTAGCCATAACATGTGTGACATGGATGGTTTACACTGTGTATATAGTGTGTTATCAGATGGCTCATAGGGAGGATACTATGCCCCACCAGCCCCGGCAAACAAAAGAAACTTACCTCTGTGTGTGCTATCGCTAGGGTGACCATATTTCCGCTTTAAAAAGGGACACGTATGAAAAACACATATGTCAGGGTTCTTATACAAAATATTTCTTTAAACAGCCCTGAAAACAGCCCTGGCATATGTATTTTTCATATGTGTCCCTTTTTAAAGCGGCAATATGGTCACCCTAGCTATCGCTTAAATTTCTCCTAGTGGAGTATCTCAGGACTATGTGTACTTTTTCAGTGCTTAGACACGAGTAATACATTTGACATATCTGGAGCTGACTTCTTGAAAACAAAACAACATAAATAGGAATTAACACCAACATTTTACCAAAAAAACTACATAAAACAAGTAACATCTTGTTGTAGTCAGATGCTATTGTGTCTGGACTAAACGGGGGGTGAATAGTAACTAGGTCACTAACAAAGTTCACTTGGGGGAAGTATATCTTGCTGAAATATTAATTATGCATGTCTATAGAGTTCTGGTAACCCAATGGGTCCTGCATATATATAGAGTGCTGCGATGTACTTAGAGCTTTGAAGTATGTGTTCAATTTAGTGGCTGCATTTGTGTTAAGCTTAGTGTTTTTATCCACTCTAAGCTGTCTTTTTGTAGCCATTCTGTGTTATGGACAATAAAATGTAGCAGGGTAACTTCTCTATAATTTTAATGTCTTTCTTGGTTGGGGTTTTACATGCGTTAATGTCAGGCTGTGATATTATGGAGATCCAGATATGTGTTTTTATTATAGTCTTGTCCACTATTCACCTCAACCTGTAAATCTATTCTCTTAGCATATTTTATATTGTGAGCCAGACCCTGCTGATCTCTCTGCCCAGGACCTGTGCCCCCTCTATAACTGTATTTGCGCTTTTTGCGCCGTTTGAGTGTGTGCTGCTGCGGCCTAGCAGAATGTGACAAATGGCGTGGGGAGCTTCCGGAGACCCTGTTGTGAGCCGGAGTGTTGCGCTGCTTTAAGTACTGTAATGTTACTTACAATTCCTCCCTTGTCACTCAGTTTCTGTTGCTGGGGACCCGGATCCATTTGCAGTGCTAATCAGCTGAAGCGCTCAGCCCCAGTGCGTCCTGTGTTAAACCTCAATGTCGGTATAGCTCCGGTATTCGTCCTCCTCACCAAACTTGTTCTGCGCTGCAGCGGTGGTGTTTATGAAGGGGCATCAGTCATCCTGGGGCAAAAATGAGTTAACTTACATGCTGTTTTCTTCCCCAAAACAAACTACTGCACGGAGCTTCTCCTAAGTGCGACCGTCCATGTCGGCAGTCGGTTCCGCCCCCCCTGGCCCTGAAGATTTTATTGATAGGTCCTATGATAAAATATTCAGTTGACAAAAAAATCGACAACTTTATAGGTATATAATAATAACCATAATATAACGTCTTTTTCTGAATATTGCAAAAAATGGTATAGTTTATCACAAAGCTTCCCAGTATATCTTATATGAACACAGTGTTACAGCTTATGTAATAATACAAATCCACAAGATTTGCAATAAAACTGTTGCATTCAAGCCAGCAGCATTGATAGTACATATTTATGATGTTTACAGTTACAATAATAATTATAGATCTGAATAGTGGAAAACATGATCTAATTGCTTGAGATGCATGAAAAATCAATTTTGATTATACAGATTTCATAAAATGATCAGTGTTGTGCAATTCTCTTGTGCATGCTATAGTGGGTGAATACTTCTAATTCAGGTTAGCATTAGTAGTTTACAAAAGATGAACAGGAATTCTCAAAAACCATGCCTTTAATTAAACCATATCTTTTATCATGGTAAATAAAGGAGAAATACCAGCGCTCAAGTTAGAACACAAAAAGAAGGTATATTAGGTTAAATGCTGGGTGTAGGATAGAGGGGTGTATGTCACTATATATAGCACCCAAAAGATGTAGATACTCACTTCAGTACTAGTGATATTAAAATTAATAACAATAATAACAACAACAGTTTGTCCAAGTGGTGGTAAATGATAAATAGTAAATAATAAGTGAAAGTGCAGCGAAAAGTTGAGATTTTCAGTGTACCCCTGACACTGTGGAGAATAGTGGTAAAAGCGAACAAAATCGTAAATACTTCTGCGCAACTTCAAAGTACTATAATAAGTACCAAATAGTCTTTAGATTATGTATTAACAATAAATAAATAAATAAATAAATAAAGTTTTTCTTTAGGTCAAATAAAACACATCCAAATAGGGAAAGAGTATAGGTGTCCTCTTACCGAAAATTACCTCAATCATTTGAGGTAATGTATGGTCACGTAGTTAATGTTGTGGGTCTGTGGTCTGTCGCTGCTGTTGCCTGTTCCTTCAGTGCAGCCTTGTGTATGGTAGTCCTTTGTCTGGAGCTTCCTGGATCTTGTGCTTGAGTCTAGATGTCTCTTGGCTGTATGGTAGTTTTCGTCCTGAGGTCTTTCCCAGATATCTCAGTTGGAGGTATAGGAAGAAAACAAAGAAAACATAGCGTAATCCAGTATAAAAAAATATATGTTTATTTATAATAAAAAGATAGGAATTGCACTCACATGAAGTACCATCCTTAATAGATACACCTTCTTTACTTTGATTACTCTTACTTGTGGTCCAAGAGTGGCCTCTTATATTCAATGGGAGGTATAACTCCAGGCAACACAGTCTTATCAGCAAGCATTCACCATCCATTTTTTGAGGTAAGGAATGCGCCCAGTTTTAAAGGTGATTCACTGTAATGGACCTTCTGTGTCCTGGTGATGTTCCTGGAAACTTGTTGTTGAAATCGTTCCCTTCGTTAGGATTCTTTATAAGAATGAAGATCCTGGACTCTCTTTAGGTAGAGGGATGTAGACTGTAACCCGTCTGTTATATCTCTCTTCAATGGTGGTAGGAATACTTTATTCTTTTTGCATGATCCTTAGGAAGAAGTGCCCTTGGGTGGTGAGAATCTCCGTCTCCTCAGGATGTAGTCAAGCTAGGACAACAAACAACTCTTGTGTGTGCTTGGTTAAGCCAATCTCCAATGATTTTTTCATTTTATGGTCGGTGATATCTTTAGAGACCTTTTGATAATTTTTTTTCACTGCAAATTGCAATTGCCACAGCTTGCATAAAATGTGCGTCACCTCTCCAAATCGTACTTTTTAATGCCAATTGCAATTGCCACAGCTTGCACAACAGTAAATAAAATGTGCGTCACCTCTCCAAATCTGATTTCAAATGTCTACAAAAACTTAAACTGCAAGCACAAAATGTCTGCAATAACAGTCACAGAAAACGTTCTCTATGGTGAGATGTTAAACTGGTAATAAGACAGTGCAATCAAATGCCACAGCGCCCTCTGTGGTGGTATGACCACATTGCACACAATCTGTATTATTGAATAATAATAACAAATAAATAAATCAAGTGATATACACATGTATGTAGCAACATATATGTAGTTCTCTCTTATCATCTAATTTTAGATAGTGACACTTTTCACAAGGTTGTGTTTTCTATAAACAAATAACTATTTTTTACAATATCTACCTTAAATAACTATGTATTATTTAATATTGATGTATTCAATGAGATATGTATGACATTCCATTCTTGTAGATCTGTTTGTTTTTCTTACTGCTACTTTTCTCTTAATCCTGTTTTTTACACTCAGACAGACTTTGCATTCCCCAGAGACTTTCTCTATGACAGTCCTATATTGAGTGAACGATGTTGCTCGTGATGAAAGGGTTAAATAAATAAACAATTAAAGTTATTAGTATACATTTGTGAAACTCTAACACCCCTTGGTAGCTTGCTATCTGATTGGATTACAAGTCTACCAATGGAAAATGGGCGCTGCTTTTAAATACTTTTATTGCAGTTACATTGATTAGCTAAGATTACGGCCGCAGGCCAAAACATGTTAGCATTTCAATGCTCGTTTGTGCTGTGATTACCCTTGCTGTAACCTCCTAGGTTATTTTTAAACCCTATGTGGGATTATTAAAGGAACTGTTTTTACTATTTTGAGCCTACGATACTCTTTTTTCTTATGATGAAGTATCTATTGACCATGAATCATTTAGGCTCTTCACTACTAAGCTCCCAAACAGTTTACCCATGAGTGAGGAGGAAGACGGGCTCCCTATATATCCACTGAAGCAGTTTTGATACATTTTTCCCCTAACCGGCATACCCGAAGAGGAGCACGAAGTACCGGATTGGTCAAGGCAGACACACCTATGCAGTACCTGATTGGTCGAGGCAGACACACCTATCCTGCTGTGTTCCAGCATTCCGGGCGGCAGAGTTTCTGGAGCGGAGGTACCGGATGTCGAAATAGCGCTATTGGTGCTGTCCAGGAAGTAGAGCAAGTGGTTCCCCTGGCGTGCAGCAGTACAAGCACCTCATATGAGCAACTAAGACACACGGACGCCCAGACAGCAGTTTTGCACTTCAGCCCCCGAGTGAACGCCGATGTATTGGTGAGTTGACTCCTGCCTATTTCAAAAGTACAGAGATCACAGGCTTTCTACACCATTATACTAAAGGGGTATGCCGATATATACATATGAGATTACTCTGTTTGGGGATTATTTGAGAGCGCAGCTCTAACGGTTGGTGGATGCTACTTAGAGAGTTCAGTCTTTATCACTTTCAAGTCTATACATACTGATGAATAATGGACTATTGTTTTTGATGTTTCTCTGATGCATAGCACAGAGTCTGTTTGATTTGGCAATTATTTTACTGACACTCTGCCTACGGAAACAAAAGCAATCACACTCTAGTATTCTATGTTTGGTTTTAAGCCGCCTGTGTATATTCTCTGTTTGTTCTTTATTATTTAAGTGCTTCCTGGCAGCACTATTACACAAGGTCGCTTAAGAGCTTTTCTACATTTCTACCTATTATGGAGGCAAATAGCACAAATTATTGTTCACTCATGCCTGTGACTGAAAGAGAGTATGGAGTGTCCGACATGGACCTGATTTTCTCCAAAAACATTACTATTTAAACTCTGGGAGGACTTTTTGAGGACATGGAAATACTTTTAATAAAAGAACACAAACTTCAATTTGATATCTGGACACTTGAAAAATATGTAACACTCAATATGGTCCCTAGAGGACTTAGAATCAACAAATTTCCAACCTTTGAAGTCTCTGATGTAGATTTTATAGAGTCATGGAATGCTATACTGTCTGAATGTTCTCTAAGACTTATGCAATTGCTAATTATGTTTAAAAACAATCAGCTTAAGTTAATAAGAGATGAAATTCAAGTTATACAGATAGAAATGAATACTAGACAAAATGAAATAGACTATCCTAGATTTGATGATATGCTTAAGACCTCACTCACTTCTTCTAAAAATACAATATTGAACATTAAACACACCAAATACGTGAGAGATCAGACAGACTACGATAATAAATTGGTTTATATCTGGACCCATACACAAAACAACACAAATAGATGGAACCCCAACAGTAGAGGAAGATCACGTAGTAGAAATAGGAGGGGTAGAGGTAACAGATCACAGAGCTCAGGTACAGGAGATAAGAGAGAAGGATCTACTAATAATACTGAAAAATCCACAAATCAAATAAGCATTCTCAAACCAACTAAACAAGTGACACTTAATACTAACATTACAACACAAGATGTTAGACCCAAACAACAGCCTCAAACACATAAACAGAAACCTACACAGGGCTCTAAATATGTGGAAAGTAATGAGAGGGAGAAACATTTGAATAGAAATACTAACACTACAGAAGATAAAGATGCATTTGAACAGGTTTTTCAGAATCAGACAGACAAAATAGGGATAGGCACAGAAAAGCAGGACAGGTACCCTCTGAGAGGACACAAGACATCATCCAAATACCAGTAAATAACAATGTTATTAATCTATCTAGTGTTGAACTTACACACATACAATATAAAGTTTTAAACCTAGGTTTAAACTTCGCCCCCACATGTGGCTTTAATTTATTCAACACAATGTTAGATGTAAACAAACTAATCAGAAATATCACTCTAAGGAAACACGTTTTAGATACTGCTGACACTCCACATGACAATTTGTATGCAAAAAGCAAACCAACAGATTTCTCTACTAAAATGATATCAAGAGTGAGAAAGAGGGCGCCACATAGCGTGATACTGTTGATACAGGTTCAGAAGGCAAGGAATTCTAAAAAGGCTTACCGAACAGCTCGGCACCGTTCTGTGACCAGTGCTATCAGGCAGACTAACACTCTCAGTGGTTAGCACACTGGGTGGCCTCGGATGAGATGCAGGCAGGTGGATCTCAGCGTTGTTGGATTAGCACACTGGGTGGCCTCGGATGTGGTGCAGACAGGTGGATCTCAGCGTTGCTTAATTAAAGCAAATCAGCGTCTCTGCAACATATGCACTGCAGCCTCCAATGGGTTTTAGACATAAAATACCTCTCCAGGTAAGGTAAATGATTGTGAGCGACAACTTCCGTATAATAAAGTTAAAATCTTTAATCAAACCAGGTTTTTGCTACGCGTTTCTAGACCAATGGTCTTTTCCTCAGGCATAAAAACAAGGAATAAATTTACAAGTACATTGCAACCTTATATACAGGTGATTAAAAAACGGAAGTTGTCATAGTTTTAAAAAAGAGACCAATCATGGCCAAACAAACCCTGTGAATTTTATCAGCATTGATTGCAAAATCTGCAGATTGGTAGCCAGTGTCGGCACATGTTACAATGTCGTTAAAAAATGTTTCTAAACAGTTTCTAATATCTGTTACTGATTTTTGATATTGAATATGGAATGTTTGTAGAAAAGAGTATGAAAAAAAGAGTATGAAAAAAAGTGACTGTAGTTGTTTCACGCAATTGTGTGTATATGAGAGTTGATATGTATAAACTAAAACATATTGGAATTTTAAATATTTGAAAAGAGTGTGTGGTATTATTTGGGACTGTTGTGAAAAGCATAAAATGTGATTAAAAGAAAACTTAATCTAGTTGTGAAAGGGAATACAGTGGTTTCTAGAATTGGGTTGCAAGAATTAATAATTTTATTTAATTTCGAACCTCACGGCTATGGAAGTAAGTACACTGTAGTTTGGATATATATGTATATATATGTATATGTATATAGATGATCTGCGTATAATAATCTTCAGTATCACCTGTATATAAGGTTGCAATGTACTTGTAAATTTATTCCTTGTTTTTATGCCTGAGGAAAAGACCATTGGTCTAGAAACGCGTAGCAAAAACCTGGTTTGATTAAAGATTTTAACTTTATTATACGGAAGTTGTCGCTCACAATCATTTACCTTACCTGGAGAGGTATTTTATGTCTAAAACCCATTGGAGGCTGCAGTGCATATGTTGCAGAGACGCTGATTTGCTTTAATTAAGCAACGCTGAGATCCACCTGTCTGCACCACATCCGAGGCCACCCAGTGTGCTAATCCAACAACGCTGAGATCCACCTGCCTGCATCTCATCCGAGGCCACCCAGTGTGCTAACCACTGAGAGTGTTAGTCTGCCTGATAGCACCGGTCACAGAACGGTGCCGAGCTGTTCGGTAAGCCTTTTTAGAATTCCTTGCCTTCTGAACCTGTATCAACAGTATCACGCTATGTGGCTCCCTCTTTCTCACTCTTAATTTTCAGAAATCTTCACGCCGAAGACCAGAGGAGCTTTGCCGCCGACATCTTTTTGTCTTATACTGGTATTGACTTTCTGCCCTATTTCACGGGAGCCATATTGTTTGTGTATAATTTCACATTTTACATTCACCCAGCGCACCCCGCTTTAGGTTCCCCTTGGGGTTCCTTGTTTGACTTTAGTTTGCATTGGTGTACATCGGGGTTTTTGCAGCTTTATATTGACATGACTGATTTCTATGATATGATATATTGATTCTATTGAAGTTCATTTTATTTTTTTATGTTCTGAATATTATATTTTTCGTGTTCAGTTTAATATTTCTTATATTTTATGTTTGTTTTTTGCCAATTTCACAGAAATTATTATCATATATTGGTTATGAAACAGTAATGTTTATCACTACCACTGGCGTAATTTGAGGTATTGCTTTATATTTTTCTGCCAATATCAACCATTCAGATTTATTTTATATATCAAACTATTTTGATGTTTAATGCAAGTGGACACATGTTATTTGATTTGGTTATCAGCACTGATTTTAGACCAAAGTAATTCGGTCTATATAAGATTAATTTAAACACGTTTTTAATAGCCAAATTTTGATTTTCTTTCAATACTCAATTATATATAGCACATACACTACACACTCTAGGTAATTTTTTCTCATTTTTCTCATTTAATTTTGCACTATTTGAGACGGCAGTCACTCAGTACACAGCATATCAATAGAGATCACCTTAATAAGTTCACCACAATCTTAGCATATTCATTCACACATTTATCACATTTATCACTATCCCCTCACAATATACACCTCCTAACCAACACTATCACAACAGATTACCATCCAGCACACAGACATTTTTTAGGATAGTATTCTAATTTACTAACGATTTAGAACACACATTAGTTGCTATACCCTTAGTCACATCTCTAGCACCAGACGCTGCACAGATAACACTCCAGACTCTTTTTCCTTGACACATTTCAGCCCACATCAACTCATTATGCAATCCAAAGAAGAACGCAGTTCTAAAAGACTTAGTTTTAACCTTTCAAAAGATAACAACATTTCTGATGTTATATCAGAAAGCAATGAAATTAAACCCATGAGAGACCTCTTCTATCTTTTAGAAGAGGAATTAAATAAAGAACACAGACATTGGTGGGACCTCACGGCTTTGGAAAAATATATAGAGGTAAAATATGTCCCCAGAGGACTAAGGATTCTCAAACATTGCTCATTTAAAGATGACCCTGCACTTTTACAAAAGTGGTATGAAGCACTCAATGAGTGCTCCTTTAACTTAATAAAGATTTTAATTGAACATAGACGCCAACTCTACAGTCAGAGTAGTACTAATATAGAGAAGATACAAACAGATCTCAGGGTATACCAACAAAACCCTGATTACAACAAAATTTTAAAAGAAATAAATGAACGCACTGACAGATTTCAAGAAAATATTGTTCAGAATAAAAACAAAAAACTACAAAGGGACCATGAAGATTACATTAATAACTGTGTATATACCTTCAATCGCAAAGACAATACATTGAGAAATGGTTCTATACACCACAATCACTTAGAAGCAAGAGGGGTCCATTCCAATAGGAATAACAACAACTATTACAGACAACCACAATCTTTTCAAAATCGATCTAATTTGGATCATTCGACCCATTACAATACATCTAACAATAGGACTCCTATATTTAATCCAGAACAAAGAATACACAAGGAAGGCCAATACAGACAAAATTGGTCCTCATCCAACAACAGAGTTCAGCACAATTATCCCTCTTCTAAAGGGACGCATCAATCACATTTTTACCAATCACAAAACCACCATCAACTGCCAAATAGAGAACAAACTTTTAATACCAATAGAGAACCAAAATTTAGACATCACAACACCAAAGATTCTCACAACATGTCCTACCAGTTAGCCCAAACATATCAGCATAAAGATGCACATGTCACTTCTTACCAGGGAAACACCTGGAATTACAACAGTCACCATAGACCTCAGGGTGACTACAACAAGAGACTAGATCGTACTGACTATAGCGACACATCACACCATTACAGACAACGAACCACTAATACACCAAATACTGAGTTTTGGAATAATCATGATAATCCACAGACTCCAACAACACATATTGAACAATATGAACATAACAATAGATTCAGTCCACTCCTAATGATGGGAGATGGGGAGAGCCCCAGCACCAGCCACAACCCACCACCGCCTTTTTTAGGGATAAGCCCCAACACCAGAATGGAAAACTTGCAGGCAAGGCCGGCAAAAAGACCCCATACAACAGAAAACGAGGCAGGAGGGGCAGAGGCCTTACCGCCAAGAAAGCGGAATTATCCAGACTAAATCAGGGACTATTCAATTTATCATCATACACACTATCTATAGAAGAGAAAAGAGTACTGAAAAAAGGTTTGTCCTTTTGTCCACCTAATACACCAAACATCTTCAATCTATTTGTTGATGTGAACAATTTTACACGTAAGTTATCGTTACAAAAATATTTTGCAAATAAAAAATTAAGCAGAGAACAATTACATAATATCAATTCACAGGTAATAATAACTGACAACATGCCTTCTGATAATTCAATACCATGTGTCATAGCGAATATTGAAGACTTAACTGACAATTTATTTGAAGGATATATACACACGAGTGTTAAAAACAAATCTAACTTCAATCCCACCAACATTAACAGCAAATACATTGAACTATACCAAAACATGGTCTTAGAGGACTGTGAAAAATTATTAAAAACAACAGCTTAAAGGACTAACTATTCCTTTCAGAGACATAAAAAAGCTTTACATAAATTACAGAACAATTCAAACATTGTCATCCGCGATGCGGATAAGGGGGGAGGGATTATTATCCAGGACTATAAAGACTACACTAAAGAAGCAGAGAGAATTCTAGGTGATATTAACTACTATCAAATTCTATCCAGAGATCCGACCCCTTTTTTCAAAACATCATATTATGAACTAATAGGCAAGGGCACTTTGCAGGGTATATTAAATAAAGAAGAACGTGAATTCCTTAAAATAGATAATCCCAGTATCGCTCATTACTACCATCTTCCAAAAATACATAAGGATAAAAATAACCCTCCCGGACGTCCTATCATAGCTGGGATAGGCAACCTCACATATAATTTATCATTCTACATTGATCAGTTTTTACAAAAATTTGTTATTACTCTTCCGTCATACATTAGAGACAGTACTCATCTTTTACAGTTATTACAAAAGCTCACCCTTACCAATAAAAAGAAATTATGGATTACCTGTGATGTCAGTTCACTTTATTCAAACATCTCTCATGAGTTAGGATTGACGGCAGTTTCACATTTTTTAGAACAGGACCCTTATTTACTCAAAACACAAGGAGCATACATTTTAGAATGCATTAAGTTCATTTTGCAACACAATTATTTCTTATATTTAGATCAGTTTTATTTGCAGATTAAGGGAACGGCCATGGGTACCAGGTTCGCCCCAAGTTTCGCCAATCTCTTTATGGGATTATTTGAGGAGGTATATATTTACCATGCGGATCTTGGGAAGAACCTGGTATTCTATGGCCGTTATATAGATGACCTCATATTTATCTGGGACGGGACATTAGAATCAGCTGAATCGTTTATCACTCGACTTAATGACAACAATATGGGAATCACCTTTACAGCCAATATACAATCTGAATCAATAGACTATTTAGATCTGTCACTCAGTTGGGGACTCAATCAGACTATCATATCTAAAACTTTTTTCAAAGATGTGGATAGCAATAGCTATTTGGAATACCATAGTAATCACCATAGGAGTTGGATTAATAATGTACCGTATAGTCGGTTCAGACGCATCAGAAGGAATTGTTCGGATTACAACATGTTTCTTGAACAAAGCCAGACTATATACAACAGATTTATAGAAAGAAAATATCCGGCTCACATTTTAGACCATGCTCTTACCAGAACCAAAAGATTGGACAGGAATGAGATATTATCCAACAACAGCAATAATAATAAAAAAACAAATCAACCAATCAATACACCAATAGATCAGGGAAGTCCTATGTTTATCACTCAATACAATAATCATTTTCAAAAAATCAATCAGATTATATACAAACATTGGCATGTCATCCAAAGAGATCCCATTTTGAAGAATATTGTACAGGAAAGACCAAAGATAGTTTATAGGAGAGCGCCAACCCTGAGAAGCAGTTTAGCACCCAGCAAAATTGTCAAACATACACAACAACAATCCAAGATCATCTCAAAATCCAAGAGGGGTATTTTTGGGTTACAGGGGGTTTATAGATGCGGAAGAACCGGTTGTAAGTCCTGTCAATATATCAAACATGGCACTAAAACCTTTAAATCTCATACCACCGGTGAAATTTATCCCATTCAGGGATTTTATAATTGCAATACATCTTTTGTTGTCTATTTATTAGAGTGTATTTGCGGCCTGCAATACATAGGCCGCACCTCCAGGAAAGCCAAAACAAGATGGGGTGAACATTTTCGCAACTGCAAAAATTGCAAGAAAACAAAAATCAAACATAGTGTTCCAACGCATTGTCTAACAAAACACCAAGGCAACCCCCACATTTTCAAATTTATTCCCATAGACTTTATTCCCAGGTCAGTAGACTATAATAGAACTAACAAACTCAGACAACGAGAAACTTTCTGGATTTTCAAGTTAAAAACATTATTTCCCGAAGGTTTAAATGCGAACCTAGACCTAGCAGCCTTCAATTAACATCCAGAAACAATAATAAACACACCTTATTCTGACATCCCTAACTAACAAGATCAATAACTATCAATAACATTCACACTATGATTTAGTCAGATATTATATATTAGAAAATACTACCAGCCCTATCAGTTTACGACTTAGTTCCCACAATTCCGGTTTAATAGAAACATATCACATTTTTACACTCACCAATTATTCTTTGATTCTCAATACACAAAGTGGCAAATATATACAATATCAAAACACTCATTGTTTGATATTAAGAACATACATTGCAAAACAGATTAAGTGGTGAAGATACATATTTCACTTACAATGTGGCATATAATTTTGTACCCTAGGCACAAAAACTATAGGAGGTCAACTTCTAATTTGTTCCACATTTATTTGGTACATCATACTTAACAATCTATTCCTTAACAATTTATGACTATTATTATTTGGAATCATAACACTTATATCACTGTTAATTTAACAAACTTTGGATCTATACGCTATCAAAAAAGATAATATACCGATGAATCAATTTCAGAAAAATACTGAAGATTATTATACGCAGATCATCTATATACATATATATCCAAACTACAGTGTACTTACTTCCATAGCCGTGAGGTTCAAAATTAAATAAAATTATTAATTCTTGCAACCCAATTCTAGAAACCACTGTATTCCCTTTCACAACTAGATTAAGTTTCTTTTAATCACAGTTTTCTTTTAATCACATTTTATGCTTTTCACAACAGTCCCAAATAATACCACACACTCTTTTCAAATATTTAAAATTCCAATATGTTTTAGTTTATACATATCAACTCTCATATACACACAATTGCGTGAAACAACTACAGTCACTTTTTTTCATACTCTTTTTTCATACTCTTTTCTACAAACATTCCATATTCAATATCAAAAATCAGTAACAGATATTAGAAACTGTTTAGAAACATTTTGTAACGACATTGTAACATGTGCCGACACTGGCTACCAATCTGCAGATTTTGCAATCAATGCTGATAAGATTCACAGGGTTTGTTTGGCCATGATTGGTCTCTTTTTTAAAACTATGACAACTTCCGTTTTTTAATCACCTGTATATAAGGTTGCAATGTACTTGTAAATTTATTCCTTGTTTTTATGCCTGAGGAAAAGACCATTGGTCAAGAAACGCGTAGCAAAAACCTGGTTTGATTAAAGATTTTAACTTTATTATACGGAAGTTGTCGCTCACAATCATTTACCTTACCTGGAGAGGTATTTTATGTCTAAAACCCATTGGAGGCTGCAGTGCATATGTTGCAGAGACGCTGATTTGCTTTAATTAAGCAACGCTGAGATCCACCTGTCTGCACCACATCCGAGGCCACCCAGTGTGCTAATCCAACAACGCTGAGATCCACCTGCCTGCATCTCATCCGAGGCCACCCAGTGTGCTAACCACTGAGAGTGTTAGTCTGCCTGATAGCACCGGATTACAGAACGGTGCCGAGCTGTTCGGTAAGCCTTTTTAGAATTCCTTGCCTTCTGAACCTGTATCAACGGTATCACGCTATGTGGCGCCCTCTTTCTCACTCTTAATTTTCCGAAATCTTCACGCCGAAGACCAGAGGAGCTTTGCCGCCGACATCTTTTTGTCTTATACTGGTATTGACTTTCTGCCCTATTTCACGGGAGCCATATTGTTTGTGTATAATTTCACATTTTACATTCACCCAGCGCACCCCGCTTTAGGTTCCCCTTGGGGTTCCTTGTTTGACTTTAAAATGATATCACTTGATTTTAAAGAATCTTGTGATGTTCAAACATTAGATTCTATGTCCACTCCTACTTCACAAGATGACACAGGTACTATAAACTGTTTCAATGGGTTCAGAAATAATTCAGAATTCTACCCGATACAAAGTAGGGGCCCAGTACTAGAAACATTTTATAAGAAAGTGGAGAGAGATCTTACACAACTATCCACCTCTACTCAGGTAGATAGAACACACAATCTAACATATAGAGAGAAGCAGGCTATACAAGAACTAAAAAGTAACAAAGATATAGTCATACGAAGAGCGGATAAAGGTGGATCTACAGTAGTCCTAGATAGAACTACCTATATAGAGGAAGCCCATAGACAACTTAACAACCCTGATAATTATACACGTCTGACAAAAGATCCAACCAACATGTATCAGAAAGAAATTCAGTCTCTCCTTGATGATGGCCTTGAAGAAGGCTTCATTGATAAAATGACATATGATTACCTACTCATAGAACATCCTGTGGTACCTATTTTCCATTTATTTCCCAAAGTACATAAATCTATCCGCAATGTAAAAGGGCGACCCATAGTCAGTGGTATAGGTTCCATTATGGAACATCTTTCTCAATGGCTTGATGCCATGCTAAATCCTTTTGTAATATCACTGATGAGTTATTTAAGGGATACTAAACATGTCATTAAATTGATGGAACCACTGACATGGGAGAAACAGAACTATCTATGGGTTACAATAGATGTGACAGCCCTGTACTCAGCCATCCCACACTGTGAGGGACTAAAAACATTAAGATTCTTCCTCACCACTTTTTCTAACTATAGTACTGAATTTACAGATTTTGTTCTGAAAGTAGCTGAATTTATGTTAACTCATAACTACTTCAAGTTCGATGGTAATTTTTATCTCCAGAGATGTGGGACAGCCATGGGGGCGAAATTTGCCCACTCATACGCCAACCTTTTCATGGGTTGGTGGGAGCTGTCCCACATCTATGGAGATGAGAATCCTCAGAGACACTATATAGTGTTTTACAAGCGCTATATAGATGATCTGTTACTCATATGGAAAGGCCCTGAGGACATATTGGATGAATTTCTATTGAACTTGAACAAGAATAAGGTGGGACTTAAATTTACTTCAGAAAGAAGTAAAGAGTCCATAAACTACTTGGACCTTACTCTAAAGGCAGACGAAAATGATAAAATTACATGTGACATCTATAGAAAGCCTATCACTAAAAATACACTATTACACGCCACTAGTTGCCACCCTAAGCATGTCCCCTTTGCAGTGGCAAAGGGACAGCTAACCAGAGTAGCAGTGAACAAGCGTGTAGACACACGCGAAACATGTCTGCAGTCAGTCAAGCTGTAGCCTTTTCTCCTGTTTAATGGAGCCTTGTCTCCTACTTTGTTTTTATCCACTCCAATAAAGATCCTGTTTTTAGTATACTGACCGGTGTGTGTTTTCCCTTCATGGATGTCCCTGAACCGAGAGGTTGGTGAAGATTTGTGAAAGTATCCTTTCTGTTAGCCAGGCTCCTTTGTTTGTTTGGTACATACGTCATAAGTGTACGCCGGAAGCGGAGGCGTTAGGACCAGAGCTCCAGGAAGCATCACCGGACGAAGGACATGTGCCTACGCTGAAGCGAACGCAACCTGAATGCACGGATCTCTGGAAGTGGTAAGCGCCAACCTTCTTTTCTCTTTTGTTTGCAGAGTTAAAAGGAACTGTACACTAGAGAGGACCTACAAAACACAGAGTCAAATTATGAGATCTAACTTGAAAGATAGAGGATACTCTAGACACACTATAAACAGAGCACAAAATCAAGTTGATAAAATTGATAGAAATACACTTCTTGAGGACAAAGATAGAGAGGATCAATATGACCACTCTAAGGTTACGTTTGTGACAGATTTTAGTACAAACTATAATGCAGTCTGTAACATTGTGAAAAAACACTTTAGACTTCTAGCAGCTGACACCAAATTAGATTCGTGGTCAATAATGGGTAACGCTGTTCTTATAGAAAGTGCAAAACATTGGGTAAAACATTGGGTAATATTCTTTCACCTTCTCAATTACCCCAGACAACACAAACAACTAATGGATCCTGGTTGACACACAAGGGGATGTTTAGATGTGGGAGAGCTAAATGCAGGCCTTTGACTTTGGTATATTTTCAGATCACTTTACTTCATCAGTGACACATCAGAGGTATTCAATTGAAAAATGTCTTAATTGTACTTCAACGTACATTATTTATGTAATCACATGTATAGATTGCCACCTACAGTATGTAGGTTTAACGATGAATGACGTTAACACCAGAATTAGAAACCATTTATCAACGATTACTAAGGGAGAAGCTAGCACTCCTCTTGTTCAACATTTTAAAAGGTACCATCACAAAAATGTTGATTCATTGAGATGGCAAATAATTGAACAAGTGAATCCACCACCTAGAGGTGGGGATAGGAATAAAATATTAGGGAAACGTGAGATGTTCTGGATTTTTAAGTTAGCTACTAGAGTTCCCACAGGCTTAAATTCAGAATATGACTTAATCAATTATTGGAAATAGGATAGTCAATAGATATTACAACTAGAAATAAGTGTTCACTATTTGATAACTTAAATGAGAATTGTCATATGCCAGATGAGTATGTATATCACTACATAATTGGACTCCCATGTTTATTTCTAACACTTGTAGGAATATTACTGTGTAGTGGTGTACATAACCATCTGATATGGATATATATATGTATTTATATTTGTAGTAGTTTATGTCCTTATATATATTCCTAAGTAAATCCCATTCTCACCCCCATTTATATATTTTAGGTGCTAGGGATGATATAGTAACATATGGGATTATATATTTTTAAACAAGGAGATAATATATGATATAATCTTAAATGGGAATTGTGGGGACAAATGTTCTTTAACACATATTTCTCCAATGGTTTAGGGAATATATATATCTACATGAATAATAATTAATAAATACATAAAGTGATATACATATGTATGTAGCAACAGATATGTAGTTCTCTCTTATCATCTAATTTTAGATAGTGACACTTTTCACAAGGTTGTGTTTTCTATAAACAAATAACTATTTTTTTACAATATCTACCTTAAATAACTATGTATTATTTAATATTGATGTATTCAATGAGATATGTATGACATTGCATTCTTGTAGATCTGTTTGTTTTTCTTACTGCTAGTTTTCTCTTAATCCTGTTATTTACACTCAGACAGACTTCGCATTCCCCAGAGACTTTCTCTATGACAGTCCTATATTGAGTGAACGATGTTGCTCGTGATGAGAGGGTTAAATAAATAAACAATTAAAGTTATTAGTATACATTTGTGAAACTCTAACACCCCTTGGTAGCTTGCTATCTGATTGGATTACAAGTCTACCAATGGAAAATGGGCGCTGCTTTGAAATACTTTTATTGCAGTTACATTGATTAGCTAAGATTACGGCCGCAGGCCGAAACATGTTAGCATTTCAATGCTTGTTTGTGCTGTGATTACCCTTGCTGTAACCTCCTAGGTTATTTTAAAACCCTATGTGGGATTATTAAAGGAACTGTTTTTACTATTTTGAGCCTACGATACACTTTTTTCTTATGATGAAGTATCTATTGACCAGGAATCGTTTAGGCTCTTCACTACTAAGCTCCCAAACAGTTTACCCATGAGTGAGGATGAAGACGGGCTCCCTATATATCCACTGAAGCAGTTTTGATACATTTTTCCCCTAACCGGCATACCCGAAGAGGAGCACGAAGTACCGGATTGGTCAAGGCGGACACACCTACGCAGTACCTGATTGGTCGAGGCGGACACACCTATCCTGCTGTGTTCATGCATTCTGGGCGGCAGAGTTTCTGGAGTGGAGGTACCGGATGTCGAAATAGTGCTATTGGTGCTGTCCAGGAAGTAGAGCAAGTGGTTCCCCTGGCGTGCAGCAGTACAAGCACCTCATATGAGCGACTAAGACACACGGACGCCCAGACAGCAGTTTTGCACTTCAGCCCCCGAGTGAACGCCGATGTATTGGTGAGTTGACTCCTGCCTATTTCAAAAGTACAGAGATCACAGACTTTCTACACCATTATACTAAAGGGGTATGCCGATATATACATATGAGATTACTCTGTTTGGGGATTATTTGAGTGCGCAGCTCTAACGGTTGGTGGATGCTACTTAGAGAGTTTAGTCTTTATCACTTTCAAGTCTATACATACTGATGAATAATGGACTATTGTTTTTGATGTTTCTCTGATGCATAGCACAGAGTCCGTTTGATTTGGCAATTATTTTACTGACACTCTGCCTACAGAAACAAAAGCAATCACACTCTAGTATTCTATGTTTGGTTTTAAGCCGTCTGTGTATATTCTCTGTTTGTTCTTTATATATATATATATATATATATATATTTGGATATGACTGTATATATATATATATATATATATATATATATATATATATAAACTACACACACACACACATATATATATATATATATATATATATATATATATCATACAAATATAGGGATGCACTCTCCAGGTCTTTCAAAACCATCACCTTTATTGTGTAACATTTCTGAGTTTCACCCCCTTCTTCAAACACACAGACAATTAGAAAAAAAGGCATGCAAATGACTTTAACATAGAAATACATACAGTATATATACAGTATATATATATATATATATATATATATATATATACTGTATATATATATACTGTATATATATACAGTATATATCATACAAATATAGGGATGCACTCTCCAGGTTTTTCAAAATCGTCACCTTTATTGTGTAACGTTTCGGGGTTTCACCCCTTTCTTAAAACACGCAGACAATTCTGTCTGTGTCTGAAGAAGGGGGTGAAACCCTGAAACGTTACACATTAAAGGTGACCGTTTTGAAAGACCTGGAGAGTGCATCCCTATATTTGTATGATATATATATATATATATATATATATATATATACCGGTATATATATATACCGGTTGTATATTACTCCATGCCACTAGCCATCACCCAAATAATTTAAAGGATGGCATTCCAGTGGGGCGGTTTCCAGGTCTTAAACGAAACTGCTCCACTGAAGCCTCCTTTGAAAGACAAGCAGGAGAACTTGCTGGCAGGTTTAAGGAAAGGGGATACTCAAATAGAAGTATTAGAAAAGCTTAGGTCAGAGCACACTTAACTGATAGACAACATATGCTCTATGGAACTAAATGCAAAAAAAGTGATGAAACTGAAATGGTGCGTCTAATAACCCCTTATAATTGTCATTGGGGCAAGTTGCAGCACATAATGCGTAAACACTGGCACATTTTGAATACTGACAAAGCACTACATGATTTTCTTTCTCCTTATCCCTTGTTAACTTCAAAAAGAGCAGTTAGATTTAGGGATACCCTAGTGCATTGTGAATTTTAAAGAAGTCTATCCCCAAATAATTGGCTAAGCAATTTACAACAAAGAGCTGGGTGTCACCCATGTGGCAAGTGCACGTACTGCAGTCATATACAGAAAACAAAAACCTTTGGAACCAATCCTAACAAATTATTTAAAATTAGACAATTGATAACTCGCAACACATCGGGGGTCATCTATTTATTGTCCTGTTCTTGCCCCAAATGTTATATTGGGAAAACTGGAAGGGAGCTGAAAGATAGAGTCATGGAGCATAGAAATGACATAAAACACAAAGTTGTTGATAGTCCGGTGGCTAGACACTTTGCAGTATGTCATGATGCAAATTACTCCTGTTTAAAAGTGATTGTCATTGAGCATCCTAAATTAAAGAGAAGAGGTGGTAATTATGAAAAAATACTTCTCCAACAAGAATTAAAATGGATGTATAGATTGCAAAGTTTAGCCCATAAGGGGTTAAATGAAAAAAATAGAATATGCCTGTTTCCTATAATAAGCATACACTTGTTTAAATGAGTTTGCTATGCACATGCTGTTTAATATTTTGCTGTTTTAATTTTGCGGTTTTGTACTAGATTTAGATTAGCATTAAGCTATGATAGCGAAAACAGTAAATGTAACAAAGACAAAGGAATTTTTTTAAATTACTTTATTGCCAAGCTGTTGCTTCTCTCAATGTAACTAGCCTTACTTACATATATTGTTAAAGGTTTTATCACCAGCAATTTTGTGGTATAGCTTTAAGTAAGCATACAAAGAAGGTGAATGGAAGATATAAAAGAGCTGTTTAGGCTCAATGACAGCTATCTGATGAAGCCCTGGCCAAACCCTAAGTGGGAGGGGTGAAACGCGTCATCGGGCTTACACACGGTGATTGTTTGGTGAAGATTGATCTGCCTTTTATGCTACAAAGTATCTCATCTTGGAGTAAATTTTACAAGCAGCAAAAAGGTTGTTATATGGTTGCGGTATAAGATCTTCTGGATTTTATCGATCACCCTGCATTGCTTTACTATGGAACTCTTTTGTTCAAAATTTCAAGGAAAATCACAAAAGTGCCATTTGGTGTCGATAACAGCTTTCCTTTTACCGGTGGACGGATCACAAGTCATAAGGTACTTTTGCAAGCGGGGTCACTTGTTTACATCAACCGCTGCATATAAGTATAATTCCTTTGGGATTGATCCACAATTGATACAATTGCCCCAAAGTATGTAAATATTTGGATGTGGACATTTACTGTGTCATTTTTCATACCCTTTTTACTAACTTTTCGAGCATGCTGTTGCACTAAGTGCTCCAATGTTTGCTGCAAAACGAGTTTATCAGTTTAAGCCTATTTGGGAGCGTGCTATATGCACTAAGTGCTTCCTACAATGTTGCTATTTAGCAAACTGATTCTGTTTATATCCTTATTATATTATATGTGATGTGATACTTAGCACATTTGGTCTTAAAAAATGGTGGAAAGTGTTACTTTTGTTCTCACAATAAATACAAGATTGGTTTACAAATTTGCATTGGTGCGGCCTTGCCATTCTTTGACTTTTGAATAATTATCATTAGTCCTTTCTTCTCTTTGTGCATATATATATATATATATATATATATATATATATATATATGTGTGCGTGTGTGTAGTTTATATATATATATATATATCATGGCCAAAAATATAAAAAGATAATTCACCACTTCACCCAGAAAATTGTTGCAATTACAAATGTTAAGGCATTTTCATTTTTATTTCTTTTCAGCGAGATTAAAAGTTTTGCGGTACGGCTATACTGCTGAAAAATTGGCCATTGCGCACGGAATATGAAGGTCTCCCGTATTACAAGTCGCGGCGGTACAGATATACAGCTAGCATTTTAGCCTTTACGCAACTCTCCATCTCGCACTCAAAAAATGGCTTTTGTGCGGGATTTTAATTGCTCCTGTATTACAGGTTGTGCGGTCTGGCTATAACACTAGCGTTATAGCTTATACCGCCCCGATCCATTCCGCTATCTGAGACCAGTAGTTATGGATATTGCGAAACAAAAATGTTTCACAAAACTCATAACAAAAATGTTACAAAGTACACTAACACCCATAAACTACACTATTAACCCCTAAACCTCCGCCCCCCAACACATCGCTACTACTATAATAAACCTATTAACCCCTAAACAGCCGGCCCCCAACATCGCAACTTCTATAATAAAACTATTAAGCCCTAAACCACCGGCCCCCCACATCGCTACTACTGTAATATAACTATTAACCCTTAAACCGCCGGCCACCCACGTTGCAACACACTAAATTAAGCTGTTAACCCCTAAACCTAACTATCCCTTATACTTTAAATTAAATTTACAATACAACTATCTTAAAATAAAAAACTTACCTGTGAAACCAAAAAAACTAAGATTACACTATAAATAAACCTAACATAATAATTTTAAGAAAATAAAATAAAATAAAAATAAAAAGCCTAAATTACAAAATAAAAAAAAACTAAAACTACAAAAAACAAAAAAAATCTAACATTACCACAAAAAACACTAAAATTACGAAAAATAAAAAAACACAAATAATAAAAAATAATAAAAAAAATTATCCAAAATAATAAAAATTAAACCTAATCTAATAGCCCTATAAAAACAAAAAAGCCACCCCAAAATAAAACACCCCCTAAACTAACAATAAACTACCAATAGCCCTTAAAAGGACCTTTTATAGGGCATTGCCCTAAGTTAAACAGCTCTTTTACCTACAAAAATTACAAATTCCCTAAAAGTCTAAAAAAACTAAACTACCCATTGGGGCACAAATTCCCTAAAAGTCTAAAAAAACTAAACTACCCAAGGGGGCATTTGTATGGGCATTGCCCTTAAAAGGGCATTCAGCTCTTTTGTGGCCATTAAAAAAATCTACAAAAAAAAAACACCCAAAAAAATAAAAATATCCAATAGGATGAGAGCTGCTTAAATCCTATTGGTTGATTTTAACAGCCAATAGGATTTAAGCAGTTCTCATCCTATTGGCTGATTTTAATATTTCAGTCAATAGGAATGCAATGGTACCCCAATATAAAAGCGGTACCTTGCATTCCATCTTGAATGTGCGGCGGATGATCACATGAAGAGGATCCACGTCACTGAAGACCGTCGCCACTGAAGAGGACCAGCGATACAGATGACAACCATCGATCCGGATCCCCACATCGGTGAAGACCGCTCCTCACCTCTGGGAAGAAGATAAAAGAGGGTGCGGCCCTGGAAGAAGATCTTCACCGCCTGGATAAAGACTTTGCTCTGCCTGGACTTCCAGACTTCAGGAACGGTGAGGACATTTTCTGGGGTTAGTGTTAGTTTTCTTTTTTTTAAGTGTTTTTTTGTAGATTAGGGCTTTTTTATTTTAATGGGCGCAAAAGAGCTGAATGCCCTTTTAAGGGCAATGCCCATACAAATGCCCATTTAGGCGCAATGGGTAGCTTATATTGTTTTAGACTTAGGTTTTTTATTTTGGGGGGTTGGTTGGTTGGGGGGGTTTACTTTTAGGCATAAAAGAGCTGTTTAATTTAGGGCAATGCCCTACAAAAGGCCCTTTATGGGGCTATTGGTAATTTATTATTAGGCTAGGCAGTGTTTTTATTTTGTGGTGGCTTTTTTGTTTTTATAGGGCTATTAGATAAGGTTTAATTTTTATTATTTTGGCTAATTTTGTTTATTATTTTTTGTAATCTTAGTGTTTTTTATTTTTCGTAATTTTAGTGGGGGTTTTTTGGTATTGTTAGATTTTTGTATTTTTTCGTAGTGTTAGGATTTTTTAATTTTGTTATTTAGGTTTTTTTAATTTTGTTATTTAGGTTTTTTATTTTTAGCTTAGTTTATTTTCTTAAAATAGTTATTTTGGTTTATTTATATTTTATCTTATGTGGGTTTTTTTTATTTCACAGGTAAGTTTTAATTTATTTTAAGATAGTTATATTGTAAATTTAATTTAAAGTATAGGGGATAGTTAGGTTTAGGGGTTAATAATTTAATTTAGTGTTTTATGATGTGGGGGTGGCGGTTTAGGGGTTAATTGTTTTATTATAGTAGTAGCGATGTGGGGGTGGCGGTTTAGGGGTTAATGGTTTTATTATAGTAGTAGCGATGTGCGGGCCGGCGGTTTAAGGGTTAATAGGTTTATTTAGGTGATAGCGATGCGGGGGTGGCGGTTTAGGGGTTAATAACTTTATTTAGTGTCAGCGATGTCGGGGGGGGGGCGGTGAATTAGGGGTATTTAGACTAGGGTTTTAGGTTTTTACATAACTTCTTTTCCCTATAGTCAAACATGGTGGAGGTCTTGACTGTGTGCATGGCATTATGAAATCTGAAGACTACCAAAGAATTCTGTGGTGCAATGTAGGGCCCAATGTCAGAAAGTTGGGTCCCTGACAGGGGTCATGGGTCTTACAACAGTACAATGACCCAAAGCACACGTCAAAAAGCACCCAGAAATGTTTTAAAACACTGAACTAGCCAGCAATGAGTCTCAGAGAGATCTCAGAACAGCAGTTTGGAAAAGGAACCCTTATAATCTGAGAGACCTGGAGCAGTTGGTGAAAGAAGAGTGGTCCAAAATTCCGGTAGAGAGGTGTAAGAAACTCATTGATGGTTAAAGGAAGCAATTGATTTCAATTATTTTTTCCAAGGGCTGTGCTACCAAATATTAAATTGAGGGTGACAATAATTTTGTCCAGTCCATTTTTAGAGTTTTGCGTGGAATGTGTTAGATTTGACTTTTTTCTCTCTATTTTTTGCGTCATACAAATACAAACAAAAGAAATAAAAATTAGAATGCCTAAACATTTGTAATTGCAACAATTTTCTTGGTGAAGTGTTGCATTATCTGACAGAAATGCAGGGGTGCCAATATTTTTGGCCATGACTGTATATATGTATGCACAACCCCAATTCCAAAAAAGTTGGGACAGTATGGAAAATGCAAAAAAAAAAAGAGTCATTTGAAAACTTAAACTATACTGTACTATATTGAAAACACATTATTAAGACATTATTTAATGTTTTACTTAGTGAATTTAATGTATTAATGTATTAATTAATTTAATATATTTTTTTTTAAATATACACTTTTCAAATCTGATGACTGCAACATATTCCAAAAAAGTTGGGACAGGGGCAATTTAGGACTAAAAGTGAAGTGAAAAGTAAGAAGGTGATGTGAAACAGGTGAGGCAATCATATAATCAAAGTATATAAGAAGCCTCCAAAAAAGGTCTAGTCCTTCAAGAGCAAGAATGGGCTCGCCAATCTGCCAACAGATGCATCAGTGAATAATCCAACACTTTAAGAACAACTTTCCCTAAAGACAAATCGATAGGATTCTGGGCATTTCCCCTTCTACAGTGCACAATGTAATTAAAAGATTCAAGGGATCAGGTCAAATCTTGTTGCACAAAGGGCAAGGCCAAAAAACGCTTCTGAATATGCATGATCTCCGATACCTCAGATGTCACTGTCTCAAAAATCGTCTGTAAAGGATATCCTGATATGGGCTTGGGAATACTTTTGGTAAACCTTTGTCAGTCAACACCAATCTGCATCGACAGATACAAGTTAAGGCTTTACTATGCAAATCAGAAGTCATACGTCATCACTGTCCAGAAGTGCCGCCGACTTCTCTGGGCTCGGTCTCATCTGAGATGAACAGTAGGACAGTGGAATCATTTTTTGTGGTCCGACACATCAACATTTCAAATAGTTTTTAAAAAAAACAGCCATTGTGTTCTCCGAGCCAAAGAGGAAAAGGACTATCCAAGCTGTTATCAGTGTCAGGTCCAAAAGCCAATGTTTGTCATGGTATGGGGTGTGTCAGTGCCCATGGCATAGGTAACTTGCACATCTGTGAGGGCACCATTAATGCAGAAATATATGTATACTAGACATGTGCATTTCGTTTGGTTCCGAATCGAAATTTGGACGAATTCGCAAAATTCGGAGATTAGAATCGATTTGAATTTCTGAATTACCCTAGCAACGAAACTAAACTAATCCGAATGCATTTGTAACAAATAAATCCAAATTAGTTCGGATTTATTCATTACATTCGAATGGCCATGGACTAATCAATTCAGTATAAAAATTAAATTTAGTGAGATTTAGTGAGATAGAACAGTGAAATAATTCCTTTTGTGTAACTTGGAACCATCTGAATCAACATAACACATACCGAACTTCCGAATTTACGAATCGAATCCGAAACTAATACATCCGAATACATCAGTATTTATTCAAATGCAAATGAATCTGAAACGAATACATTCGAATGTATCCGAATTCGAATCGATCCAAAACGAAATTCGAAAAAATTAGAATCGGTCCGAAGCGAACCGAAACAAATTTTTCTGCTGTGCACATGTCTACTGTATACATTTTGGAGCCATATATGCTGCCATTCAGACGTCATCTTTACCAGGGACATCCCTGCATTTTCCAGCAGGACAACGCCAAACCACATTCTGCCCGGATTACAAGTGCATGGTTGCGTAAACAGAGAGTGCGGGTGCTAGCGCAAAATAAGGCAACGAAAGCCCGTACAGTTAAGCAGCTGAAGACATGCATAATGGATGAATGGGGGAAATTCTGCTTGCTAAACTTAACCACCTGGTGTCTTCAGTGCCCAAATGCTTAATAAGTGTTATTAAAAGAAAAGGTGATGTAATACAGTTTAGAGTGTGTTGCATTCATCAGATTTGAAATGAGTGAATATTTTAAAAAATACATTAAATTCACGTAAAAGTAATTCAAATAAAACATCAAATAATGTGTTAATAATGTGTTTTCAATATAGTACATGGTGAATTCAATTTTCAAATGACTCTTTTTGTTTTTTTGTTTTTTGCATTTTCCATACTGTCCCAACTTTTTGGGAATTGAGGTTGTATGTGTGTATATATGTATGTGTGTGTATGTATGTATATATATATATATATATATATATATATATATATAATCTGCACCCAGGTGGTAAATCACCATAGAACAGGCTAACAATGGTATTGAGCCGGTTTTACGCTCCTGTTGGTCATTAAACCTGCTGCAAAATATAAAATATATGTTTATTTTTGTATATGAAATAGCTGTTTTTGTTCTTTGAAATGCTTAGGTGGGAGCAAAAAAAATAATATATGATCAGGTGGATTGACACCCCCTGTTAGTGGCCAATTGGCCACGAATCTGCAGGGGACGGCATTGCACAAGCAGTTCACCAGAACTGCTTGTGCAATGTTAAATGCTGACAGCGTATGCTGTCTACATTTAGCGATGCAGGGCGGACATTATTTGCGATAGCGGATCATGTCCGCCCGGCGTATGATAAATCTACCCCGTAAGTAAAAAGAGTGATCATGCTTAGATATAGATAGCAAAATTCAATTTGTTCCCCCAGACACCCCATGGACACATGTATTCTATTCTAAGAAAATTAAATTTCTGTACAATTTTGCACAAATTTATATATAAGAATGAAAATGACATTTGTAAATAATATCCCTCTTATTTAGCTTAATTATTTGCCAGTGTGTGTAATCATAACTATATGCGTTGAAGTATTGTCTCTTGATATTATTCATTTTTTTCACAAAAGCACAGTTAAAAAAAACCTTACAGTTCTCATTGTTCACTCTAATTAACTATCGTAATGATCTCCTACTGAGTGTTGTTTTTTGCATATTTGGAAGATGGTGAATCTACAAATAAATTGAGAACAGAGTACAAATCCACACTCTTAGGGAATTATAAAGCTTCACACTGTAGGATTATGCTAAAATAAGATCTCTGTGAGATTAAGAATCTGACAATCCTAATTAAAATCCCCTTTAACATATGTGTTCATAGCTGCTGAACTCATATGACACTGGCTTCAAATGTTATCTTCTTTGATACACATTTAACCATGTACTGTAGATATATTTCTAAAGTATGCAGACACCCTACTAATTATTGAGTTCAGTTGTTTCAGTCACTCCCATTGCTAAAATCCAGCATATAGCCATGAAATATCCATAGATATACACTGGTGGTACAATGGGTCATAATGAAGAGCTCAGTGACTTTAAACATGGATCTGTCATAGGATGCCACCTTTTCCAGTGTGTGATATTTATCTTCTACCTTATCTGTCCCAGTCAACTTAAAATGCTATTATTGTGAAGTTGAAGCATCTAGGAACAATGACAGCCCAGCTAGAAAACTAGAATGGTAGACCATGCAAACCCACTTAGCATGGCTGCTGAGGGCTGAAGTGAGCAATGTGTATTTCAAGAACTGTGCATCAGGAAATTCCTGAAATGGGTTTACAGGTCTGAGCAACTGTTTACAAGCATCATATTAACATGCATAATGCTAAGCATCAGCTGGAGTAGCGTAAAGTATGCTGCAACTGGAATTTGTGGAATAGTGTTCTCTGGATTGATGAATCATGAGTCACTATCGGGTGTGGGTGTGGTGGATGCCAGGAGAACACTACCTAGTGGAAATCACAGTGCCTGTAAATTTTGGTATATGGTCTGGGGTTGTTTTTTTTCCCCTTAGTTCCAGTGAAGGGTTATCTTAATGCTACAGGATACAGAGACATTTTAGAAAATTGGGTACTTCCAACTGTGAGGCAATAGTTTTTCAGAAGGCCCTTTCTTGTTCCAACATGAATACCTGTGAGATGAATTGGAATCCATATTGCGGGCAAGAACTTCTCATCCCACATCAATGTCTCTAACCTTTTTTTTTTTTTTTTTCGAGGAAGGGTCTGAACCCGATAGCTTAACCCTAAAACATAACATAAATAAAATCATTGTTAGTGTCTGCATATATAGTGTATGTACATTATATATATATATATATATATATATATATATACAGTGGGGCAAAAAAGTATTTAGTCAGCCACCAATTGTGCAAGTTCTCCCACTTAAGAAGATGAGAGAGGCCTGTAATTTTCATCATAGGTATACCTCAACTATGAGAGACAAAATGTGGAAACAAATCCAGACTATCACATTGTCTGATTTGGAAAGAATTTATTTGCAAATTATGGTGGAAAAAAGTATTTGGTCAATATCAAAAGTTCATCTCAATACTTTGTTATATATCCTTTGTTGGCAATGACAGAGATCAAACGTTTTCTGTAAGTCTTCACAAGGTTGTCACACACTGTTGCTGGTATGTTGGCCCATTCCTGCATGCAGATCTCCTCTAGAGCAGTGATGTTTTGGGGCTGTCGCTGGGCAACACGGACTTTCAACTCCCTCCAAAGGTTTTCTATGGGGTTGAGATCTGGAGACTGGCTAGGCCACTCCAGGACCTTGAAATGCTTCTTACGAAGCCACTCCTTCATTGCCCGGGCAGTGTGTTTGGGATCATTGTCATGCTGAAAGACCCAGCCATGTTTCATCTTCAATGCCCTTGCTGATGGAAGGAGGTTTGCACTCAAAATCTCACAATACATGGCCCCATTCATTCTTTCATGTACACGGATCAGTCGTCCTGTTGCCTTTGCAGAGAAACAGCCCCAAAGCATGATGTTGCCACCCCATGCTTCACAGTAGGTATGGTGTTCTTTGGTTGCAACTCAGCATTCTCTCTCCTCCAAACACGACGAGTTGTGTTTCTACCAAACAGTTCTACTTTGGTTTCATCTGACCATATGACATTCTCCCAATCCGCTTCTGGATCATCCAAATGCTCTCTAGCATACTTCAAATGGGCCTGGACATGTACTGGCTTAAGCAGGGGGACACGTCTGGCACTGCAGGATCTGTGTCCCTGGCGGCGTAGTGTGTTACTGATGGTAGCCTTTGTTACGTTGCTCCCAGCTCTCTGCAGGTCATTCACTAGGTCCCCCAGTGTGGTTCTGGGATGTTTGCTCACCGTTCTTGTGATCATTTTGACCCCACGGGGTGAGATCTTGCGTGGAGCCCCAGATCGAGAGAGATTATCAGTGGTCTTTTATGTCTTCCATTTTCTAATTATTGCTCCCACAGTTGATTTCTTCACACCAAGCTGCTTGCCTATTGCAGATTCAGTCTTCCCAGCCTGGTGCAGGTCTACAATTCTGTTTCTGGTGTTCTTCGACAGCTCTTTGGTCTTCACCATAGTGGAGTTTGAAGTGTGACTGTTTGAGGTTGTGGACAGGTGTCTTTTATACTGATAACAAGTTCAAACAGGTGCCATCAATACAGGTAATGAGTGGAGGACAGAGGAGCCTCTTAAAGAAGAAGATACAGGTCTGTGAGAGCCAGAAATCTTGCTTGTTTGTAGGTGACTAAATACTTATTTTCCACCATAATATGCAAATAAATTATTTCCAAATCAGACAATGTGATTGTCTGGATTTGTTTCCACATTTTGTCTCTCATAGTTGAGGTATACCTATGATGAAAATTACAGGCCTCTCTCATCTTCTTAAGTGGGAGAACTTGCACAATTGGTGGCTGACTAAATACTTTTTTGCCCCACTGTATATATATATATATATATATATATATATATATATATATATATATATATATAACATTAGGGTTCTTACTTAATTTATTACATTATTACTGGTAAATTATAGTGATATATAAATACAACAAATTATCATACACATAAAAATAATACTTTAAATAGCTATATTTCATCATACTTTATATCATATTTTGCCATTTGTTGCTTTGCTTATATATGGCTGCACATTAGTGCTTAGAAGTGCATTAAAATTGACTTTGTTTTAAGTATATTATTCCCATTTAATAAAAAAAAGTAGCCAATATCAAATTGCAATCACTACTTTTGGAACACCAGATACTTCATCAGGGGAAAAAAAAAAAGAGCATGTGTAGACATAAAATAATTATTTAGTATAAAAGGATTAAATAATAAAAGCCATTAATTAAAACTGAGGCAAAGTCTGAAATAAAGGAATATCACAAAGAAAATACTTGGAAATAAGTACTAAGTAAATATTGTAAAAATAAGCTACTATCTTATTAAGGCAAAATAAAAATCTCTCTATGTTATTAAACACTTTGTACAAGATAAGTAATATTTTTGAGATGTAAATGCCCATGCAAATGTATTTCCAAAAATAGATTAGCATGGCTTTATCCTTAGATGAACTATCTGAAGCTGCACCTCCAGTTGAAATTTGTTGTCAAGGTAACGGTTTTTGTAGTAAAAACTACTAAAAATGAATTTGTTAAAAGAGGATACATGACAGATCAGCATACATGACAGATCAGAAGTAAAAGATAAATAGAGATGCTAATTATCATTTCTGTTGCTAAAATGTCACCAGACTGTAAAATCACTTATGATATGGGTGATCTTAATGAGTTAATTATTAAAATAAAAAATCATTGAACTAAGGGAAAAAAACAAAACTTTTAATTATATTTAATATTATTAAGAAGTAAGAACAAAGGGTGTTATTAGGTTTTTAAACATTAACATAAGAAACTTGATTTAATAGGACACTCATCAATATATCCTGTTTTATGGGATTATTTGTAAAATAATTTATTGTGTGCCCGTAAATGGGCAAATTTGCCCGTTTATGGGTGCACAATAAATAACCATGCAATACAAGTGACTGGTTATTGCTACCGCGAGCTCGCGATAGCAATTAGAGCTCATAAAATGAACCAGAGATCATATCTCTGGTTAATTTTATAAATGTGCCCCAATTGCCCCCGAAATAAAGTGCAGTGTTGTTTTTGTAAAATATTTTTTTTTAGCATTTTTATTTTTTTAAATAAGAACTGGACGAAGCAGGTTTACAGGCTGAAAGTGAGTGGGTGTGGGGTTTTAGAAAATAAAATGGCACTGAAAGTGTCTTTACATTGCGTTCTATGGGGACTGTGTGTTCCCTTTAAATATATATGTATATGCTTATATACACACATTAACACATAAATATATATGTATATGCTTATATACACACATTAACACATAAATATATATGTATATTTTCATATATATTTCAAATTGCTGCCAAATGCTGCACAAATTATCCCCTTTGCTGCGCTAGGTTCTCATGCCGTGTCTCTCGTGAGCACAAAGCTTCCCAGCAATGCAAACGCAAGGTCACGCTCACATTGGGATCAACTTTTAATGCCAGCGCACATTTGCGTGCACTGGGATTACTGAGTGGAGCACAAATATCCCACTCGCTTAAAGGGACATGAAACCCCAAAATTTTCTTTCATGATTCAGATAGAGAATACAATTTTAAACAACTTTCTAATTTACTTCCAGGGCCGGCTTCAAGGGGGGGCATTAGGGAACAATGCCCACCCAAATGGAATGCTGTGCCCCCCTCAAAAAATATTGATACGCTTTAAAAATAATAAATAAAATAATGAATTGTTATGTAATGCTGCATGCTGGGGTGGATTTAGCTGCCGAACTGTGAGTTTGCATCCCGCATCTGTAAGGAGCTCCATGTCTTAACCTCTTATTTGGAATTGGAAGTTAATTAGAGATTTTTTGGACTTGTCTTTAACTCTATTAATTACAATGCACTTTTGAGGCATCGATAGAAGCCGGTAGCCATTTATAGACATATTTATATGATACAATCATATTCTTATAAGTTCACAGTACATAGGTTGTATTAAGTAATCTGATATCGTTAGTTATTAGGTATAGCTAAATCTACAAAATTACCAGTACCTGAAAACCTAGTATCCTCACTGCTATTGCAAACAAAGGGGTTAATTCCAGTGGGGGTTTGGGGTGCATGGCTGTTTAGGGGACATGATTGAGATTTGAGAATGAGTTTAAGGGTTTTGGATCATGGTGATTAATGGGTGAATTATTTTTAAGGAGCTATTGCACTGGGGGTCTCAAGTTTAATGGCTCTGTTTTAGTGCACTGCATAGGATTTAGATTTCATTCTTTTACCTAGTGATTTAGCACATATTCTCTAAATGTTAATAGTGGGGGATAAGCCAGCCAGAAGCTACACTTTCCTGCAGAATATTTAGGTCTGCTCTTATTTTGACTCTCATACATGCTTTGTAAATGCATGCCTCCTCGTGAAAAAAAATGCCACCCCATTTCATTCGTTCAGGAGCCGACCCGTTTACTTCTATTATCTAATTTGTTTCATTATCTTGGTATCATTCGTTGAAGGAGCAGCATGCACCACTGGTTTCTAACTGAACACATTGGAGAGCCAATCAAAATCAATATATATATGCAGCCACCAATTAACAGCTAGAACCTAGGTTCTCTGCTGCCCCTGAGCTTGTCTAGATAAACATTTCAGCAAAGGATAACAAGAGTTAAAGTTGTTTAAAATTGTATTCTCTATCTGAATCATGAAAGAAAAATTTTGGGTTTCATGTCCCTTTAAGCGATATTTTGAGCTCCACTCGTAATCTCTCCCTGTTTGTTTTAATTTAAAAAATATATAGTATTTGTTTAAAAAAAAAAAAATTACAAAATGGCCAATACACTGTATGAGTACTAATCAGAGGCATTAAAAAAAAAAAAAACAACTTTAAAAAGTATTTTTAAAGAACCAAGAGGTCTTCTATAAAAAGTGATCTCCAGTGTCTTCTTATCTTATTGACATTTCTGATCATCAAGTACAGTATCAATTAAACTTATAAAGCATCAAAAGTAAACACAAGAAGGGTGATCACCAACTGTACTAGGCACAGCACAGGCTTCTGGAATAAATTCTCTCTAAGCATAAGATCAACCCTTTCCTTAGTCTGCATTTAGTTAAATATATATATATATATATATATATATAACTTTTTAATCCATCTTTCCTATATTTTTGTTTTAATCTTTTTCACTTACCCTCTATAAATTGTCCCCACAATATTTAATGTTCCATGTCAGTATGTTGTTTTTGTCTTTAATTTATCATTAACTTTAGATTCTAAGTACAAAGTTATTTATGCACTTTTGCAACGTAGATGGATGAACAGACTATAGATTGTTGGATAAATAAATAGAAATAAAGATAGACAGACAGACATGCATAGACTGATAGATATCCTAACCTTGAACTTTCAGTAAATAAAAAAAAATATATTCTTTACATTGTCTGCTGTTCTCTCTGATAACAGGAGGAAACAAGTATACAAGTAACTGTCCGGGAATTGGCAGAGATTCCACCAATCACAAGGAGGTGCATTCCTATTATGTTTATAATCTTACTCAACTTATTTTAATTAGAAATTTAATTATAATTCTGTTCTCTACATAATAGTGTTTATGCAGTATTTCTGTGTGTTAGGGACTTATTGCTACTTTCTGCTACCTCTCCTGGACAAACAATTCAAGTTTGATAAGATTGTGCCTCTCAGTTAGTGTGACAAGACTCTGCAGAGAAATTTAATGCTGGTTTGACATAATCACAACTCTATGGCTGGGTTGTTACAGTCATACAAATCATTGGACATCTAAGCCTTCAGGGGCTGGCCCAAATACAGTTATAAATTCATAATTTGCTGCCAATTTGTCCACATAATTAGCAAACTTAGGAGGCACAAGTAAGTTCAATGTTGTTCAAATGTTATTGTCAAACTAATAACATCATCTCATGGTTCCTGCTTTAGACTGTGAGGAGACCATGTAGAGGTGTAAAAAAAAACCTGAAGATCAGATGTAGATCGGTGTAGAAAAGCCAAAGCCATTCAGAACAATAACTTGTGCTAGGATTTGAAAAGTCGGTTTTCACCATAATTTATTACTACTTTAGGATTTGTTTTTTCGCCTCTATCATGGACACCTCATGATTTCAAAAAGTCATTCGTTAATTTTTTTTTTTTTTTAAATAAATTTTTTATTGAAGGCAACAAACATATTACACTGGGCAGATTATAGAATGCAGATAGGACCGCAGGTCCAGACAAATTAGGAATAACATATTCACTTTACATAGAAGTCAGTGTAACAGTAAATCAGGTGTCTGAATCTTGGAGGCCTATTTTCTTTTTTTAGTGCAGTAAACATAAGGAAAACCGTGTATATAAGCATAAACATTAGTATAGGATGGGTACTGCTTCCCATAACTGTGGGCTTAAACCACATAATTTTAAGTAACAAAGGTAATAACATATGAGCAAGCATTGATCTAGTCACAGCCATCATCAAACGTCTGCGATTTCATCGGAGCAAAACATACAAAATCAGGTGTGTATGGGAGAGGGGAGTAGGGGAAAGAAGGGGAAGGGAACAGCTCAGGGAAGGGCGAAAAGAAAAGAATCTTGAAGAGAAAGAGAGAGAGGAAAGTTCTGGGGTACTCTCAACAGGGGATGCAGCATAGTCTTTTCTAGCCTCTAGTTTTTGCGTATAGTGAGTTCCAGGGCTCCCATATCTGAGGGTACAAGTCAAGGGTGCCTCTATTAATAGAAACTACCTTCTCCATGCCCCTGATGTAATTGATAATTTCCAACACTTTGTGTAGTGGGGGGTAACCTGCTGCTTCCAGTGTCTCGCCAAAGCGAGTTTCGTTGCCATCATGAGATATATAAATAGGTGTTTTTGGGCCTTGGTGCTCCGGGGAAGGTCTATGTGGAGTAAGCATCTCTGGGGTTCGTACTGTTGGGATGCCAAGTTTTTCACACAGATCTAGTACCTCTTTCCACAGATTTTGTATGCGGGGGCATTCCCACCATATGTGTTTATCATCACCTCTATTTCCACAATTCCTCCAGCATAAGTCTGAGTGAGTGTGTGAGAGCCTGTGTAGTCTAGTCGGAACCCAGTGCCATCTAGTCAGGAGCTTGTAATAGAGTTCAAACTGCGTGACACAGTGAATTGTCTTTTTAGTTAATAAAATGGCACTCTCCCAGATTTCCGGTTCCCCAACAAATCTAAGGTCTCTTTCCCATGCTAGGATGTTATGGGTCTTTTTTAGTTTTGTGGAGTCTATTAAGCATTTATAGTGTATTGTCATAGGTCTCTGTCCCTGTAGGCCTGCCTTCCATCTTGTTTCCCATAAGGTCATATCCCTAGGGGTCGAGGTGGTAAACGCCCAACTGTGTAAAATGGACCGTAATCTCATTGATTTAAATGTGAGTTTTTGGGGGATGTCGAATTTTGGATTAATTTTGTTGGTAGTGAGCCAACTGGCCCCATCATATAAGTCTGTGAGGATACGTAATCTCGAGGTTTCCCAAAGTTTGGGGTTAGATTTAGGAAGGCCCAAGATCAGGCCCCTGATACTATGAATTGGGGAAGGGTGGGGAGCTACCTAGGGAGAGTGTCTCAGTTTGTGCCATGCTTTTAGGCAATCGAGTAAGATTGAATTAGTGATCGAGAATTTAGTTAAGCAGTGTTGGGGGAGCCATGGGAGACCTTGTAAAAGAACATTGTCAGGAAGCGATGCTTGCTCTATCTCGTACCATCTGGGGCGTTCCCCTGAGCCCTGCCAGTTAGAGATATGCATCAACATTGCATAATAGGATTTTAAATTGAGCAACCCTAGCCCACCTTTTGCTATTGGTACTTGTAGAACAGTACGCCCTATACAGGGTTTGGTATTGCCCCAGACATAGGTGTTTAAGACCAATTGAAATTGGTCTAGGAGAGCTTTCGGGACTCCCAGGGGCAAGCATCTAAAGAGGTAGGTAAGCTTCGGGAGCAGCATCATCTTGAAGGCAGAGATTCTCCCCATCCAGGATATCTCTTTGTATCTGGGTAACGTGACATCATGGGTTAGGGATTGTAATATAAAAGAGTAGTTCTCCTCCACTACCTTTTTCGGGTCATGTGAGATGAACACCCCCAGATGTTTAATGCCATTTCTATTCCATCTGAAGGAATATTGCTCCCGGAGGCTGACAATTTGGGTCTCAGGTATATTTAGGGGATAGGCCTCAGTTTTATCAACATTTAGTTTATAGTACGAAAGAGTACCAAAAAGTCTAAATAGATACAAGAGGGGGGTAGCGATCTAATGGGATCCGATAGAAAGACTGTGAGGTCATCAGCAAAGAGACTCAGTTTCTGAAGGGTACGATGAAGAAAGAGGCCTTTAATATCTGGGTGTTGGCGTATTGCGGCCGCTAAGGGCTCGCTCGTTAATTTTTTTTATCTGTGTCCTGTATTTCCATCTTTGCTATTTTTACATTATTTTTTTTTATCATAGATCAGAAGCCTGCCTAAAAATCAATTTTTTTGTGCCTGATTTTAATAATCTTCATTTGATAAACCAGATAAAAGATGCAATTCAATCTTATCACTACCATGATCTTTATTGGCCAAACATTCCACACAGAGTGACAGAATATATTTAAGAAATCTCACCAGTGCTCTGAGGTTCCAAAAATAATTTTTAAAAGGCAAATTTTAGCTTGACAATTATTTATCTCGCTACACAATGTGAAGGAGAAAAACCTACGTTACAATATATTGATCAAAAAAGTCCCAAAATATTTTGAGTGATTTCTCCCCATGCCAGTGAGTTTTTGATTATCAGGCCCAGTGTTTTGTGTCACAACAGCCCTGGGGTCATATATATATATACACTGTGTGAGTGTGTAACAGTTTATATTAATGTATTTATGATGTGTTTGGCGCACATTTTTTTTTTTTTTAAACATAGGGGAGATTTATCAAGCAGCCAATGCTGCTTGCTCCGTCCGAGGTTTTAGGTCCACCTGAAACCTAAGTTAAGATGCAAGCCGTCGTAAAATTTCTAAGAAACACATCAAAATATTTATTAAACACTCTAAAATTCTGACAATTATTCCTATATTTTTCGGACACCGGTGTCTTAATTACACTTACTACTCCATATGGGAATTAAAAATGCAACTAAACTTAAAATCGATTAATTCAGTTGATACATAAAATAATTATTAACAATTGACTTGCTTATATATTCAAATACATTCAAATACCTCATATAAAACAGAGAATTATACCAAAGAAGAAGATACAACGAATGAATACAAATGTACTTAAATCGTGTATTCAATCTGAAACAATTTGGTCAATAAAGTTCTCCTTTTTGTGCCTTTCATACAAGTTTTAATTTGGTTTTTGTATCCCCAAATTAGTCAATGTACTGAAATAAAGCAAAGGATCCCTTTTTTCATAGGCAATGTGTTTGTGTAAAATCCAAGCCTCTTAATGTCGCTTAAAGATATGGTTTTACAGTACCTGTCCTCCCTGATCAGGCAGAGGGTTCTTTCCTTGATGTTCGAATATCACTGTTTAGTAATTCACTCATTCACAAGCTGTTGATATTTGGCTGCCAGGAGCCTTTACTCACCAATCAGCTTCTCATGTCTGTATAGTGGAATAAGTATAAAAGAGATCAGGAAGATTATAGAATAGAGAAGGGGGTGGGAACAGATGGAGAAAATATTAAGAAAAATACTATCCTGTTTAGCAAAAGGAAAGAGAACAGGGAAGTTCTTGAGAATAACAATATTAAGTTAAACAATGAAAATAGAGGCACTAATTCATTTGGAAGTAGCAATGAAAATAAAGAAGAATATAAAAGAAATACATTTAGACCAATAGAAAGAGAAGTGGAAAATAGGCGAATAGATAGGGGACATTATTTTAATAGAGAAAATCAAATACAACCCAGATATTGGGATAATACCTATGAGAAGCAATATGACCATGGACAGTATGAAACCTATAGGAATTTTAGGACACAAAGGAGTAATAGAAGGGATTATAGACAAGAACAGAGGAACTATAATTATAATTATAATGATGAGATGAAAGCATATAGAAGAGGACCTAATATAATAGATATTGGGACCAGAGAGGAGGTCAAAATTATAGGGGGTGGTACAATGAAAATGACAATTATAGAAGACCCCAACCGCAATCTGATAAGAGAGAAGAGAAAAGACAGGCAGAATGGAGAGTACCAGCACATAATAGATATTAGGTTTTAGAATATGAGAATAATGAAACTGAACCACTAACTCCACAGCCAGGGACATCAAAGGATTTTTAGAGAGAGGCAGAGACAAATCCCATGAGCCACCAAGAATAAAAAAGAGAAGAGAGGGCACAGAGGGAGAGGAAAGAGAATAATTAATGTAGAAAGTGAACAGAAAGAATCAGAGACAAAGGGAGTCTTCAACATTAGTAATATAACCCTAACCTCAGAGGAAGAAAAAATGTTGAACAAAGGATTATCTTTTGCTCCATCCACAAGGATGAAGAAATTCAAACACTTAATAAATATAAATCAATTTGTTCGGAAGCTTACCTTAAAGAAATATTTAAAAAAAAATCCAATTATAAAAAATAATATGAATAACAAGCACCAAGGGCAAAAATATATACATACGGACCTCAAAAGTAAATCCACTATTTTTCCAAGTCATGAGAAAGGGAATTTTGTCGAATCATTTGAAAAACTGGTGAAACAAGATATAGACAAACTAGAGGTAACACAAGGCAAATATATGAATTAGAATCTATCACTGAAAGAGAGAAGTTCTAAAAAATATACAAAGTAGAAGTGACATAGTGATCAAGCAAGCGGATAAGGGTGGGGGGTGGTTATCATGAGTGAAACCTATTACCTAGAGGAAGCTTATAGGTTACTGGGAGACACAGCTACGTACAAAAAACTTCAAAATGACCCTGGTGACAAATATGCAAAACAGATAGAGATATTTCTTAAAGATGCACTGTCCATGGATTTGATCAATGGTTCTGAATTTAAATTTCTGCTAGTCAAGAATTTTAGAACTCCAGTTTTCTACTTTCTCCCCAAAATTCACAAGTGCCTAGAGAGACCATCGGGTCGGCCTATAATATCAGGGATCCAATCAATAACTTCTAACCTCTCACAGTATGTTGACTACTTCCTACAAGGATATGTAAAAAATTTACCCTCCTATCTGTCTGATTCCACACATTTTTTAAATGTTTTAAATACAATTGAGTGGCATAATAATATGATTTTAGTAACGTGTGATGTGAGTGCCCTTTATACGAATATAGCACAGGACATAGGATTACGGGCCGTAGAATACTACCTAGAAAAAGATGAAAACATGTCAGAAGAACAACGAAACTTCATTTTAGAATGTATTAACTTTATTTTAAATAATAATTATTTTAAATTCGAAGATAAATATTTTTTACAAATCAAGGGAACGGCTATGGGCACAAGGTTCGCACCCAGTTATGCAAATGTATTTATGAGGAGAGTAGAAGATCAATTGGTGGATAACTCTCCATGGGGTGCGAACCTTGTGCTCTATAGGCGTTTCATTGATGATTTGTTTTTTATTTGGAGGGGTGATGTTGAACTATTAAACTTATTTATAGAAGATCTTAACCTGAATAATTTTGGATTAAATTTTACTTATGAGTATAGTTTTAATAAAATCAGCTTCCTTGATATAGAGATAGAAATAATAGATGGTCAGATAAAAACAAGAACATTTTTTTACAAAATTGATGCGAATAACTATATTGATTCAAAAAGCTGTCATCACGAGACCTGGAAAAGAAACATACCAAAAAGTCAACTTTTGAGGGTTAGGAAAAATTGTACCGAAATAGATGAGTATGAGAAACAATCTAAAATCCTGATAAATAGATTTACACAGAAAGGTTATGATAAAGAAAGAATTGAAAAAATATCAGATGAAATTAGTGATGTAGATAGAAGAACATTACTCAAAAAGAGAAATAAAAATAAAAGACTAGATAATAGAGATCTGAATATACCAATCATCACTACTTACTCGTCACAACATGAACTTTTTTTAAAAATAGTAAATAAACATTGGCATCTCCTTTTAAAGGATCCGCTGCTAGGACCAGATCTGAGCAAAAAAACAGTTTTCTATATAAAAAGGCGCAAAATTTAAAAAATGTATTGGCCCCCAGTGAATTTATAAAGAAGAATACTCTGACGTTTGATCAAGGAGCCAAAGACCTTATGGGAAATAAAATAGAAGGCTTTTACCCCTGTCATTTTTGCAAATCCTGCAAGTACAGTAATAATTTAAAACAGATTACATCACCCAAAACAGGGAAGGATTTTAAAATTAAAGGAATTATACGTTGTACAGACATAAATGTTATCTATCTCATAAAATGTGAATGTGATCTAATTTATTTAGGCCAAACGAGTAGAAAATTAAAGGACTGTATCAGGGAGCATATACTCAGCATTGAGCATGGTAGGCAGGATACTGTACTTTATAGACATTTTTCAGAGGTACACCATGGGAATATAAATAGCATGAGATACTGGGGAATCAAAAAAGTAGTACAAGATGGTAGAAGGGGTGATATGGAAAAGAAATTATTACGTACAGGAGCAGAATTAATATATAATTTTGGTTCTCTATCCCCTATGGGCCTTAATAGTGAACTAGATCTAAATCATTTATTTTAAAAACAATATATTAACTTTAGCACAGTATTCATTTTTAGCAATTTGTTGTTTTAATATAAATATATATATATATATATATATATATAATTATATATGGTTTTAATGTATGATTCCTAATATATATGTATATATATAGTCTTAATATATATTATTGAATATCTCCGTTTTTTAATACTAATATAGATTTTAATATTTGTATCTGATGGTTACTGTAAGATATGAAATAATTTTATCTAGATTTGTTAATAGGAGTGTTATAGGTAATGGATTAACATAATTCTGTATTATATAGAAATTTTCCCTCTTCGATCATGTGCGGTGTGGAGGTTTGTTAGAAGAATTTGCGAAACAAACTAGTTTTATAAATATTCTTTTGGAAACAATACTTTCGTATTTTTATATGGAACAAACTAAACAGGTATTTTTTTTAATAAATAATTTTATTAATATATATATTTTTGAAATGTTTTATGATTGTTTCTGACTGTTTTTAATATTATTATAGATTATAATGCGATATAAATCAATGTTTGTATTATTAAGTTATAACGTATGCAGGCCAATAAGTGTTTAAAACAGAAGGATTCCTTTTGGGTACTAAATTGTCCCTTTCCAAAGAAGTAACTACCTTAACTAATGAAATTAACAACAAGGGGTTAACGAAAATTTCCTTTAAGTAAAGTAGGAGCTGAGGTACTAGGTCTTGACAAAGGCTCCTAGAGAGCCGACACGCGTTGATCAGCACCTGAGCTCCACAGAGAACAGATGAAAAAAGCCAAACTATTGGGAAATTTGACTGCCTGTTTTCAACTGTTGAAAGATAACTGACAGAGTTTTCATCCGGCCGCTCCCATAACTGCAATATCGGCTTCACACATTAAGGTAGAGACTACTGTGTGGAGGTACTGCGATAGGAGCTGGAAACAACGGATTCAAACAGTGCGCACTATACAAACCTGAGAAGCTGATTGGTGAGTAACGGCTCCTGGCAGCCAAATATCAACAGCTTGTGACTGAGTGAATTACTAAACAGTGATATTCGAACATCAAGGAAAGAACCCTCTGCCTGATCAGGGAGGACAGGTACTGTAAAACCGTATCTTTAAGCGACATTAAGAGGCTTGGATTTTACACAAACACATTGCCTATGAATAAAGGGATCCTTTGCTTTATTTCAGTACATTGACTAATTTGGGGATACAAAACCGAATTAAAACTTGTATGAAAGGCACAAAAAGGAGAACTTTATTGACCAAATTGTTTCAGATTGAATACACGATTTAAGTACATTTGTATTCATTCGTTGTATCTCTTTCTTTGGTATAATTCTCTGTTTTATATGAGGTATTTGAATGTAATTGAATATATAAGCTTGCATACTGAGACTATTTGTATCAACTGAGTCAATTGTTAATAATTATTTTATGTATCAACTGAATTAATCGATTTTAACTTTAGTTGCATTTTTAATTCCCATATGGAGTAGTAAGTGTAATTAAGACACCGGTGTCTGAAAAATATAGGAATAATTGTCAGAATTTTGAGTGTTTAATAAATATTTTGATGTGTTTAGAATTTTGTGTGAGGATTTTTTTTTGTTCAAATTTAAATATTCAAAGGTAACTTTTCAAAAGAATTTCTCGCAAAGTGAACCTTAGTCACATATGATTTGAAGAAGAAGATATTTCTCTATTTTTTCCCTTGTTTTTGAAAACGTTTTGATTTTGAATTATAAAAAAACTTTTAAAAAAACCTTTAAAAAAACTTTTGATTCAACATAATATATAATTGAAAGCACATATCTAATAGCAGAAAGATCTTTGAGCGCCTCCCACAATCTCCCCTCTTTTTAACTTTTGTAAAATTTCTAAGCCCTTGAGGGCTGCCTCTTATCACATGCTTTTTTAATTGTTTTTCACAACAAGAGACTGTTAGTTCATGTGGGCCATATAGATAACACTGTGTTCAGGCACGGGGAGTTATTTAAGAGTTTAGAGTTAACACAACACAATACTAAACGCAAGTCAACAGATAATATATAAAAAGTCATGTGATCAGGGGACTGTCAGAAGATGCCTAGATACAAGGTAATCACAGAGGTAAAAATTATATTAATATAACTGTGTTGGTTATACAAAACTGGGGAATGGGTAATAAAGGGATTATGGATCTTTTAAAACAATAAAAATTATATTATAGACTGTCCCTTTAACTTGTCCGCCACCTTTTATGACTGCATTCATCCCGATCACATACGATCGGGATGATTGATACCCATGCTAGCAGCTGATTGGCAGCGAATGTGCAGGGGGTGGCGTTGCTCAAGCATTTCTTGCCTATGCTGTCGGCCTAAGCGATGCCGGGTGGACATGATTCACTACAGTGAATCATGTTCGCCCGGTCTTTAATAAATTGGCCCCCTAGCCTTTATGAGAGGACTTCAGTCGCATTAACCCAACAAGCGCAAATTTAGTTTTACTTTCAACTTGTAATATGTGTGCATTAGCGCTCTTGTAAACACACGGGCCACTTGTTCTTTGTCACATTGTGTTTTAGTTTGATTTTTGCCAAATTGTGTATTTGTTTTTTAATTATTAGTCTATTAGTCTGGGATTTCTTTAGGATGTCTTATTTAAAGGGACATTAAACCCAAAACATTTATTTCATGATTCAGATTGAGCATACAATGTTAAACAACATTCCAATTTACTTCTATAATCTAATTTTCTTCATTCTTTAGATATCCTTTATTAAAGAAATAGCAATTCACATGAGTGAGCCAATCACATGAGGCAAATATGTGCAGCCACCAATCAGAAGCTACTGAGCCTATCTAGATATACTTTTCAGGAAAGAATATCAAGAGAATGGAGCAAATTAGATGATAGAAGTAAATTAGAAAGTTGTTTAAAATGTTACTCTCTATCTGAATCATGAAAGAAAAAAAATGGGCATAATGTTCCTTTAATAATCCTAAATGGTGGCAACAGAGATAGCTTAGTGTGGGTGGCATTAAAAAGTTAATTGTGGGCATTTTTTTTATCTATTACAGACTAGAGAGTGTTTTGTTAATCCTTGCACCCACTAAACCAAATGACTGATTATATAAAGCTCTCTGGGCTTGTGAAATTCTATAAGAAATCTCTCCAGTACTATGAATCCCCTGTATAAAGGCAATTTTTACATCAAGAACAGTTTGCTTTTAATTATGAAGGTGATCCATACATTACAATAGAACTCACAAATCAAATATTTAAATAAAAATACACAGTATAAAATTGTAATGTTTTTAATCACTTTCAACATTGTTCTTCAAAAATCATATGTTAAGAAAAATTACATTTCATATTGAAATTGCGCTGGAACAATGACTTTAGGTGCACAGTAGAAATTTTATTAAAACAGCACTACACTTGCAAAAAATCTGTGAAAATTGTATTTATAATACAAATTTCAAAGTGTATTATTTTCCTTATTTTAAAATTATTTTAACTTCCTCTGCTAGTGGGCTGAACAGGAGCATTCCATGGGAGTCCCTGAAATTTCTTCTCCAGATCTGGCATATTCTGCAAACATTTCCCCCCTGCAGTCTAGCAAACAAAAAAAATAGCGAGATTGTGCTAAAATGAGCAAAACACTTATATGGTTTGCGCTCGTATTATGAGTTGAAAGTAAACTGTTTTCACACGTGTACTAACCCGATGAGCGCAAAAAGCTGAATTTAGAATATCGCTTGCGCGTTCACATTCCCCCATAAAAGTAAATAGAGCAAAAAAAAAGTGGAATAAAACCAAACTACCACTATATATAGGAATATATATTTCTAAATACTTAGAACATATTCTGCTATGTGCAGAACATTGGAATGTGAAATATTTACAGTAAATACATAGTTAAAACCTTTATCAAATATGAATATTGCATAAATAAGGCCTCCAATGCACTTATATATACACTTACAGGCCACTTTATTAGGTACACTTTGCTAGTACCGGGTTTGGACCCCCTTTTGCCTTCAGAACTGCCTTCATTCTTTGTGGCATAGATTCAACAAGGTGTTGGAAACATTCCTCAAATATATTGGTCCATATTGATATGATATCATAATGCAGTTGCTGCAGATTAGTCGACTGCACACTGATGATGTGAATCTCCCGTTCCACCCTTTCTGTCAAAACTTCTATAGTAAGATATAAATGGATCTGCAACACATTAACCAATGTTTGATAAAAACACCACAATAGTGTCAGTGGGGTCACTGGGGGGTGCAGGGGGTGCGGACCTCACCCACGTGACATGCTCCAGTGGGTTACACCCCCAGGAAGGAACCTACTGTACGCAAGTAATTCTCCTAATGCGACAGTGTCACCTCACCCGTGGGTTCCCTTAAGGCACCATGTCCGGTATTAGAGTTGCCACCTGTCCGGGTTTTAAGGTGGGTGTCCCGGACATGCAATGCATATTTTAGATATCTGAGTACACAGTGTGATAATGGCAGCGCCAGTGCACTAGGTCTGTGTCAGTTTAATGCCCTCTGCACTGTCTTCAGCACTGTGTCTCTCTCAGTGAGTAGCCTGAGACCCCAATCCACAGCCCTTACTGCCTGCTAGTGGTCCCCTCCCAGTTACTATCTAAACAGCTACAAAAAAAGCAACAGCCACCTGGTGGTGAGTCAGTGGTGACGTGACGTCACGTAATGCCCATGTGTGCGCTAAGCACATGCAATAATTTTGGGGTGGAGGAGTGTAAAGAAAGGAACTCCTTAAGGATTCATTCATTCTATCGGTGAAGGTGTGATATGTGGCTCAGTATGTAGTACAAGTCATTTTAGCTGCCTAGCTAGACTTTGTACTTTGTAATATGAGTGATATTTTATTATGTTTCTGTCTGAACTGACTTTCTCTGTGACTGTTCAAGAGAACTCTCTATATCTACAAGCTTTGGTTATTGGACTTGATTCTTGAATGTTAGGGTTTTATGGGAAACAGCCACCAGGAATTACCACACCGGGTGACACCAACCCTAGTGATACCACTGAATAGTCTTGTTCTAAATCCAGAGTATCCCATATTAACAGAAAATTTAAGGTATTTGCAGATCTTCACATATCTATAATTATTATTGCTGAGCTATATTTATCTGTTCTGCAGAGGTATTCCCTTTGCTAGTACTCATAATTCCTTAATGTTGACTTTATTTTGTATGATTACCCTACTTGACCTAACTGTTATCTTTATAGTAATGTATTTATGATTTTATGGGTTGCTAATATGGACCAAACAGTGATATCCGTTTCATAATCTTTAGACTTTAGTCATTCATTGGGTGTAACCACTGGCAGCTATTTTATTAACCCTAGCTCAAAAGATGAGAAAAATAGAATTAACACTTTAAAATGTAATTACTACATGACAATCACAACGGATTTTCCATAATTTCATAATCAAAATATACAACTACATGCAGGAGTGCAGTCAGGGACAGGGGGGAATAAATGGCACCCAGAATTTTTAAAGTGAGGGTTAAATGGATTACTAATGCAATCTTCACCTCTTGAAAGCAATTGTATATTCATGAAGTGTTGAAATCCCATACAATGTATCAGTGAACTTTGTTGGCATCTGATGTGCTTTGAACATTTTTACTTTGTGGTTTTAAAATTGTAACTTAATGTGAACATATTAAAGGGACAGTCTAGTAAAAATTCAATTTTCCTGATTCAGATGGGGCATGCAATTTTAAACTTTCAAATGTACTTTTATCATCACATTGGCTTTGTTCTCTTGTTATTCTTTGTTGAAAGTTAAACCTAGGTAGGCACATATGCTAATTTCTAAGCCTTTGAAGGCCTCCTCTTATCTCAGTGCATTTTTACACTTTTTTTACAGCTTGGCAGTTCTAGAGAATGTATGCCACATGTGGAACTGAAATAAGGGGGCAGTCTGCAGAGGCTTACATACAAGGTAATTACACAGGTTATGAATATAACTGTGCTGATTATGCAAACTTGGGAATGAGTAATAAAGGGATTATCTATCTATTTAAACATAACAATTCTGTAGTAGACTGTCCTTTTTAGTATGATTTTAAATGTACTATTCCCTTCAAGCACTGATATATTTTAAAGTTCCACTTGGCTGACTTGCTATTACAGAGGGCAGAAATAGAGCCACCAAAGACCTACCAGTCCTGATGTGAATTCAAGTAGCATGTAAATATGAGATACTGGGGTACTACAGATGTGTGAGTGCATAAGAACATGGAAACAGCTTGGGGTATTCTAAAATTAAATCAATAGAGCTTTGAAAAAGGATAAATTCAGCAAACACGTGTGACTTTTTGTGTGAGGTTTGAAAGGAACCACAAGGTGGAAAACTATTTTTGGTATAGTAGAAGGGTCAGTAAATTATACAAAACAGAATGTAAACAAAATATACAATTATAATCTACATCTCAATGCATATTAGTAAACTTACTGTTATTGAGAAACAAATCTCAGTTAAAACTAATCCCATTAGAAGTTTGCAATGGAATGCACAGCGAGATTGCCATTTAAAACCTCCCCCCTCAAGATGTATTCGCCCGATGGAGATCCATAATCTGTAGCTGTGTTTGTAAATGAATTAGTACAGATCACACTCAAGTTTGAATATGCAGTAACAACTTTTGTAATTCACATGTAAAATAGTAAGAGGCAGACGCTTAGGGGCCGATTTATCATTTGTCGGATGGATCATGTCCGCCCGACATCGCTTAATCCCGACAGCATACTGGTGAACTGCTTGTGCAATGCCACCCCCTGCCGCTAGCAGGGGGTGTCAATCAACCTGATCGTAAGCCATTGGATGGATTGCTGTCCACAGCCTCAGAGGCGGTGGATGAGTTAAGGAGCAGCGGTCTTAAGACCGCTGCTTCTTAACTCCTGTTTCGACTGTGTCTTTAAGATGGTTATTTTGCTGGTGACATTGGAAGACTAGCAAAGTGCATACACCGGAATACGCCCTCTGTTATTGGACTTGCATAATGAGTTGAATGGAGGGCTTGGAGAAGGATTAAATTTTTAACAAAAAGATTGAAGAAAAGTGAGAAAAACGATAATACATGTTATTTGACATTTAATTTAATTGTGATGAAACTTTGCAATACAAACAAAAACATGGGTTTACTGTCCCTTTAATATAGTGGCAGTCTTTCCATGATATGCACACCAGATATACATGATATTGCACTTGTTCTAAAATGTCATACATAACCAGTGTCACATTATTCTGCTAACAGCTGTGTTAAAATTTACTTGTTGGTTGGTTGCATCATCATGTTCCGATGTCTGCTTCACGTTGAATTGCTCTTATCATGTCATTTTGCACTAATGTTTAACATAGCTTTGTACTTTTTCAGTCTGTTGCTCATGTGTTCACATCCTTTCTGCTATTATTTCTAAACATTTGCTGACTTTGTTATTCTTCTGCGTGCTTTATGCCTTCTGTACAAATTAAAGTTTTATTAAAATTAAAACTAAGGTAAATCAGAAGGAATAAAAAAGGTCCACAGCAGTGCTATTTTCATTGACTATTTGACTTTGCTAATTGCCAACGCAAATATAGATCCCGAGCTTGCTTGTTCACTTGCTTGTGAACAACTCTGTCTCAACACAATCATTCGTGCCAGCCATCTTACCCACACTCACAGGGTTTGTGCACTCACTGGTGCTGAGGTTTATGGCATTTACAGCATCTATATGCAACACATACTAGTTTATTCCATGTCCTAAAGGATGACTCAAGACATTTTTACTGTCACAATTGGGAAGTTTAGGAATGCCATTCTCTACAAGTAAAATCCTGTCATAGGATTCCCTCACCCAGAGAACGCTTGGTCTTATCTCAAGAGGGACTAATAGAGTATGGGAGCATATCTAACATGTGGGCAACAATACACTGCACCCATATTGCTCTGCAACCACCGTGGATCCAGCAAATCATTGATGAAAGCCTGATAAAACGGCGTTGCACGCCGACAAACACAATGCTCTGTTTATTTTAATAAATGTTTTTAATCTTTACCGTTCTCTGTTAAATTTACTCCTTCGATTTGATATCTGGATAAATGCACTACACTGTGCTGCGGTGGGTTACCGGTTGACTCTAACTCCCCAGATTTTAGCTGGTGTAATTGACTCTGATTAGAAGAACAGTAGTGATATAGTAAAAAGAGGGTTGGCGCTTACTAAAAAATCCTAATGCCTGGTGGATGGGAAAACTACTCCTCCTCAGTAGTTTAAGTAAAGAACGAATGTTTGAGTTTAGATTTCCACTGGCGCTTGTAGATTAAGCTATGATTTTACTCCAGACCTTTCCATTACTACTTTTAAAGAAACTCCTGCAAGCTGCGATCCAGCCCCTCAAGTGGACTCTCTAATTTCAATGATTTAGGAGCCAAAACCACAAGGAGGACCAAGGATCTGATCAGCGAGAAATTGGAGCACTTTTTATTTTTCTGACTGCGGATCTACAATACCGCTCACATAAGTGCAAAAGAAAAAGTTTTAAGAGCTGTAAGTTCAAACAGCTTGAAAAAGATCACCTACATCTAAACACGCTAAACATCCAGCGTGCACCTCCACAGCCTATCCTAAGAGAGGTGTGACCTCTAACCACCAATCAGAAACGGAGGCTTGTCATATTAAGCCGCAAAGTAGAGGAACGGAGAAGGACGCTCACAGTAACACGATTCCAAACAGACATTTGTAAGGTACCTTACAGCTTGCTAATAACTTCTCCTTACACAAGGTGACACTTTGTTTTCAAGTTATATTTAAAGACAATCCATTGTTAGGTCATTTGACTTACCGAAGTACTTATAGGGAGACGTCCCTTGTTTTATTTGTTTTTATTTGTTGAATTGCCACAACTTTTATGAATCTGATTGTTATATATTGAATTGTCGATAGTCAATATAGTTCATTAAACCATTTTATATACATACACAATCTTCTTTATTTACGGACAAAGTTCTATCCAATTTAATCACTATAATATTTATCGTCACAAGCGCTACTTACATTTTTTACCTCACATTATTCTATTCAAAGAAAAGAAAAGACACGCATCACGTACACTTTCCTATCTATCTAAAATCACAGAAACAGTAGTACTATTAATCTTTATTTTTTTTTTTTATTATACTTAGATAATATCATATAACAGTCCACAATAGGACATTTATCCTCAAATTCGTTGTTTGAAACCCACAGACACAATTGTCCTTTTACTTTTGTTGAATTGATAAGATTCACTTGATAATAATCAGAGTCACTTAGATAAGTCACACAAATGATGGTAGTATAAATCCTAGCTTAATCTACAAGCGCCAGTGGAAATCTAAACTCAAACATCTGATTAGAAGAACACCTGTTCATGTGCTAAAGGAGATCACAGAGGACATCCGTCTGAAGGCTCCTGTTTGTACTTGTGCACTAAGAGGACACAGCTGCAGACGCATGAGAGGAGCTAGCTGAGTGCAATAATACCTGTATTACAATCCCTTGAATACTACACGATGAGGCGCCTCTTTTTTTTGTTTTTTTATTTTTAGGAAAGCTGACATTTCTTAACAAAGAATATCTGAAGAATGAAGCAAATTAAATAATAGAAGTAAGTTGGAATGCTGTTTAAAATTTTATTCTCTATCTGAAAAATAAAAGAATGGGTTTAATGTCCCTTTAAATATTTAAACTAATCCAATTCAATGTAACAGTACAATATTAGTAGGAAGTGTGCAATTGTTCTAGTACACTGTCCCTTTAAACACATCCGTCCCAAGTTGTGGCCTATATATTTACAGAGAGGTGACTTCTTTAGCAAAAGTAAATGTAAAAACTCCATTCAAAATTAGCATGTTGATTACATAAACATAATTATGTGCACACAATGAGGCCTATCTATCAAGCTCCGAATGGAGCTTGAAGGGCTGTGTTTCTGGCGAGTCTTCAGACTCGCCAGAAACACAAGTTATGGAGCAGCGGTCTAAAGACAGAGCAGGCTCAGAGCAGGTGGACAGGAATCGGCGCAATTCAATACTCATACTCGATCAGGTTGATTGACACCTCCCTGCTGGCGGCCCATTGGCCGCGAGTCTGCAGGGGGCAGCGCTGCACCAGCAGCTCTTGTGAGCTGCTGGTGCAATGCTGAATACGGAGAGCGTATTGCTCTCCGATTCAGCAAGGTCTTGCGGACCTGGGGCGCGATCCGATAAACGTTGTAGTTTGCAGCGCAAGCGAGGGAACCCGCGTCGCCCGCAGTTTCAGCTCGCAACTCGAGCTATCTCATATACGGCGCCGTCAGATGCTAACGTGCCGTAAGTCTGACAAACCAGCGATGTCCAGAAATCTGCGCAAGTACAAATTTCTGGCGTCGCCAGTGACTTACGGCACGTTAGAAACTACCGGCGCCTACAAAACCTGACTAAAGTCTAAATCACCCGCACTGTCTAACAAGCCTCCCTAACATAGCCCGACACGTCTAACCCTCTATCCGCTATCCCCCCTCACTATCCTAACAATAAAATATGTATTAACCCCTAAACCGCTGCTCCCAAACCCCGCCGCAACCTAATAAAGTTATTAATCCCTAAACCGCCGCCAGCTATATTAAATCTATAACCCCCTAAAGTGAGCCCCTACCCCGCCGCTATCTATTTTAAAATTATTAACCCCTAATCTAATCCCCCTACACCGCCGCCAGCTATATTAACTATATTAACCCTAATTATATTAGGGTTAATATAGTTAATATAATTATTATATTATATATATTAACTATATTAACCCTAATTATATTAGGGTTAATATAGTTAATATCGTTATTATAATATATATATATATATATATATATATATATATATATATTAAGTATAACAACCCTATCTAACTCTAACATCCCTAACTAAACTCTTATTAAAATAAATCTAATATTAATATTATTAATTAAAATATTCCTATTTAAATCTAAATACTTACCTATAAAATAAACCCTAAGATAGCTACAATATAATTAATAATTACATTATAGCTATGTTAGGGTTTATATTTATTTTACAGGTAAATTGTTAATTATTTTAACTAGGTATAATAGCTATTAAATAGTTATTAACTATTTAATAGCTACCTAGTTAAAATAATTACCCAATTACCTGTAAAATAAATCCTAACCTAAGTTACAAATACACCTACACTATCAATAAATTAAATAAACTACAAATATCTATCTAAAAATACAATTAAATAAACTAAACTAAATTACAAAAAAAAAACACTAAATTACAAAAAATAAAAAAAAGATTACAAGATTTTTAAGCTAATTACACCTATTCTAAGCCCCCTAATAAAATAATAAAGCCCCCCAAAATAAAAAAATTCCCTACCCTATTCTAAATTAAAAAAGTTCAAAGCTCTTTTACCTTACCAGCCCTTAAAAGGGCCTTTTGTGGGGGCATGCCCCAAAGAAAACTGCTCTTTTGCCTGAAAAAAAAACACAATACCACCCCCCAACATTACAACCCACCACCCACATACCCCTAATCTAACCCAAACCCCCCTTAAATAAACCTAACACTACCCCCCTGAAGATCTCCCTACCTTGTATTCACCCAGCCGGGCCGAACTCCTCATCCGATCCGGGCGATGTCTTCCAGCAAGCGGCAGTGAAGTCTTCTTCCATTCGGGCGATGTCTTCAAGCAAGCGGCAGAGAGTCTTCTTCCATCGGCGATGTCTTCAAGCAAATCGGCATCTTCAATCTTCTTTCTTCGCTCCTCCGCCGCGGAGCATCCATCCGGCACGACGACTTCCCGACGAATGAGGTTCCTTTAAATGACGTCATCCAAGATGGCGTGCGTCGAATTCCGATTGGCTGATAGGATTCTATCAGCCAATCGGAATTAAGGTAGAAAAATCTGATTGGCTGATTGAATCAGCCAATCAGATTCAAGTTCAATCCGATTGGCTGATTGGTTCAGCCAATCGGATTGAACTTGAATCTGATTGGCTGAAAGTCGTCGTGCCGGATGGATGCTCCGCGGCGGAGGAGCGAAGAAAGAAGATTGAAGATGCCGATTTGCTTGAAGACATCGCCGATGGAAGAAGACTTCACTGCCGCTTGCTTGAAGACATCGCCCGGATCGGATAAGGAGTTCGGCCCGGCTGGGTGAATACAAGGTAGGGAGATCTTCAGGGGGGTAGAGTTAGGTTTATTTAAGGGGGGTTTGGGTTAGATTAGGGGTATGTGGGTGGTGGGTTGTAATGTTGGGGGGTGGTATTGTGTTTTTTTTTCAGGCAAAAGAGCAGTTTTCTTTGGGGCATGCCCCCACAAAAGGCCCTTTTAAGGGCTGGTAAGGTAAAAGAGCTTTGAACTTTTTTTAATTTAGATTAGGGTAGGGAATTTTTTTATTTTGGGGGGCTTTATTATTTTATTAGGGGGCTTAGAATAGGTGTAATTAGCTTAAAAATCGTAATCTTTTTTTTATTTTTTGTAATTTAGTGGGGTTTTTTTGTAATTTAGTTTAGTTTATTTAATTGTATTTTTAGATAGATATTTGTAGTTTATTTAATTTATTGATAGTGTAGGTGTATTTGTAACTTAGGTTAGGATTTATTTTACAGGTAATTGGGTAATTATTTTAACTAGGTAGCTATTAAATAGTTAATAACTATTTAATAGCTATTATACCTAGTTAAAATAATTAACAATTTACCTGTAAAATAAATATAAACCCTAACATAACTACAATGTAGTTATTAATTACATTGTAGCTATCTTAGAGTTTATTTTATAGGTAAGTATTTAGATTTAAATAGGAATAATATGAATTAGATTTATTTAATAAGAATTTAGTTAGGGGTGTTAGGGTTAGATAGAGTTAATATAGTTTATATAAATACTATAGTAACTATATTAACTATATTAACCCTAATATAATTAGGGTTAATATAGTTAATATATATAATGTAATAACTATATTAACTATAATATACTTAGGGTTAATATAGATAATATAGCTGGCGGCGGGGTAGGTAGATTAAATTAGGGGTTAATAATTTTAATATAGATGGCAGCGGTGTAAGGGGTTCACATTAGGGGATAGATCAGTTAGATGGTGGCGGTTTTAGGGGTTCACATTAGGGGATAGATCAGTTAGATGGTGGCGGTTTTAGGGGCTCACAGTAGGGGGTTAGTTTATGTAGATGGCGGCGGTTTAGGGGTTAAATACTTTATTAGGGATTGCGGCGGGGGATCGCGGTTGACAGGGAGATAGACATTGCGCATGCGTTAGGTGTTAGGTTTATTTAGCAGCCAGTTTAGGGAGTTACGGGGCTCCAATAGTCAGCGTAAGGCTTCTTACGGCTGCTTTTTGTGGCAAGGTGAAAATGGAGTAAGATTTCTCCATTTTCGCCACATAAGTCCTTACGCTGTATATTGGATACCAAACTGCGCGGGTTTGGTATACCTGCCTATGGCCCAAAAAACTACGGGCGACGGCAGAAATATACGCGCGTAACTTCTAGGTTACGCCATATATAGGATACCAAACCCGCGCAAATATTGGCGTCGCCGACTTTTGTGGGCGACGATTTTTATCGGATCGACCCCCATATCCACACTGTCAGATCAGGTCCACAAGACCTTTGTTAAATTGGCCTCAATGTGAATATGTTTGGAACATTGTTCACATGCTCAAAAGAAATCTCTATGAAAGTGTTGTAATATATTTTTTTATGTGCGCATGAAGCTATTTCTGCATTTTAGTGATGTTAATTTTAAAATATTCGCATCCGCAATGTAATCAAACTATTTTAAAATATTGCCCACGTAATTTCTGTCTAAACAGTTGTTTGCTTGAAATTATATAATGCCGCCACCATGTTTAACATGTAATCATAATGCGCGCACACATTTATGTAGTAGTCTCCAACATGACGTTTGCTCAGCTCACTACTATTTCAGTAGCAGTGTTCTGAGTTTCAGGGTGTGCATATGGTAACATGCATTCTGCCCCATGACAGCATATGTATATTGAGGCTGGAGATGAAGATTCCTGTTTCCCTCTGCACACCCTGCGGCATGTATAAATCATAAGTGTCTATAAAAACATGAGCGAGTTGTCAACACTAAGCTCACCCCAGCGATCATTTTAAACTGTGCAAAAGATGTAAATTGAATTAAAGTGACCATTGTTCTTTCTTGTGCTAATCCTATAATTACATTTTGTATAGGCATATGCACATGGTAGATGTGTTAATATGTAGTTGTTCTAAGTGTTTTTCCATCACATTAATGGTTGTGACCATTTTAATTAATTGGTCTGTTTTAATTGAAAAAACATGTTCATATCCCCTCAATTAATAATGTCACAGTCCAAGCGGGCTTTTGCGCATGTAAGTGGTGTAGCAATAAAACATTATTGTAAAAAATCCCTTGGGATAATATACGCTAACCCATAAATGACGCAAGTAAGTAATATTTCTACTTTCCAGTTGTAATCCCATGCCAAAACACCACACAAGGTTCATGATAGCAACATTTCACCAACACAATTTGCGTCTTCGTGTAAATGTTATTTTACGTTCCAACTGTAATCTAGCCCTATATGATTCCAATTTGATTTTTACCAACTTGCTGTCACAATTCTCCTCCCTCTTCAACCTGTTACCATTCTTCTATCTTCAAAGCACTATCAAAGCAATTTCTCCTTAAATGTCCCCATTTGACACACTTCCCAGCACATACCACTGAAACAACTTATTACAGCTGTCATACAAAAGGGGGTTCTTTGAAGCAACATTTCTATAGTCACAAATAAAAATGCTTGTGCTCTTTTGGCATAAAGGTTTCATTAAAATGTTACCAGTCTTCCCAAAGTCACATTAAAAGTATAAAAGATAACATAATTTTAAATACAAAAATGCCAAATGACATCTGCTACACATCTTGATAAATAAGTAGCTTAAAGGGCCATAAAACATGTTGAGATCTGTGCATAACATAAAAGGACTAATTAAGTAAAAATAGTTGCATAAAAAAAATGTTTAAAACTTGCTGGCAAGTATTTTAAAATCATTTTAAAAAATAAGCAAAATTAGTTTCATAGCCATGCTGTCTGGAGTAGTCTGATCCACCCCCTTATTAGTGTTAAGGATCATTGTTTTTCAACTGAGTTCACAGCTGCTTAATTGATTCTAGGTAGCAGATAATGAGTGTTAAAGTCTGCATTATACCAAATCAAATATGGATATTATAGATGCAGCCATAGAGGGAATTGTGTGAGGGGAGTTAGAGCTGTTCAATTCGGAATCTGAAAAGAAAGGATTATTGGCGAGGCACTGCAGTATAAATTTGCAGGTAAAGTAATTTAAGTACATGTTATATTTTGTCTCTATCCCAACTTGTTTTATGTCCCTTTAAAGGGACAGAAAATGTTATAATAAAGTGACACTCAATAGAGTAATTTGCTCTAAAAACATCTAATAGCCTTGTAAATAATAATAAGACTTGGATGATTTTAGGCTTACTTTATATCCAAATGTGTGATATTGATGGGCTCCTCAATCTGCCATTCTTACCCCAGTGTTTTTTCTTATAATCAGGGGCAAGTGGTTCAACCAAACAGAAGACAACCACTACTTGCCCCAATAGATTTAACAAAACATGAAGGGGTTTCTGACCTTAATAGATTTTACACAGTGAGCTGATGGATTTTCACTTTGTATGGGAGTAACGGTCTGGTTGGCTGAACCCATTTTGTTCTGAAGAAGTAGCCATTTATATCACAAATTTAGAGGTTAAATTACACATAGAGGTTAAATTACACATAGAATCCTGAAAGCTTGATTCATATTTACAGTGCTAATTCATATATGTAAAATAAATGTATCTATTAAGCTTCACTTTATTAAAAAGACAATCCTGAAAGCTTGATTCATATTTACAGTGCTAATTCATATATGTAAAATAAATGTATCTATTAAGCTTAACTTTATTAAAAAGACAATCCTGAAAGCTTGATTCATATTTGCTGTGCTATTGCATGTATTTAGCATAAACGTATCAACTCACAAATGTAGGGCACTGATTTCTAAGTCTTTGAAGGCCGCCTATTATCTCAGTGCATTTTATTAGCTTTTCACAGGCAGACAGTGCTAGTTCATGTGTGTCACTCCATGGAGTTATTCATGAGTCAGCACTAATTAGCTGAAATGCAAGTTTGTAAAAAGCACTGAGATAAGGGGCAGTCTGCAGAGGCTTAGATACATGGTAGTTACAGAGGTAAAAAGTATATTAATATAACCACGTATAGGCCAGATTACGAGTGGAGCGCAAAATTGCTAGTTGCGCTCCACTTGTAATATCAGTGCATGCAATTGTTCTCTGGTGTTGGAAGTGGCCCGCGATGCAAATGCAACCTAGCATTGAAATTGCATTGAAGCTTTGAGTTTAATAGAGCACGCTTCTATAAACTCCAATGGGAGCCTCGTTCTCATGCCGTGAGACACAGCATGAGATCCTAGCGCAGCAAAGGGGTTAAAGGGACACTGAACCCAGATTTGTTCATTAGTTCATTTCAAGAGCATGCAATTTTAAGCAACTTTTTAATTTACTCCTATTATCAATTTTTCTTCGTTCTCTTGCTATCATTATTTGAAAAAGAAGGCATCTAAGCTTTTTTTTTTTTTACTTCAGTACTCTGGACAGCACTTTTTTATTGGTGGATGAATTTATTCTTACCAATCAGCAAGGACAACCCAGGTTGTTCACCAAAAATGGGCCGGCATCTAAACTTACATTCTTGCATTTCAAATAAAGATACCAAGAGAATGAAGAAAATTTGATAATAGGAGTAAATTCGAAATTTGCATAAAATTTCATGCTCAATCTGAATCACGAAATTAAATTTTTGGGTACAGTGTCCCTTTAAGTCTTGCAGCATATTTTAAATATATATTTATATGCTTATATAGATATATAGTTATGTGTTTATATGTGTATATAGACATATTAACACATAAATATATATGTATATATGAATATACATATATATTTACAGGGAGAACACAGTTCCCCATAGACCGCAATGTAAAGGCAGTTTTCAGTGCCATTTTTTTCTAACACTCTCCAAATTAAACCCCTAAAAACTGCTTTTTGCAGTTTTATATATATACGGTATATATATATATATATATATATATATATATATATATATATATATATATATATATATTTTTTATTTTTTATTTTTAAAAATAGGCTTAAAAAAAATTAAAATAAAAACTACATTATGCTTTATTTTGGGGGCAATTTGGGGATATTTTGAAAATAAACCAAAGATCTGATCTCTGGTATAATTTTTGGAGTGCTAATTGCTACCACGAGCTCAGGGTAGCAATAACCAGTCACTTGTAAAGGCTTTTTATTTATCGTGCGCCCGTAAATGGGCGAATTTGCACATTTATGGGTACTCGATAAATTAGTGCTCTACTTGTAATCTAGCCCGAAATAGGTAATCAACGGATTATCTATCTTTTTAAACAATACATTTTTTAAAGTCCCTTTAATTTAATTTTTAATTTGAATCCAACAGGAAGTACAATATGGCCATTGGTTACAGTGACAGTGACATGACTCATATGCAAACAAAGAAACATAAACATCTCGTAAATATCTCAGCAAAAAAAAATAATTATGTTTTCGTTTAGGTACAGGGGGAAAAAAAGAAAAAAAAAATCCCTTTTTTAAATAGATTTGGCTGACAGTGATGCTAAAATTGTGAATCTGGACCTTTGATTTACCACAGAAATGTTAAATTTGAACAAAAAAGGGCCTGTTAGAGATTAATGTGTTAATATTTAAACATGAGCAAAACACTTAATCGATTCATCCTTAAAAGTAGCTCTGAGAACTAAAAATGATAGCTGCAAAGTGCACGTCAGGTCACTTTACTATTGAAGACAACAGATCATTACAAGCTATTAAATGTTGCAACTGCACAGTAATTTGTTATTTGTTATACATTTCTAGCCCCAAGTTTCCCACAAAGGATTCCAAGAACCCACTATAAAACAATCAATTATTATAGGCTCGCTACTCTAATAATGACATTAAAGACATTACCACTTTTCAAAACAACAAATGATGCACAAATATTATTTATATTTAAGAAGATTTACAGTGAGTAATAGACTATTTTCATACAGCAGGCTTATTTTGTAATAAATCCTTCATTTTATTATGCCCATTAGAGAGAGAAAAAACAATACTTATTAATGGCAGGAACACAGGAGTCAGCCATTTGTTTGTTGAAGCAGTTAAAGCAACATTAAAAACTTTGAGATGGTAATATAAAATGGTAAATCATATATATATATAAAAAAAAAGTCTGCAATATACTTTCAGTATTATTATTTTTGCCCCCTTTTTCTGTAATTTTATTCTGAAATTGTGAGCTTTCAGGTTCTGTTAGAAATGAAACTATAGAACACTGTAATTTTACACAGAGCCATTGGGGCCGATTTATTAACAGTCAGACGGACTCAGAGGCGGCAAACTAGTTAAGGAGCAGCAGTCTTAAGACCACTGCTTCTTAATTCCTGTTTCCGGCGAGCCTGAAGGCTCGTGTGGAAACAACTTCATTTGGGGCAATACGGCCTTAGTAAATGGGCCCCCAGGCTGCACACTCTAGTAACCTATTTATACCTGTCCCTAATTGGCCACAGCAGAAAAGATGACCTATGTTACAACATGGCAGCTCCCATTGTTTTATAGACACTAACGGCTAGATTTAGAGTTGGGCGGTAGCCGTGAAAACCAGCGTTAGAGGCTCCTAACGTTGGTTTTAGGCTACCTCCGGTATTTGGAGTCACTCAAAATAGGGTCTAACGCTCAGTTTTCAGCTGCGACTTTTCCATACCGCAGATCCCCTTACGTCAATTGCGTATCCTATCTTTTCAATGGGATTTTTCTAACTCCGGTATTTAGAGTCGTGGCTGAAGTGAGCATTAGAAATCTAACGACAAAACTCCAGCCGCAGAAAAAAGTCTGTAGTTAAGAGCTTTCTGGGCTAACGCCGGTTCATAAAGCTCTTAACTACTGTACTCTAAAGTACACTAACACCCATAAACTACCTATGTACCCCTAAACCGATGTCCCCACACATCGCCGTCACTCGATTAAATTTTTTTAACCCCTAATCTGCCGACCGCCACCTACGTTATTCTTATGTACCCCTAATCTGCTGCCCCTAACACCGCCAACCCCTATATTATATTTATTAACCCCTAATCTGCCCCCCACAACGTCGCCGCCAGCTACCTACACTTATTAACCCCTAATCTGCCGACCGCAAAGCGCCGCCACCTACGTTATCCTTATGTACCCCTAATCTGCTGCCCCTAACACCGCCGACCCCTATATTATATTTATTAACCCCTAATCTGCCCCCCTCAACGTCGCCTCCACCTGCCTACACTTATTAACCCCTAATCTGCCGACCGGACCTGAGCGCTACTATAATAAAGTTATTAACCCCTAATCCGCCTCACTAACCCTATAATAAATAGTATTAACCCCTAATCTGCCCTCCCTAACATCGCCGACACCTAACTTCAATTATTAACCCCTAATCTGCCGACCGGAGCTCACCGCTATTCTAATAAATGTATTAACCCCTAAAGCTAAGTCTAACCCTAACACTAACACCCCCCTAAATTAAATATAATTTTAATCTAACGAAATTAATTAACTCTTATTAAATAAATTATTCCTATTTAAAGCTAAATACTTACCTGTAAAATAAATCCTAATATAGCTACAATATAAATTATAATTACATTGTAGCTATTTTAGGATTAATATTTATTTTACAGGCAACTTTGTAATTATTTTAACCAGGTACAATAGCTATTAAATAGTTAAGAACTATTTAATAGCTACCTAGTTAAAATAATTACAAAATTACCTGTAAAATAAATCCTAACCTAAGTTACAATTAAACCTAACACTATACTATCATTAAATTAATTAAATAAAATACCTATAATTACCTACAATTAAACCTAACACTACACTATCAATACATTAATTAAATACAATATCTACAAATAACTACAATGAAATAAACTAATTAAGTACAAAAAATAAAAAAGAACTAAGTTACAAAAAATAAAAAAATATTTACAAACATAAGAAAAATATTACAACAATTTTAAACTAATTACACCTACTCTAAGCCCCCTAATAAAATAACAAAGACCCCCAAAATAAAAAATGCCCTACCCTATTCTAAATTACTAAAGTTCAAAGCTCTTTTACCTTACCAGCCCTGAAAAGGGCCCTTTGCGGGGCATGCCCCAAGAAGTTCAGCTCTTTTGCCTGTAAAAAAAAAACATACAATACCCCCCCCCAACATTACAACCCACCACCCACATACCCCTAATCTATCCCAAACCCCCCTTAAATAAACCTAACACTAAGCCCCTGAAGAACATCCTACCTTGTCTTCACCTCACCAGGTATCACCGATCCGTCCTGGCTCCAAAATCTTCATCCAACCCAAGCGGGGGCTGGCGATCCATCATCCGGTGGCTGAAGAGGTCCAGAAGAGGCTCCAAAGTCTTCATCCTATCCGGGAAGAAGAGGCGATCCGGACCGGCAACCATCTTGATCCAAGCAGCATCTTCTATCTTCATCCGATGACGACCGGCTCCATCCTGAAGACCTCCACCACGGACCCATCTTCTTCCGGCGACGTCCAACTGAAGAATGACGGTTCCTTTAAGGGACGTCATCCAAGATGGGATCCCTCGAATTCCGATTGGCTAATAGGATTCTATCAGCCAATCGGAATTAAGGTAGGAATATTCTGATTGGCTGATGGAATCAGCCAATCAGAATCAAGTTCAATCCGATTGGCTGATCCAATCAGCCAATCAGATTGAGCTCGCATTCTATTGGCTGATCAGAACAGCCAATAGAATGCAAGCTCAATCTGATTGGCTGATTGGATCAGCCAATCGGATTGAACTTGATTCTGATTAGCTGATTCCATCAGAATATTCCTATCTTAATTCCGATTGGCTGATAGAATCCTATCAGCCAATCGGAATTCGAGGGACGCCATCTTGGATGACGTCCCTTAAAGGAACCATCATTCTTCAGTTGGACGTCGCCGGAGGAAGATGGGTCCGCGGTGGAGGTCTTCAGGATGGAGCCGGTCGTCATCGGATGAAGATAGAAGATGCCGCTTGGATCAAGATGGTTGCCGGTCCGGATCGCCTCTTCTTCCCGTATAGGATGAAGACTTTGGAGCCTCTTCTGGACCTCTTCAGCCACCGGATGATGGATCGCCAGCCCCCCGCTTGGGTTGGATGAAGATTTTGGAGCCAGGACGGATCGGTGATACCTGGTGAGGTGAAGACAAGGTAGGATGATCTTCAGGGGCTTAGTGTTAGGTTTATTTAAGGGGGGTTTGGGTTAGATTAGGGGTATGTGGGTGGTGGGTTGTAATGTTGGGGGGAGGTATTGTATGTTTTTTTTTACAGGCAAAAGAGCTGAACTTCTTGGGGCATGCCCGCAAAGGGCCCTGTTCAGGGCTGGTAAGGTAAAAGAGCTTTGAACTTTAGTAATTTAGAATAGGGTAGGGCATTTTTTTATTTTGGGGGTCTTTGTTATTTTATTAGGGGGCTTAGAGTAGGTGTAATTAGTTTAAAATTGTTGTAATATTTTTCTTATGTTTGTAAATATTTTATTATTTTTTGTAACTTAGTTCTTTTTTATTTTTTGTACTTTAGTTAGTTTATTTCATTGTAGTTATTTGTAGGAATTGTATTTAATTTATTTATTGATAGTGTAGTGTTAGGTTTAATTGTAGGTAATTGTAGGTATTTTATTTAATTAGGGCAAAGGAGTACAAGAAGCGCAGGAAGCCTTGAGTTATTTATTGTCACAACAAGTAAAAATAATCAATATAAAAACTTACATTCAAGTAAGTAAATACATGCACCAAGTTCACAACACGGCCGCAGCACAGGACCGGATCCTCAGGCAGATATGTCCAAACAGATTTCAAAAAGGACCGCCGAACAGAGTCGGCGTCTGACGTCACTATATGATCCGGCACCGGAGCGTCCCCCTGCAGGCCTAAGCCTCCTAGACCGCTGTTGCTGATAATGTGACCAGAGCACAGGAGCACTGTATCCCTACGCGTTTCGTCCGGATCCTGGCCGGACTTTTTCAAGGGTTATTGGATAGTAGAGTTAGTTGAATATTAAAACACTGCTATAGGCCGTCTATTTATACCAAAGGAGAAGAGCGCCCTCTATCGGTCTTGTGTTTCTATAGACCACTTGTCAAAGGCACATTCATCAAAGGGGATTTGCTTGGAACGGTCGTTCTCTCCTGTTGTTCCCTCTGATATCCAGTGAGACTTTTCACCTGCTTGTGAGTCCCAGAGCAAGGTAAGGCAGACACCTTTTATTTAATTAATTTAATGATAGTATAGTGTTTGGTTTAATTGTAACTTAGGTTAGGATTTATTTTACAGGTAATTTTGTAATTATTTTAACTAGGTAACTATTAAATAGTTCTTAACTATTTAGTAGCTATTGTACATGGTTAAAATAATTACAAAGTTGCCTGTAAAATAAATATTAATCCTAAAATAGCTATAATATAATTATAATTTATATTGTAGCTATATTAGGATTTATTTTACAGGTAAGTATTTAGCTTTAAATAGGAATAATTTATTTAATAAGAGATAATTAATTTCGTTAGATGTAAATTATATTTAACTTAGGGGGGTGTTAGTGTTAGGGTTAGACTTAGCTTTAGGGGTTAATACATTTATTAGAATAGCGGTGAGCTCCAGTCAGCAGATAAGGGATTAATAATTTAAATTAGGTGTCGGCGATGTTAGGGAGGGCAGATTAGGGGTTAATACTATTTATTATAGGGTTAGTGAGGCGGATTAGGGGCTAATAACTTTATTATAGTAGCGCTCAGGTCCGCTCGGCAGATTAGGGGTTAATAAGTGTATGCAGGTGGAGGCAACGTTGTGGGGGGCAGATTAGGGGTTAATAAATATAATATAGGGGTCGGCGATGTTAGGGCAGCAGATTAGGGGTACATAGGGATAATGTAAGTAGCGGCGGTTTACGGAGCGGCAGATTAGGGGTTAATAATAATATGCAGGGGTCAGCGATAGCGGGGGGGGGCAGATTAGGGGTTAATAAGTGTAAGGTTAGGGGTGTTTAGACTCGGGGTACATGTTAGAGTGTTAGGTGCAGACGTAGGAAGTGTTTCCGCATAGCAAACAATGGGGCTGCGTTAGGAGCTGAACGCAGCTTTTTTGCAGGTGTTAGTTTTTTTTTCAGCTCAAACAGCCCCATTGTTTCCTATGGGGGAATCGTGCACGAGCACGTTTTTGAGGCTGGCCGCTTGCGTAAGCAACTCTGGTATCGAGAGTTGAAGCTGCGTTAAATATGCTCTATGCTCCTTTTTTGGAGCCTAACGCAGCCTTTATGTGGACTCTCAATACCAGAGTTATTTTTATGGTGCGGCCAGAAAAAAGCCGGCGTTAGCTTTTCGGGTCGTTACCGACAAAACTCCAAATCTAGCCGTAAAACTTTACACTTATTTTGTCAATATTTAAACAGCTAATGAATCTTTAAACAATCCATCTATATGTTATTCTCAGACTAATCTTTTCTTTGACAGCATCATTCTATCTAGCATTTATTTAGGGCAAGATTACAAGTGGAGCTCTAAATTAGCGCTGGTATTAAGAAAATTGCAATGCAATCACTAGGAAGCATTGCGCTCACGAGAGCGCGCTTCCATAGGCTTCTATGGGAGCCTTGTTCTGAGACGGCATCAGAACCTCACTCAGAAAAGGGGGTAAGTAGCGCAGGGGAGCATCTTTTAATATATGAATACATACATATATATTAATGTTATTATTTATATATACACATATTAACACATACATATATATGTACGGTATATAAGCATATGCATATATATTTTCATTGCGTTCTATGAGAACACACAGTTCCCATAGACCTCAATGCAAAACTTTTCAGTGTCATTTTTTTTCTAACACCCCACTCCCATTTTAAAGTCCCAAAACTGACTAGTGCATTTTTTTTAATAAAAAACTATAACACCCTCTATTTTTAGGGCAATTGGGGCACTTTTAGAAAATTAACCAGAGATCGGATCTCTGGTTACATTTCTGAGCACTAATTGCTACCGTGAGCTGGTGGTAGCAATAACCAGCCACTTGTAATGGCTGGTTAATGTTCCCGTTCCTGCAAACAGGCATATTTGTGTTGAGTTATTTTGAGGGGACAGCAAATTTACACTGTTATACAGGCTGTACACTCACTACTTTACATTGTAACAAAGTGTCATTTCTTCAGTGTGGTCACATGAAAAGATATAATAAAATATTTACAAAAATGTGAGGGTGTACTCACTCTTGTGGGATACTGTATATACTGTATGTGTTGAGTACATCATATTTTGTACAGCTAATGGTATCTGTAGGAAAAAGTCACATTATGACCCCAACATCTACAAATAGCTTGTAGTAGTCTTATTTCTTCTAATGTTTGATTTGAGCCTCCATGACCAGGTTGAGCTTCTAAATGGGAGTGCATCTTTGTGAACATGAGTTCAATAATCCATAGTCTCCATCTTGTTTTACGATCACGCCAAACGGTGCCGTAACAAACAGTAAAAATAAATATTCTAAAAACAATGCTTGCCAAACCATAAACGAAACATTATAGCAACTGAGCACTTGTGCCCAGTATGCCAATAGTGCCAACATACTAATGGCATTCAGGTGGTTTAGCAGAGGAGAAGTTTGAAAAGGGCTGCAAAATGTTCATTGGAACTCATGATTGCTCGATCCTGTTTTAAAGCCAAGTTATGACACCTGTACTGTTAGCGACAATTACAGCAGAGCAAATGTAAAATAAACCTTCAAAAAGCATCATCACCACGAGAAATTAATTTTCACTGCACATTCACTAGATTTCTGTCGAGACTGATATGACTGAGGTTAGGAGGGTGTAGGAGTTTTACATCGCAATGGGGATTGTGGTTGTTTAGGGGTTAATAATATGATGGGATTGTATCACAATGGGGTTCTGACTGTTTAAAGGTTAATAATATATAGGGATTGTATTGCTATGGGGAGTTTAATGTGTATTCTGTGTGTGATAAGTTTATTCTAATGCTCAAGGACGGGCTTTTTTAGGTGGGCTTTTTTATTTTAGGGGCTTTTTTAAGTATACTGTTCTTTTTAACTTAGGGGGTCTTAGTTTGGGGGCCTTCATGGGTTAGCAGTTAGGGGTTAATAATGTAGGAGGATTACATTTGATGGGGGTTCTGGTGGTTTAGGGGTTAATCGTGTGTTGGGATTATATTGTTTTGAGGGTTATGTCCATCGTGGTTTAGGGGTTAATCGTGTGTTGGGAATATATTGTTTGACTTTAACTTGTTTGACTTTAACTTGTTTGACTTTAACTTGTTTGACTGTTTAACTTGTTTGACTTTAACTTGTTTGACTGTTGATTTTAGATGGCGGTACGGATCTTGTGGTTATAGATTGTACCGCTCACTTTTTGGCCTCCCAGGCAAACTCGTAATACCAGTGCTATGGAAGTCCTATTGAAAAAATACTTTTTTAAAAGTGCGGTACTGACGTTGCGTGACGGCCAAAAAGGTGTGCGGTACACCTATACCTGCAAGACTTGTAATAGCGGCGTTAGGGAAAAAGCAGCGTTATAAAGCATAGCGCTTTTTCACTCATAATCTAGCTGAGTGTTAAAAGTGTTAATAGTTTTTCTCAAAAACAGGTACCTAACACAGAAAAAAGCCTTTTTAAGGAGATTTTCTTCATCACTCAAGAAACTCAACAACAAATTCAGGGCCAGAGTACAAGTGGAGCGGTATTTATCGCTTGCTCGCATGCTAACTCTGGTAGATGGAAGCTTTTTGCGAGCGTCGGGTAACGCTTATATTACAAGAGGAAAGTTAATAGCTTTTGCTCGTGCGCAAACCCAAAAATCGTGATTGTGCTCACGCATTACTTTCAACAAAGATCCATGATAAATTCCCCTTAACTCAGGCGTAACTGTTAGTGAGCCACTCGTAATCTGTCCCTCAGGTATCTAACATTATGAAGTCTCCTTTACTTTCAGGCTTAACCCATTGCTATGGGATTATGTCTTGTAGAACAACAGGCTAATGGTTTTTATTGAACTGGTTAGTACAAATACAAAAATAAATACAAAGGAACAATTCCCATACATTTTATACCCTGCAGTAGGTATAACAAGTAATTTGTAACACAGAATCAGATTTTCATGTAAGTGAGAAACATGGGACAGTATGATGTGTTTAGATGACTTGATTGTTAAAGCAAATTCCTGCCCGCTGATTTACATTTACCTGTGAGGGAACTGTGTTCTACCACATATTCCAGATTGTAATGATAATTGATCACTTAGATCTATTGTCTAGGATTTTTTCAAATGGATCTGAATCTATGATGAACTGAAATAAATATTTGTTTGATACTAGAGGATCTATCTAGTTGAAAAGCATATGTGGTTAGGCTCAGGGGAAGCAATTTACTACTGGGAACTAGCTGCTGATTGGTGACTGCACATTAATGTCTCTTCTCACTTACTCACCCAACATATTCAGCTAACTCCCAGTTGTCTATTGCTGCTCCTTCCACAAAGGATTTTAAGAAAATTAAAAAAAAAATAATAATAGAAGTAAATCTGAAAGTTGTTTAAAATTGTATGCTCTATCTAAATCATAAAACAAATGTGGGTACATGTCCCTTTAAAGTCTATTTCTCACATTTGTATAATTATTTTAGAAAAATGTTTCCAGTGCAGAAGAGGAATGTTATTTATTCAGGCACAAATTCACAGTTTTGGGAACTACGTAACCAAGAATATGTGATAATATCTTCTAGATAATCTTACAGAAACCACTGGGAGAGCACAACACTGTAAATGAATTCATGGAATTAAGATAAATAAAACTTCATGCTAAATAATTAAAAAATGAATCATTATCTCAGGATGAATTACCTGTGTATTATAATATATCTTAAATAAAAACTATCTTTAGATAGATTTTTTTCTCAAAAAGCATTGTATTTTAAAAAATCCTATTTAAATAGAAAAAATCTGACTTAAAGGGACAGTCGACTAGAATTTTTATTGTTTAAAAAGATAATCCTTTCATTACCCATTCCCCGGTTTTGCCAACATGGTTATATTAATATACTTTTTACCTGTGTGATTAGCTTGTATCTAAGCCTCTGCAGACTGCCCTGCCCTTTATTTCAGTTCTTTTGACAGACTTGCATTTGAGCTAATCGGTGCTGCTGACTCCTAGGTAACTCCACGGGAGTGAGCATAATGTTAACAATTTTGCACGCATGAACTAAAAAATCTGAATTAAAAAATCTGAATTAAAAAAAAAAGATTTTTTTTATTTTTTTTTTATAAATCATTGATTTTTATCTACCCTGTGTCAAGTATGCAGAATTTAAATTGTGAGAATTATCCAACAACTTATAAAGATAGATTGTACCTCTCTGTTTTCTAACTTCTGCCTTATTTGTTTTATGAACTACCAACACAGATTATATATAAATAAATATATTATATATAAATATAATATAATAAATATATTATTTTTTTTTTATTTGTATGTCAAAAAGATCTTCATACCTAAGCATATGGCAACAACAGATTTATGGTTTCACGTTTAGAAAATTAGTATGCAAAATCTGTTTCTGCTGGTTTGAATAATCCTCCAATTTATGGGGAAAAAAAGGATTATGAAACAATAAATAACCATCCAGTATACAATTACATAAATTATCTACACATGTTTTGTGTGACATCATTTTAACAAAGCATTGAAGCAAACAAACAAACAAATTAATTACACAAAAGACAATATATTCTGACAGTTTGCCATAAAACCATGCTTGCTTGACATATCCCTATTATTTTTAGTTATTAGCATTCTAATCTGTGTATTTCCTTAGAGAAACCAGGGTTTATGAGCTTCAACAAAAAAAATAAAAGGATAATTCTGCTAGATGTTCCCAAGTGATCATTATTGTTACAGTAATCAAATGACAAATATACAGACATAAAACCTAATAGACTGACCTTCTATATTTAAATATGTGATATATTTCTACAGGTTGCAAGAGCAAGTGTTTTATTAGAGTCACCAAATGCACAAAGTAGAATAATCATAATTGCTATAACAGTTGCTTGACAGATGAAAGGAGTAAGAATCCCTAATATGAAGATAGACCTATTTTCAAACAAGGCATTTTGGACATTGGAGTTGCCACCTGTTCAGTTTTCACATACACAGTCCTGGAAAATGGAGGTAGAAAGAGAGATAAGAGAAAGGAGGAGAGAGTATAATAAAGGGTGAAAAAGAGAAAAAAATGTGGGAGAGAGAGAGGGGGGGGGAGGTAGAAAGAGAGAGAGAGGGGAGAAAGGGAGAGAGAGAGAGAGAGAGAGAGAAAGAAAGAGAGAGAGAGAGAGAGAGAGAGAGAGGGAGAGAGGGAGAGAGGGAAAGAGGGAGAGAGGTGAAACAGAGAAAAATTGTGGGGAATGAGAGAGAGAGGGGGCGAGAAAGAGAGAGGGAGAGAGAGAAAGAGAGAGAGAGGGGAGAGAGGGAGAGAGGAAGGGAGAGGGAGAGAGAGAAAGAGAGAAGGGGGGAGAGAGATGATGAGAGAGGATAAGACAGTCGCACTGATTGCCTGTAGTGTTAGTGAAAGAGATTATCAGGTGTAGTTTCACCTAGGGTCATGTTCTCAATACTTACTGGCATGAAGAGAAATTATCATCTTATTTTACTGATAATTTTTTTTTGCTGCACAGTGATTGCTTAATCAGTGCAAGAGCAGATTTCTTTCATGTAATTGGCAAGAGTCCATAAGCTAGTGATGTATGGGATATACAATCCTACCAAGAGGGGCAAAGTTTCCCAAACCTCAAAATGTCTATAAATACACCCCTCACCACACCCACAATTCAGTTTTACAAACTTTGCCTCCTATGGGGTGGTGAAGTAAGTTTGTGTTTGTTTTTGTTTATGATTTCTTCTGTGATAAGTGTTTCTAAGCATTCTGACGCCCAATTCCTCTCAGAGTACAGTGTTTGTCAGAGGGATGTGAAGAAGAGTATCGTTTATTTGATTTATGGTTTTCCTCCCGGGAAATCTTTCAAGGGTTCTCTGTTATCGGTTGTAGGGATTCATCTCCTACCTCCCTTTTCAGATCGACGATATACTCTTATATACCATTGCCTCTGCTGATAGCTTTCAGTACTGGTTTGGCTATCTGCTATATGTGGATGGGTGTCTTTCGGTAAGTATGGGCTCCATGTACTAAAGCGTCAATTTCTCGCCGACAACGTGTCTGCTCGACTCGCTTGAACTCGCAGCTAGCGAGATGTTGCCCGCCCGCCATATGTACTAAAAAACATCCCAAAAAATCTTGCGTCTAATCCGCATCGAGCACTGGCGAATGATTCATACATATGACGCCTCTCTAGTTGCAAATGTACTATTATTTGCTTACAACTTGTCAGTCATGTTTGTCCCACGTGACTGTAAGGTGTCAGAAAAGTCAGATTTGTCACAGGAACTTATTGCAGCACTATATAAAGTAGAATTTATCAATTTTGTCAGACTGCATAGTTCCCGAACTTGAAGCTTTACTGACTTTTATTGTTATTGATAAATTAAGTATGGCTACTTCTTGATCGGATTCACAGTCCAAATGAAGAATCCACACTTTTCACATCAGCAGAACCTGGTTCTTGTCGATATGGTTCTAGACTCGTATGACTATTTATTTGGTTGTCGTGCGAAGCAAACTTCGAGTATCCGAAAAAAAATGTATCTGGACTCGGATAAGCGATGCTGTCAGTGCTCAGGGACCTGGGAAAAAGGACGTTGACCAAATCAAAACAAGGTACAACCACATAAAAAGATTTGCCAAAGCCAAATTGGCAAAAGAAAAAAATTCTACTTGTGCTACCGGAGGTGGAACAGCTTATGTCGCTGATCTGACCGATTACGAGCAGAGACTGGTGCAGCGTCTAGGCCCAGAAGTAATCGTCGGGATCACAGATGATTGTGATAGCGACCTAAGAGGTAAAACATAACTCTAATTACTTAGTAGTATTTAAATTGAATGATGATCATATTGCAATTATCCAGTAGAGTCGGTTTATCAAAATATTTATTATTTAAAGATATTTTGGCAAATCAATTTTTATTGGCGACAATTTTGATTATGTAAAATATAGGCCTATTACTGCTAGATTTTTGTATAGCTTACAAAATAACTATTGTTATCTAATTTACTTCATTCTCTTGATATCCTTTGCTGTAAAACATATCTAGAAATGCTTACTAGCTGCTTGAACATAGATGCCTCTAATAGAAGTATATTTGAATGTATTTTAAAATTTTATTTTCTTTCTGACTCTTTTAAATCAGTTGTAGGCGTATATCTTATAGACCCTATTGTTTATTATGGTGCGAGGGATTTTTCACAAGGTAGGTGCAGAAAAATTCACTAGCGTATAAATAGATAGTTTAGTAATTACTGTTTTGTGCGAGATTTATGTCGAGCGAGTATTTACGAGCTACAAAAAAGACTGGAATTCAAGAGTTGCGGACAAGTTCGCTCGACATTTGTTAATGTAAGGTTTTCAATGGATTCGTGGCATAGTACATATGGTTATTGATCCGCACGCAGAAATTTAGACGGAAATAGTCACGAAGACCTCGCAGACAGCTTAGTACATGGAGCCCTATGTATCATTATTTCAGATACACTCAGCTATGGTTTGGAGCTTTATGTATAAAGTTTTAAATATATGCATTTTACTTATATTTGCCATAAGTCAGGTCTATGTGTATTTCCCTTTGCAGTCTGGCAGTTTCGATATGGGAATCATGTTTTAGGAAGTTTGTCTTACCTGGGGTATAGTCCTTTTTAATTTGACTTGTTTTTTCTTTAAAACTTGCAGGCAAATTAGGCTCGCGAGGGCGCAAAATGCTATTATGCATTGCGTCATTCTTGGCGCAATAATTTTTTTGCGCGAATGTGCGTCTCTAATGACGGAAGTTTGTCATTTCCTGCATCTTAATTGACGCTAGGTTGTTTTGGCTCGAAATTATTTGTTATGACGCAAGTTGTGTCATTTCCGGATATTTGTTGGCGCCAAAAAATTTCTCAACTTCCTTTTGCGTTGTGCGTCATACTTGGCGCCAAAATTTTTTAGTTTTATTTTACTTCACTTCCTATATGCTCCTTGCCTTCTTTATGCTCAGAGGGCTATGCTATTTGCTTATTATGCCAATTTTAGCATTTGCATTTTTTTCCATTCCTTAAACTGCTATATGTGGAAATAAGATATTCTGTTTAAATGTTATTTTTTCTTTTACATTTTACAAGATGTCTCAATCTGTTCCTGTCTCAGAAGCTGCTGTAGGAACCATACTGCCTGAACACAGTTCTACCAAAGCTAAGTGTATCTGTTGTAAGCTAGTGGAGATAAGGGGGCCTATTTAACAAAGGTCTGTCAGACCTGATCTGACAGTGCGGATCAGGTCTGACAGACCTTGGTGAATGCTCTTGTGAGCTGCTGGTGCAATGCCGCCCCCTACAGATTTGCAGCCAATCGGCCACCAGCAGAGCATCACTAGCACTCGATCGGGTTGAATTACGGCGATGTCTGTCTGCCTGCTCAGAGCAGGCAGACAGGTTATGGAGCAGCGGTCTTTAGACCACTGCTTCATAACTGATGTTTCTGGTGAGTCTGCAGGCTCGCCAGAAACACGGGCCCTCAAGCTCCATCCAGAGCTTGATAAATGGGCCCCTATATCTCCAGCTGTAGTGTGTAACAGTTGTCATTATAAGCTTTTGCATGCAGAAAAGGTTTCTATTAGTGCTAGTACAGTATCTGTTGTTCCTTCAACATCTAAAGTACATGATATCCCTGTTGATATGAAAAATGATATTGCTGATGTGATACAGAAGGCTATTGCTGCTATACCGCCTTCAAATAAACGTAAAAGGTCTTTAAAAACGTCTCATAATACTGATGAAATTTGTAATGACCGGCAACATACTGATATATCCTCCTCTGATGAGGATCTCTCTGATTCAGAAGATCCTACTTCAGACATTGACACTAATAAATCATCTTATCTTTTTAAGATTGAGTATATTCGTTCTTTGTTAAAAGAAGTGTTGATAACTTAGGATATTGAGTCTGGCCCTCTTGATAATAAATCTAGTAAATGTTTAAATTCTGTCTATAAACCTCCTGTGACTACTCCTGAGGTTTTTCCTGTTCCTGATGCTATTTCTGATGTGATTGCTAAGGAATGGTCTAAGCCTGGTTCTTCTTTTGTTCCTTCTTCAAGGTTTAAAAAGTTTTATCCTTTGCCAGTGGCTAAATTAGAATTTTGGGAAAAAGTCCCCAAGGTTGATGAGCCTATTTCTACTCTTGCTAAATGTACTACTATTCCTATGGAAGATAGTACTTCTTTTAAGGATACTTTAGATAGGAAAATTGAATATTATATAAGGAAAGTTTATTTGCATTATGGCTATATTCCCAGACCTGTCATTTCTATGGCTAATGTTGCGGCTGCGTCAAATTTTGGTTGGATAGCTTAGTACAATGGGAAAAAGACTTTGATTTGCATAGCATTGTTTGTTTGCTTCAACATGCTAATTATTTTATCTGTGCTGCTATTTTTGATATCATCAAGATTAATGTTAAATATATGTCTGGCTATTTTAGCTAGAAGAGCTTTATGGCTCAAATCATGGAATGCTGACATGTTATCTAAATCTAGGTTACTATCTCTATTATTCAAGGGAAATAATTTGTTTGGTTCCCAGTTGGATTATATTATTTTCACTATTACTGGGGGGAAGAGAATTTTTTTTGCCTCAAGATAAAACATTTAAGGGCAAATCTAAAGCTTCTAATCGGTTTTGTTCCTTTCGTCAGAATAGAGAACAGAAAACCACTCCTTCCCCTATGGAATCTGGCTCCAATTGGAAGCCATCCTCAAGTTGGAATAAATCCAGGCCATATAAGAAAATAAAGCCAGCCCCCAAGACTGCATGAAGGTGCGGCCCTCAATCCAGTTCTACTGCTGGGGGGCAGATTTAAATTATTTCAAGATGTTTGGGCAGGTTCCGTTCAGAATCATAGGATTCAGAATATTGTCTTTAGCGAATAGGTTTCAGAATAAGACCTCCTGTCAGAAGATTTTTTCTTTCTCACGCTCCAACAAATCCTGTGATAGCTCAGGCCATTCTGAAGTGTGTTTCAAATCTAGAGCTTTCAGGAATAATTGTACCAGTTCCAATTCTGGAACAGGGTCAGGGTTTTTATTCAAATCTATTCATTATCCCAAAGAAGGAAAATTCTTTCAGACCAGTTCTGGATCTGAAATTTTTTAATCAATTTGTAAGGGTCCCAACTTTCAAGATGGTGACTTTGGGGCATATGTATCAAGCTCCGAAAGGAGCTTGATGCCCCGTGTTTCTGGCGAGTCATCAGACCGCTGCTCCATAACCTGTCCGCCTGCTCTGAGCAGGCAGACAGACATCTCAGCAATTCAACCCAATCGTGTACGATCGGGTTAATTGACACCCCCCTGCTGGTGGCCCATTGGCTGCGAGTCTGCAGGGGGCGGTGTTGCACCAGCAGCTCTTGTGAGCTGCTGGTGCAATGATGAATACGGCGAGCGTATTGCTCGCCGTATTCAGCGAGGTCTGGCGGACCTGATCCGCACTGGCGGATCAGGTCCGCCAGACTTTCATAACTAGAGGCCTATAAGGACTATTCTGCCTTTTGTTTAGGAAGGTCATTACATGTCCTCAATAGACTTACAGGATGTGTAGCTTCACATTCCGATTCATCCAGGCCACCAAAGAGTTCCTTGATTCCTCAGACAAGGGTCACCTTAACAGACAAGAGACAAATGAAATTAGTTTCTGCCTGTCGAAACCTTCAGTCTTGTTCATTCCCTTCAGTGGCTATGTGCATGGAAGTTTTAGGTCTCATGACTGCAGCATTGGACGCAATCCCCTTTGCTTGTTTTCATATGAGACCTCTGCAGCTTTGCATGCTGAATCAAAGGTGCAGGGATTATACTCGGATATCACAGTTGATATACTTAAATCCCAAAATTAAACTCTCTCTGTCCTGGTGGTTGGACCATCATCAGATTCTTCAAGGGGCCTCTTTTGTTCGTCCTTCCTGCGCTGTGATTTCAACAGATGCAAGTCTCACAGGTTGGGGAGCTGTCTGGGGTCTCTGACAGCACAAGGAGTTTGGAATCCTCAAGAGGTGAGGTTTACCAATCAATATTTTAGAACTCCATGCTATTTTCAGGGCTCTTCAGGCTTGGCCTCTATTAAAGAGAGAATCATTCATTCATTTTCAGACAGACAATATCACAACTGTGGCATATGTCAATCATCAAGGGGGGACTCGCATTCCTTTTGCTTTGAAAGATGTATCTTGAATACTTTATTGGGCGGAATCCAACTCCTGTCTTATTTCTGCTATACATATCCCAGGTGTAGACAATTGGGAAGTGGATTATCTCAGTTGTCAGTCTTTACATCCAGGGGAGTGATCTCTCCATCAAGATGTATTTTGTCAGATTGTACAGATGTGGGGTCTCCCTGAAATAGATCTGATGGCTTCCCATTTAAACAAGAAGCTTCCCAGGTACCTTTCCAGGTCCAGGGATTCTCAGGCAGAGAAGATGGTGGATGCGTTAGCAGTTCCTTGGTTTTACCAACCTGCTTAAATTTTTCCACCTCTTGTTCTTCTTCCAAGGGTGATCTCCAAGATCATATTGGAACATTCGCATGTGTTTCTGATAGCACCAGCATGGCCTCACAGGTTTTGGTATGCGGATCTTGTCCGGATGTCCAGTTGCCAATCTTGGCCACTTCCTTTACGGCCAGACGTTCTGTCTCAAGGGCTGTTTTTCCATCATGATCTCAAATCACTAAATTTGAAGGTATAGAAATTGAACGCTTAGTACTTAGTCATAGATGTTTCTCTGACTCAGTGATTCATACTATGTTACATGCTCGTAAGTCTGTTTCAAGGAAGATTTATTATCGGGTTTGGAAAACCTATATTTCATGGTGTTCTTATCATAAATTCTCTTGGTAGTCTTTTAGGATTCCTAGAATTTTACAGTTTCTTCAGGATGGTTTGGATAAAAGTTTGTCTGCAAGTACCTTAAAGGGACAAATCTCTGCTCTTTCTGTTTTATTTCATAGAAAGATTGCTAAACTTCCTGATATTCACTGTTTTGTTCAGGCTTTGGTTTGTATCAAGCCTGTTATTAAATCAATCTCTCCTCCTTAGAGTCTTAATTTGGTTTTGAAGGCCTTTCAGGCTCCTCCTTTTGAACCTATGCATTCTTTGGATATTAAACTACTTTCTTGGAAAGTGTTGTTTCTTTTGGCTATCTCTTCAGCTAGAAAGGTTTCTGAATTGTCTGCTCTCTCTTGTGAGTCTCCTTTTCTGATTTTTCATCAGGATAAGGCTGTTTTGCGGACTCCGTTTTAATTCCTTCCTAAGGTTGTGAATTCTAACAAAATTAGTAGGGAAATTGTTGTTCCTTCCTTGTGTCCTAATCCTAAGAATACTCTTGAAAGATCTTTGCATTCTTTGGAAGCTTTGAAATATTATGTTGAAGCTACTTAAGATTTCAGAAAGACTTCTAGTCTATTTGTTGATTTTTTCTGGTCATAGGAAAGGTCAGAAAGCCTCTGCCATTTCTTTGGCATCTTGGTTAAAGCTTTTGATTCACAAGGCTTATTTGGAGGCGGGACAGTCTCCACCTCAGAGAATTACAGCTCATTCTACTAGATCATTCGCTACTTCTTGGGCTTTTAAGAATAACGGTTCAGTTGATCAGATTTGCAAAGCAGCAACTTGGTCTTCTTTGCATACATTTACTAAATTTTACCATTTTGATGCATTTGCTTCTTCTGAAGCAGTCTGTGGTAGAAAGGTTCTTCAGACAGCTGTCTCAGTTTGATTCTACTGCTTATAATTTAAGTTTCTTTTCTTGAAATTTATGTGAAATTTATGAGAAAGACTTATTTTTTTGTGGATTTAATATTTTTCAGCCGAAATAGCTGTTTTTACTTTCTACCTCCCTTTCTAGTGACTCTTCTGTGGTCTCCCACATCTTGGGTATTTCTATCCCATACGTCACTAGCTTATGGACTCTTGCCAATTACATGAAATAAAACATAATTTATGTAAGAACTTACCTGATAAATTCATTTCTTTCATATTGACAAGAGTCCATGAGTCCCACCGTTTTTACGGTGGTTATGTTTTTTGTATAAAAGCGCAATTTTATTCCAGTTCCTCTTTTTGTATGATTTTTCACCCCACTACTTGGCTATTCATTAAACTGAATTGTGGGTGTGGTGAGGGGTGTATTTATAGGCATTTTGAGGTTTGGGAAATTTTTCCCCTCCTGGTAGGATTGTATATCCCATACATCACTAGCTCATGGACTCTTGCCAATATGAAAGAAATGAATTTATCAGGTAAGTTCTTACATAAATTATGTTTTTTTTTATGTGACCCTAACTGACTAGGGCAATGGAGGTATAAAACACTTGAGAGACTTGTCAGGGTGTCTGCTCCAGCTCAGAAAGAAGGTGGTGGGTTCTACCATATCAACAATGAAGCAAATCAAGTCATCGTCAACACTTTACAAGCTGTGACTACCTTTGAGCTGGCCAAGGGGTTGAATGTGTGTATCTGTGTATAGTACAACTTATCACTGAAACAGCATTTGTTTTGCAGGTTTTTGGAAATACATGTGCATTGCATTGCGGTTTGCATGAAAAGAAAAGCGATATTGAAGCCATTTTTATAAACCCATGATATGAAATTAACAATTAAGGGCTGAAATGCAAAATAATCTGCTTAGAAAATAAAATTGAAATTAAAATAATATATTACACTCCATGAATATTATCTTCAAGCAATCGATGTGTAGCATGTTACAGGGTCATCTTAATCTTAAGGATAAACTCAAGCTTCTTTGAGATCGTATATAGGCCATCATTTTCATAGATCAAAGGACAAGTGGAATAAATAAATAATGAATGTAATATACAGTTGTTGTTTTTTGTTGTTGTTTTTTTAATTCCCTAGTAACCAATGATAGCTGTGTTCTCGAGTAAAGTACCTGACCTTCTGTAAGTTATTGGGCTTAAAATAACAAAAGCAGATACATTCTATAAATGCAAAATTAGATCATTGTTTGATCAAGAAAAAAATTAAATGAATAACTGGATTTTTTTTTTTTATTATTTTCCTTATAATTACATCAATTCAATACATTTAATAACACCTTTTTTATTTCACTATATTTGACTTAAAATAAGAAAATGATGCTGCCTTTATTAGGTGATATTAAATAATTCTACAAGTATTAAAGATTTCTTCTAGTTGAAAATGCCTGTTACAAAAGCCATTGCTATGTAAACATGACCCTTGTCCCTAGTGAGTAGTTGTGTAACTCAGTAACAGGGGAGGTTACGGTAAAGTTCAGTTATATAACATGCTGTAAGACTGGTACCTTACTAAGCATAATTTATGTTAAAGCTATAATAAGCACCTATTAATATCATACAGCTTATGTACTGCAGCTAATACTAGATACTTAATGTACTGTGCAAATTAACACCACTTGCTTGCTATTATGCAAAAATGATCATAAAATATATATATATATAATATATATATTTTTATATATATATATATATATATATATATATATATATATATATATATATATATATGTATATATATATATATATATATATATATATATATATATATATACAGTATATACACACACATATATATATATATATATATATATATATATATATATATATACTATATAAGATGATAAAAATCTTTATAGCAAGTAAGTAGGGCACGTGAACATTTAGGATTCATATTTAACGAGATAATAATACCTTTCTAAATACAGACAGTTGAAATAACAATTCAGTTTGATTAAAAAATAATCAGAGGGTTTGCCTCCTTTATGGGAATGACCCAGGACAGTTAGGGTTTCCTTTTGTGTGTTCGGGTTTGAAATGTCTGGATTAGGAAGTAAACAGCCAAAGCTAAAAAGGGGATATTGTTCATTTGTAACATACTGCAAAAGCATACAGTTGGTTTCTAATTTGCATGTGAGTGTCTTTTAGTGGGAGTGTGTCTGTGTGTGTAAGTGTCTTTGTGTGTGAAAGAGTGGGTGTATTTGTGTGTGTGTGAGAGAATGTGTGTGAGAGAATGTGTGTGAGAGTATGTGTGTTAGTATATGAGAGAGCGTTAGTGTCTTTGGGGTCGATTTATGAAGCAGCGGATGCTGCTTCCAACCCACTCTGCTTCAGTCCTGCCTGAAGAGGAAGTTAAGAAGCAGCCGTCCTAGGACCGCTGCTCCTTAACTCGCCCGCCACCTTTGTGGTGGCGGACAGCAATCAGCCCGATCGAATACGATTGGGTTTATTGACACCCCTCTGCAGGGGGAGGTATTGCACCAGCAGTTCACAAGAACTGCTGGTTCAATGATAAATGCCGACAGCGTATGCTGTTGGCATTTATCGATGTGCAGCGGACATGATACGCTACATCGTATCATGTCCGTCTGCACAATAATAATTTGACCCTTTGTGTGAGTGTCTTTTTGTATGTGTGAGAGAGAGAGTATCTGTGTGCGTTAGTGTGCTAGAGAGAGTGTGAGTGTGTGTGTGTGTGTGTGTGAGAGTATGTGTGTTAGTGTATGCAAGAGTGTGTGTGAGAGAACGTTATTGTCTTTGTGTGGGTGTCTTTTTGTATGTGTGAGAGAGTATGTGTGTGCGTTACTTTGCTAGAGAGTGTGAGTGTGTGTGTGAGAGCGAAATAGAGTGTGTATGAGATTATGTGTGTGAGAGTGTGTGTGTTAGTGTATGAGCAAATGTGTGTAAGAGCATTAGTGTCTTTGTGTAAGAGTCTTTTTGTATGTGTGTTTGGGTGTGTCTTTTTGTATGTGTGAGAGAGTATGTGTGCGTGTTAGTGTGCTAGAGAGAGTGTAAGAGTGTGTGTGTGAGAGAGAAAGAGAGTGTGTGTGAGAGTATGTGTGTGAGAGTATGTGTGTTAGTGTATAAAAGAGTGTGTGTAAGAGTGTTAGTGTCTTTGTGTGAGTGTCTTTTTGTGAGAAAAAGAGTATGCTAGTGTGTGTTAGTGTATGAGAGTGTGTCTAAAAGTATTAGTGTCTTTGTATGAGAGTGAGTGTCTTTGTTTAAATGTCTTTGTGTGTGTGTAAGAGAGAGTATGTGTGTGTGAGCTAGTGTGTGAGAGGGTAAATATCTATGTGTGAGTTTGTGCTATTATACATAGTGAGTATTAATGTGCTAATGTGAGTAATAATGTGCTATTATACATAGTGAGTATTTTGCAAAAAATGTTTTGCTGTGAACTGCACAAAAGGTTTGTCCTGAACTAAAGGTGGTAACCCTATCTATCACAATAGTCCTTCTAGAGAGGATAATAATATAGCTGCAGCAAAAAAGGGGAAAACCTTAAAGGGACATTAAACACTAAATAAATGATAGAATGATGCATTCAAAGAAAAAAATAGTCTGAGAATAACATGTAGATGTATTTTTTTTAAAGTTTCATAAGCGTTTTAAATATTGACAAAATAAGTGTAAAGTTTTTAGTGTCTAGAGATCAATAGGAACTGCCATGTTGTAACTTAGGTTACCTTATTTGCTGTGGCCAATTAGAGACAGTTATAAATAGGTCACTAGTGTGTGCAGCCAATGGCTGTGTGGAATATAACAGTGTTCTGCACTTCCATTTCTAACAGGAGCTGAAAAGCTCACAATTTCCGAATAGAAATTATAGAAAAAGGGGAGAAAAAAAATAATGAAAGTATATTGCAGAGGTTTTTTTATATATGCGATTTTATCATTTTATATTACTATCTCAATGTGTTTAATGTCCCTTTAAAGGTTTTTTTCTTTTAAATATATGAGAAAGGCACATGGATAGCCAACCTGTGTATTAAAAATGGTTTTGGAGCACGACAGGTTAATTGCACACATTTAACCTATTAGCATCACTATACACTTTGAAAATGTATCTCATCTCCAAACCCTCCAAATTGCCAATTTCAGTTTGTATGTTATTAATGGTGCACATTTGTTTTTTGGATTACAAAATCAGAAGATTATCTATGCAGACAACAAATTTGCGGAGGAAACGTTTCTCAGCTTGAGTGGAATAAATTCAGAAGCATTTTGTGATTGTGATCACTGTAAAAAAAAACACGGAAATTGCTTTCTGCCGCAAACAAGTGCAAGCCTGGGATCAACCCTTGTTTTTAATGTCAAACAATTGCAAGGGAATCCTTCATTACCATGTATGACACGCTGTACTCCTGCAAAACAGTGGCATCCTATTTTATTTTCAGTATTGCGCTTATAAGGATGCCCCATATATCAGTATTTGTTCACTCATATCATGGTTTATAGTTTTAGTGTTCAGTGTGTATGCAATAGAGTATGTCAACAGCTGTTAATAGGTTTTCTGTAATTTTGTTAGAGCATTGCAGAGAACACTGTTTGTTTTAATGACAAGATATCACTTAATATTCTCTTATCCTATTCTATGTCACAAGACAAGGAGACTCCCTGATAGCCATGGTTGAAGGTTGCGCCTATATGTACATATACTATTCATATCTACGGTTTATACTTACAATATTTTGCATAATGTATTTCCTTAACCAGGTATACATCTATATATAGATAATAGAAAAAGCCTTATAGATTTCATATGAATCATTGAATAGTTTACTCTTTTTTGACAAATGTCTCTTTTATAAATGTCAAATTCAGCTGTGTTAAGTCTGTTGTCTGGAAAACTTCTATATTTATGTTTATATGTACAGTATATATATGAATATACGCACCTGCACCGCAAACTCACCTTAATAAACTTAATACATTGTATAACTCGTTCTGCCACTTTGTGCTACAATGTAACTACAGGACCCACCATTGTGACATGCTAAAAGAACTAAACTGGCTGTCGCTGGAATCCAGACGCACCCTCCATCTTTCCTGCCTTGTGTTTAAGAGCCTTTCTGGGAAGCTCCCACCCTACCTGAGCAGAATGCTCTCCCCGGCTATTCCCACCTCCTATAACCTCCGATCCAATACCAGCACATTATTTAGTTTGCCTCAATACAAAAAGAAAGCAGCTCGATCCTCCTTTTCCTACAGAGCACCACAATTATGGAATGACCTCCCGCACACTTTCAAACCTTCCCCAAGCCTAATATCCTTTAAGAGATCCCTCTCTACATATCTCAAAACAGAATGCACCTGTCATGGTTGATTAATTACCTGTTCTATGTTAAATTTTGTATATATTGTGTATTAATATTGTTTTTGTATTTTATTGTACCCTATTGTATCAATGCAATGTCTTGTAGACCCAGGACATACTTGAAAACGAGAGAAATCTCAATGTATCCTTCCTGGTAAAATATTTTATAAATAAATAAATAAATAAATAAATATACATTAATATACACACATATAAACACACATATATATATTCATGTATACACATATATTCAAACATATATGTATATATACTTTCTACATGAAATACATGAAAACAAGGAAATTATTTAATACATTTTAATGTTTAAAAATGTGTTTTACTGTGCATGTACTGTATTTTACATTCCAATGTTCTTCACATAGGGGAAAATGTTCTATGTATTTAGATATTCCAATGTATATCTGTATCTCCCTATATATACATATATATATATATATGTATATATACATATATATATATATATATATATATATATATATATATATATATATATATATATATATATATATGGCTTAAAATTTCCAGTTGTCCATTGGTCCTGGATGACTTAGAAATTGCAGCAGACTACTTAGAAATTTGACTTTTTCCTATCTTTAACATTGAGTGCACTAGTAACTTTTCCCTCTGTGCTAGTAGCTTTTAATCACTGATTAGTAAACCATAGTGATATTTTTCCACTCCTGTAATATAGATAGATACATATAGATAGATATATGTTACAAAAAAATGGTATTTGCTTGCAAACTAAAGCACTAAATAGAGCACCATTTGTAATATGGTCCTATTGTTTTTTAGAAACAACAAACGTAAAATGATCAAACCTATAAACTATCGATGTAAGTTGATAAGAGCTCGAAATATACTCCATTTGTAGAATCAATGTGCAGTACAGCTTGGCATTGCAATGCTCTTTGATCCAGAGGTCACTTGTCAGCTGTGTAGACTGTTACACCCAGTTAGCAGAAGGTGCGTTTCTCGGTGACACTTATACCTAGGGACATATTTTTTGCTGGATTATAAGGATGTTTTCCACTGTTCTGTTGGTGAAAATTGACAAATGCCACAAGTAAAAAAAAAAATGTTCAGCACAGCATTACTGTATAATAATAATAATAATACAAAATACTATAATAAATTTAAAATCATTGTTTATTTAGATTGGGGATATGCAAACTATCACCTTGGGGTCACAATAGACCCACTGTTACTATTCTGCCCTCTAGCTAAGAATGTTTGTTCACATTTTTATATGGTTGGGGGAAAAAAATCAAAGAAGAATATTATTTTGTGACAATTGGAATTTAAAATGCTATGAAAATGTAAATGTATTTGTCTATAAATAAAGTTTTATTAAAACACAGCCACTTTAGTTTGTTTCTGTGTTGCTTATGGTTGCTATTGCGCTATAACGGCAGAGCTGAGTAGTTGCGATATAGACTGTATGTAGTGTTCTCATAGCTTTGCACTACTGCTCAGTGTGTTACAATATACGTTGACACAATATACACAATGGAAAAAGGAGCCAGACTGCACCACAGAGTGAAAATAAAAATGGAAATTCCTTTATTACAGCAAGACAGCAAAACACTGTGACAGACAGACATGGAGGCTGCAAACAGTCCTATTGGCTGTTTTGAACAACCTATAGGATTTCAGTAGCTCTCATCCTATTGGCTGATTTGAATTTGAAGAATCAAATCCGCCAATAGGAATGCAAAGGACGTCATATTTAAAGCGTACCTTGAATTCACTATTCAGTGTACGGCAGCGATCGTATGAAGAGGATCCTCCATGCTCCATGGTTCCACGGTCGCCGGTCCTGCTCCACGCTTATCTCCGCTCCTTGCTGGCTTGGTCCTGGATGAAGAAGGAAGTGGTCCCCGCTTGGAAGAAGATGTCGGCCGCTTGGAAGAAGACTTCACCGCTTGGAACAGGACCTTCTTCGCCGGACTTGGAGGGTTTCTTTTTTTTAGTTTAGAGATTTATTGGGCACTCTTAAAAGAGCTGAATGCCATTTTAAAAGCAGTAAAAGAGCTGAATGCCCTTTTAAGGGCAATGCCGATACAAATGCCCCTTTAGGGGCAATGGGTAGTTTAGGATTTTTTAGTGTTAGGTTTTTTATTTTGGGAGGTTTGTTGGTTGGTGGGTTTTACTGTTAGAGGGGGGATTTAGTAATTTTTAAGGTAAAAGAGCTGTTTAACTTAGGGCAATGCCCTACAAAAGGCCCTTTTAAGGGCTATTGGTAGTTTAATATTAGATTAGGGGGTGTTTCTATTAGGGGGGGTATTTTCATAGGGATTAGGTTTCATTTTTTTATTTTTGATAATTTGGTTTATTATTTTATGTTAGACTTTTATTTTTTGCAATCTTACGGCTAGATTTAGAGTTCTGCGGCCAATGGGGTGCGTTAGCTACGCTTGAATTTTTTCCCCCGCACCTTTTAAATACCGCTGGTATTTAGAGTTCACAGAAGGGCTGCGTTAGGCTCCAAAAAGGGAGCGTATAGCATAATTTACCGCCACTGCAACTCTCAATACCAGCGTTGCTTACGGACGCGGCCAGCTTCAAAAACATGCTCGTGCACGATTCCCCCATAGGAAACAATGGGGCCGTTTGAGCTGAAAAAAAAACTAACACCTGCAAAAAAGCAGCGTTCAGCTCCTAACGCAGCCCCATTGATTCCTATGGGGAAACACTTCCTATGTCTGCACCTAACACCCTAACATGTACCCCGAGTCTAAACACCCCTAACCTTACACTTATTAACCCTTAATCTGCCGCCCCCGCTATCGCTGACCTCTGCATATTATTTTTAACCCCTAATCTGCCGCTCCGTACACCATAGCAACCTACGTTATCCCTATGAACCCCTAATCTGCTGCCCCTAACCCCCGCCGACCCCTATATTATATTTAATACCCCCTAATCTGCCCCCCCCCAATGTCGCCGCTACCTACCTACAATTATTAACCCCTAATCTGCCGACTGGACCTCACCGCTACTATAATAAATGTATTAACCCCTAAAGCTAAGTCTAACCCTAACCCTAACACCCCCCTAAGTTAAATATCATTTTTATCTAACAAAATAAAAAAAATCTTATTAAATAAATTAATCCTATTTAAAGCTAAATACTTACCTGTAAAATAAACCCTAATATAGCTACAATAAAAATAATAATTATATTGTAGCTATTTTAGGATTAATATTTATTTTACAGGCAACTTTGTATTTATTTTAACTAGGTACAATAGCTATTAAATAGTTAATAGCTATTTAATAGCTACCTAGTTAAAATAATTACAAAATTACCAGTAAAATAAATCCTAACCTAAGTTACAATTAAACCTAACACTACACTATCAATAATAATAATAATTAATTAAATAAACTACCTACAAATAAATACAAATAAATACACTAACTAAAGTACAAAAAATAAAAAAGAACTAAGTTACAAAAAATAAAAAAATAATTTACAAACATTATAAAAAAATTACAACAATTTTAAGCTAATTACACCGACTCTAAGCCCCCTAATAAAATAACAAAGCCCCCCAAAATAAAAAAATGCCCTACCTTATTCAAAAATAAAAATTGTAAAGCTCTTTTACCTTACCAGCCCCAAAGTATTTTGCTCTTTTGCCTGTAAAAAAAAACCCATACAATACCCCCCCAATATTACAACCCACCACCCACATACCCCTACTCTAACCCAACCCCCCCTTAAATAAACCTAACACTACCCCCCTGAAGATCTTCCTACCTTGAGTCGTCTTCACTCAGCCGAGCCGAATTCTTCATCCAATCCGAGCGATGTCTTCATCCAAGCGGGGGCTGAAGAGGTCCATCATCTGGCTGAAGTCTTCATCCAAGCGGGGGCTGAAGAGGTCCATCATCCGGCTGAAGTCTTCATCCAAGCAGGGGCTGAAGAGGTCCATCATCCGACTGAAGTCTTCTATCAAGCGGGATCTTCAATCTTCTTTCTTCCGGCTCCATCTTCATCCCCGCCGACGCGGAACATCCTTCCTCCACGACGAACTCCCAACGAATGAAGGTTCCTTTAAGGGACGTCATCCAAGATGGCGTCCCTCGAATTCCGATTGGCTGATAGGATTCTATCAGCCAATCGGAATTAAGGTAGGAATAATCTGATTGGCTGATGGAATCAGCCAATCAGATTCAAATTCAATCCGATTGGGTGATCCAATCAGCCAATCAGATTGAGCTTGCATTCTATTGGCTGATCGGAACAGCCAATAGAATGCGAGCTCAATGCCCCGCAAAAGGCCCTTTTAAGGGCTGGTAAGGTAAAAGAGTTTACAATTTTTATTTTATTAGGGCGCTTAGAGTAGGTGTAATTAGCTTAAAATTGTTGTAATATTTTTAGAATGTTTGTAAATTATTTTTTTATTTTTTGTACTTTAGTTAGTGTATTTATTTGTATTTATTTGTAGGTAGTTTATTTAATTAATTTATTGATAGTGTAGTGTTAGGTTTCATTGTAACTTAGGTTAGGATTTATTTTACTGGTAATTTTGTAATTATTTTAACTAGGTAGCTATTAAATAGTTATTACTATTAACTATTTAATAGTTAATTACTATTAACTATCTAATAGTTAATATTACTATTAACTATTAACTATTTAATAGCTATTATACCTAGTTACAATAAATACAAAGTTGCCTGTAAAATAAATATTAATCCTAAAATAGCTACAATGTCATTATTATTTATATTGTAGCTATATTAGGGTTTATTTTACAGGTAAGTATTTAGCTTTAAATAAGAATAATTTATTTAATAAGATTTATTTTATTTCGTTAGATAAAAATTATATTTATCTTAGGGGGTGTTAGGGTTAGCTTTAGGGGTTAATACATTTATTATAGTAGCGGTGAGGTCCGGTTGGCAGATTATGGGTTAATAATTGTAGGTAGGTAGCGGCGACGTTGGGGGGGGCAGATTAGGGGTTAATAAATATTATGTAGGTGTTGGCGGTGTTAGGGGCAGCAGATTAGGGGTACATAGGGATAATGTAGGTGGCGGCGGTGTGCGGTAGGCAGATTAGAGGTTAAAAAATTTAATAGAGTGGAGGCGATGTGGGGTGACCTCGGTTTAGGGGTACATAGGTAGTTTATGGGTGTTAGTGTACTTTAGAGCACAGTAGTTAAGAGCTTTATGAACCGGCGTTAGCCCAGAAAGCTCTTAACTCCTGGCTTTTCTCTGCGGCTGGAGTCTTGTCGTTAGATTTCTAACGCTCACTTCAGCCAAGACTCTAAATACCGGTGTTAGAAAGATCTCATTGAAAAGATAGGATACGCAAATGGCGTAAGGGGATCTGCGGTATGGAAAAGTCGCTGCTGGAAAGTGAGCGTTAGACCCTTTCCTGACTGACTCTAAATACCAGCGGGCAGCTAACGCCGAACTCTAAATCTAGGCGTTAGATTTATTTTAATTGTAATTTAGTATTTTTTTTAATTTAGGTAATTGGGTTTAATTTAGGGGGTGTTAAGTTAGGGGGCTTAGTAATTTAATTAGTTATTTGCATGGTGGGGGTTTCGCGGATTAGGGGTTAATAGATTTATTAGGATTTTTGTGTTGTGTGGGTTTAGTGGATTAGGGGTTAATAGTTTTATTAGGTTTATTGCGTTGTGGGTTAATGGCGGATTAGGGTTTAATACATTTATTAGGTTTATTGCGATGTGGGTTAATGGCGGATTAGGGGTTAATATACTTTATTCGTTATTGCTGTTGACAGGTAGATAGATATTTAGGTGTTTGTTAATATTTTAAGGGAGTTACAGTGCTCACATTTTCAGTGCAAGGCTTGCTGCGCCTGCCTATGTGTGGCAAGGTAAAAATGGAGTAAAATGTCTCCATTTTCGCCGTGTAAGTCCTTGCGCTAATTATGTGATACCGATTTGCAACGTGGTTCTATGTTAGCTTATGGGAGTAAAAATTGCGGGTGACGGGTGAAATATATGCGCCGCATTTATATGCAGCGCCATATATGTGATACCAAAACTGCATAAAAACCGGTGTCGCTGGCTTTTCTGGGCGACGCTACATATGTAATCTTGCCCTATGTCGCTACATTTATATATAATTTTAAAATCATATCTATTTTATGTATAATGCATATTATTTTAGTATTGTACATAATTGTATATGTAGTCATTCTGGTTCATTTCATTATTTTAAACTTAAAGGGACAGTCAATACCAGAATTTATGTTATTTTAAAATATAGATAATCCCTTAATTACCCATTCCCCAGTTTTGCATAACCAACACTGTTATAATAATACACATTTTACCTCTGTAATTATCTTGTATCTAAGCCTCTGCAAACTGCCCCCTTATTTCAGTTCTTTTGACAGACTTGCATTTTAGCCAATCAGTGCTCACTCCTCGGTAACTTCACATGCATGAGCTCAATGTTATCTATATGAAACACATGAACTAACGCCCTCTAAAATTGGTGATAAAAGTAAATTGGAAAGTTGTTAAGGGATTAAATGCTTATCGGGACGTTTCCAGGAGAGAAGGGAACCCATACTTAACTTAATTTAACTTACTTAACTATAAACTAACTATATGCAATAATAAATAAAGACAGACAACTTTGTAGTGGGTAAAATTTTGACCGTCACAGGTCAAATTTTTATTAAACTTTTAACTTTATTAACTACTATTTTTAGCCAACAGAAACAAAATGACGGCATAGAGATAAATAAGGCCCAGAACAGCAAGCAGATCAACGGCCCAACGGAAACAGCAGCAGAGGGGTCTCTGTTCAAAAGGAAATGATGCTGAGAGGTTGCAGAGATCACGTGACTATCCCCCAAAGGGGAGAGAGGGGGGTTACCTCACGTGCACATGAGGCCTACCGCCCCTCCCCTTTCTGGTCATCACTCACCCCTATTGACCTTTTCCTGCGCAACAGGGCCGAGACCTCCTGCAACAAGGAAGCATTACCAATGCTCTTGCCGCCACAACCACCACAACCTGACTTACAGGAAGGGGGAAATAGCTCTATGAATGTTGCTAATAAACAAATCTAGACCCTCATCTGATAAATGACTCTTGTCCCTCCTATAAAGTTCAGTTCTGTCAGCTGAGATGGCTTCGTGCCGTACCACAAAGCCACCATACCCTGTGATGGTTTTTGAAATTGAGGCATTGATCTTTTTACGAATTCTATATGCTGCCGTATGGGCTGACATATGCCTCCAATACAGGCGGGGGACTATGTTGGACCACCCTATAACTACTCCAGGGATATGCGTGTGTAGCCAGCTGATATCTGACTGCATAATCTTAATCAATTGGAGGACAGGGACAGCCCCCACATCGTTACCCCCTAGGTGAAGAATGAGGAAATTAGATTTCCCCCATCTTAAGAGGGCCCCAGAGATCACCTCAGATAGTTGTGGCCAGCACATACCCCTGTTCCCTAACCACCTAACGGAGGCTTTGTGAGAGGGGAACCCTAAATTCTGGCCAAACGGAAGGGAGGAGCATTGAATAGAGGCCCAGTGGATGAAGGAGTGACCCACAATCCAAATTTGCTTCACTCTGGGGTAAGCTTGTGTGGAGACAAAAAATTTAGTATGTGGACACAACACATATAACATTAAACAAGCGGACGGACATATTTTTTAAAGCAATTGGAATGCCACCACCCCATACGCTTAATATCCTTGCCCGAGGAGCTTATGATCCCTGCTTGCATAGCTGCCCCGATGCGAACTGAGTGTGGTGCAATCTTTTTGTCATCTAGGCCTGCCTTGAGCGCCGCTTGTTTTAAAACCTGACTAAATTGGAATCTGGATAGTGATTTCCCATCTGCGTGTATTAAGAACTGCCCTGACACCTGGGGTCTACAAGATAAGTATGCATTGACTACTGCTATAAGGCAGGAAGGCCTGCCCGGCTTAGGTGGAATGGAGAGCCAAGCACCCTACCCGACTGGTCCGTTTTTGAGCGTGGAATAAATAGCAAGAGGGAATCAACTGCGGCACTAATGTGCCCCAGCTGAACCCCCGAGCCTATCGACTGTTTCAAGGGGGCGACTAGCTAACTCGAAGTGCAGCGGCAAAAGCCAGTACAAACACTGTTTTAAACATAAGAGCCTCAAATGGGGAGGAGCAAGTGCTATCAAGCGCTTGTATCAGTTTTTCAAGACGCTCTTCATTGATGGGTTCCCGAGCGTCCACCTTCCGTGGCTGAGCTCTTCCCCATCCTCTAACCACCTGTCGAATTAAAAATGAGTTTGTGGGGTCTGTTAAATTCAATGCCCGATAAAAGAATGACAAAGCAGCCAATTTGGATTGGATGGCTCCCTGACATGTGCCTAAGGCTTGCAGACTCACCAACCAGTCGCATAAAGATGCCTAATTCCCCCGAGTAGCTTCTGCGCCCCTGGATAGACAGAACTGGTCCCATTCGTTCCAAAGTTTCATATAAGTGTACCACGTGGATGGGGCTAAGGAGGAGTGCACCAAGGGCACCAAAGCTATCCAGGAACAACCAGCTGCCAAAGGAAATCAGGACAACATAAACCAAATGGGGATGCAGATGGAACTAGACGTTTAAAAGTCTTCAACTCAAACCTTGACAAAGCATCTGCCACTACGTTATTAACTCCAGGTACATGTCTGGCTTGGAACTGGATATTGAGTTCTAGACAACGCAGCACCAAGTGTCACAGCAAAGTTACTACCACCCCGGAAGTGGCTGACAAGTTATTAATCGCGTATTCTACATTGGTGTTGTCCATCCAGAAAACAACTGTCTTGTTTGAAAATTTTGTACCCCATAGTTCAATTGCGAGGACAATGGGGAACAATTCCAGGAAGGTTAAATTGCGGGTAAGGCCCAGAGCATTCCAAGTTCCCGGCCAACGCTCTACACTCCAATCCCCCTGGAAGTAAGCCCCATACTCGTGTGACCCTGCAGCATCCGTGAAGAGGTGCAAGAGTTGACTGGAGATTGGGTCAGATTGCCAAACCCTGACCCCATTAAAATGATGGAGAAATTTCTCCCAAACTTCCAGATCCGCAATAAGATCATCTGTGAGTATGATTTTGTGATTAGGCTTTTCTTTGCCACTGAGTTGTCTTTCTAGTCTGAGGTTAAAAACTCTACCCATGTGGATGATTCTACAGGCAAAGTTGAGGAGCCCTAGCAATGATTGCAACTGCTTCAATAAAAGAAACCTTGAGGAAACAGCCGCTCGAACCACCTCCAACATAGTCTGAATTTTATCTGCGGGAAATCAACAAACCATCGTGCAAGTGTCAATTTCAATGCCTAGAAAAACCAGGCATGACGTGGGGCCTTGTGTTTTATCCTCTGCCAGTGGAACCCCAAAATGAGACATAATGCTGTGCATGCTGTTCATTAACCTTAAACATTCGTCTGACTCAGCCCTCCCTACCAGTAGGAAATTATCAAGGCAGTGTGCCACTGAATCGCTGCCAGCACTACTGCCCAGTGCAAAAAGGTACTAAATGCCTCAAAGAGGGCGCATGATAGGGAGCAGCTTATAGGCAGACAGTGATCCACATAATACACATCTTGAAATTTGCACCCCATGAGCGGGAAAACTGACAGATAAAGTGGTAATAAACTGAATGCAGATTCAATGTTCAACTTTGCTAATAAAGCACCCCTCCCCGCCCGTCGAACCAGGTCTAATGTACTATCAAATGATTGATTCCGCACTGAGCTAAGCTGAGGGTCGATAGCGTCATTAACCGAGCTATCTTTTGGGTATGAGAGGTGCTGTATCAGGCAAATTTTTCCAGGGTCTTTCTTGGGAACTACTCCTAGGCGTGAGATGACCAGATTTGAAAGTGGAGGTGAAGAGAATGGCCCAGCCATGCCGCCTAGGGACAATTCTTTTCGTATTTTGTCCAATACCGCTTCGGGGTGTTGGTATGCCGAAATTAAGTTTCTTTGAAAATGCAACCCTTTATTTCTCTGAAAAATTTGAATTCTAAAACCATAAGTAAAACCCTCCCATAACATTCTGGCTGTATCTTGGTCTGGATAGGCCAACAACCAGGGTTCAAGCATGTGAACCTTCACCGGGGTGTCCGCCCTTTTGTCCCAGGAGTAAATTATGGGGCCTATTGCTTGTGCCACTATCTTTTCTTTTTGTGCAGTCACTACCCGGGTGGGACCCTGTGCAGAACTTGCAGGAGTGTCTGAAAGGGCATGCGCTACCTCTTTCACACTTTTTCTTGGTATGTCCAACATGAACCACCCCTTTTTTATGAAATCTATTGTTCCGAAAGGGCTGTGGGCTTCCGGTTGCAGTGGAATTAGTGGAAGCCCCGTGGGGGTCCATACGCTGCCACAGTTGGTTATCAGTTGAATCAAAAGTTAATGTGGAAATTCTGAATCATATTCTCTCCAAACACCTTCACTACGATTACGCTGTATCCAGTGTATGGTGTCGGTGTATTTTAAAATAGCTATGTTTTGAGAAGCGTATTTCTCAAGATAGCATGAAGAGAAAACCCTGAAACACTGCAACTATTTGTCAAATGAGTCAGGGCGCTTACATTTTTTAGGGCCTGTCCCATCTGCACTTTTCTCTTTCTGTCTATACGCCTCAACGGACAGATCAAAAATATTAATGTACTTTCCCTGATGTATTCTTTTTACAATTTTTTTGACGCAAATGGGTATGTAAGGAATACATTTTCCCTGGGCTGGCATCGCCATAAAGAGCCACTCTCCTCTCTGAAATAGCTTTGGCGGGGGGTAAATCTACCATAGTAGGACCCGAGTTATTTAAAGGAGTGGGTTGTGCAGGTTCTAAACTAGCTTTCTTTTTTGATCCGCCAGCACCCTCTCTTAAAATTTTTTTAATCATGTGAAACATTTTCTTTTGACCCTTCCAATGCAAACCTAAGGACATATCACTGTCAGAGTCAGTATCAGTGTGTGAGGAGTCAGAAGAGTCTTGCTGATCATGAGTAAATACATTAATCTCACCTTGGGCAACCGGAAAGGCTCTGTCCTGATAAACCAGCATCAGGTGGTAGTTTTGGATGCGGAACTGATACCATAGTAGGAGCTTCCATCAGCTCCCTGGAGGTGCCTGGGTTGGCCGTATCCACAGGTGTGCTCATGGGTATTGCTGCAGACTGCTTAGCTGATGTTGAGCCATCTGCGTTTATAACTCCCTGCAAAAGATTAATGAGATTGCGAGCACTTTGGACATTGATTGTGGATGGAGTTACATTAGCAATTAGGGATGAAATAGGATTTTGTCTATGCTCAACAATCAATGCATCATTAGTACCATGCAAAGAATCAGGAATGTCAACAAGCCCCTCTTACCTAATCATAGAAACATTCATCCTGCTAGCATCCATCATGTCCATACTTGCTGCCACATTTTGCTGTGTTAAATCATTCACACCAACATAAGCATGCGCAGCCTTCACATCCCCTAGATGGTTAGTGGGAAGTATAGCCCCATTGTGATTTTGTAATGACAAATGGCCCTGAGACACCCCAGACACACTAGACTGCACAAAATCAAGAGGTCTTTTAACTCTCTGCCCCCTGTTAGAAGAGCGTATTGCCCCCCTTTTAATGATTTGAATCAATTTTGTGTTTACTGGTTTCTTATACCTCTGGCCTGAAGTTTGAGCCAAATTCCTGCCCCTGCCTTTACCTCTTATGCTGTTAGTACTACCGCTATTCCTGGGACCGCTTGCGCCAAGACCCCCTCTCGCCAAGTCCCTCCCCGCAACCAGTGTTCGCTCATGGTGCTCACCTTGGAGCCCTGTGCTGAGAGATCCTTGCTCGACGGTTCCATGGCCTCGAATGGCCGAACCGGAAGTTACCACGCATAATAAAATGAACAAGACAAAAAACTACATATTAAATGATATACAATACTAAAAATAATATACATAATACTTGACAATGCATATTTTAACATTGTTTTTACATATAATTAACCCATTACACACCCTCAACCCCAGTGCAAACTACACTATTAACCCCTAATCTGACATAACCTAAAAAATTTACCACCCCTAACCTATTAACTCTTACACTGCCACAACCCACCAACGCAAACTACCCCTACACTACTTACCTAGCTTACACCCACCACCTCTAATCTAAAAACCCCCTAGTAAAAAGAAATAACAAACACTAAATTTACCAAAAAGAAATTAACATTACAGACCCACACTTATGCTTATTCTAAAACTAAAGCACCCTTTAAAAAAAAAAAAACTAACACGAAACTATAGCAATAGCACTTAAAAGGGATTTTTGTAGGGTATTGCCCTAAAGTGATAGAGCTCTATTTCCTTTAAACAAAAAACAACCTACAGTACAAGTAAACCCTACCTCCTAAAAAAATACTCTAAGGATTGCCCTGAAAAGGGCATTTGGCTGGACATTGCCCTTAGAAGGGCATTTTTTGCTGCTGGGGGGGTTAGGTGTTAAGTAGTTAAGTAGTGTAGGGGTAGTTTGCGTTGGTGAGTTGTGGCAGTGTAGGGGTTAATAGGTTAGAGGCTTATTCTGTTGGTGGGTTGTGGCTGTGTAGGGGTTAATAGGTTAGGTGGCATTGGCAGTATAGGGGTTAAGTAGTGTAAGGGGTTTTGCGGTGGGCTATTGGTGGTAGTGGGGTTAATAGGTTAGGAAGTTTATTGCAGCTATTGGTGGTATGGGGTTAATACATTGGATATTTCATTGTGGTGGGCTATTAGCAGTTTAGGGGTTACGTAGTGTAGGGTTAGTTTGCTGTGGTGGGTTATATCGGTTTAGGGGTATATAGGTATAGTTATTAGGCTCGGTGCTATATATTTAAAATAGATCCTTTACTTCACCAATGTCAGTGCTGATAATACTGCTTGGAATATTTCACCAGGATCAGCACCCATTGCAATGTATAGTAAAATGCACCTCTGAGATGCTGCCTTTAAAAAATAATGTCGGTAATATTGAATATTAAGAAGTGTAGGATAAGTTTGCTATGGTGGGTTATGTTGGTTTAGGGGTACATAGGTGTAGTTACTAGGCTCAGTGCTATATATTTAAAAGGGGTCCTTTTCTTTACATCTCCAATGCCGGTGCCGATACTGCTTTTAATATTTCTCCAGCATTGACACCCATTGTGATGTATAGTAAAATGCACCTCTGTAATGCTGCCTTTAAAGGGTAATGTCTACATTTTTTAATAATTTGTTGGCATTCTCAACATTGCGTTGCATCCCTTTTGAATATATCCCAGACTCAGAGAACTTTCTATCATTGTGGCTTTAATCTCTTTTATTGTCTCTCTCACACACTCTCACTCTCTCACACACTCTTTTCACTCTCTCTCACACACAGGAGCCTATTTATTATGGTGAGAGCGTACATGATCCGATATAGCATCTGCATTTATCATTGCACCAGCAGTTCTTGTCAACTGCTGGTGCAATGCCGCCCCCTGCAGATTCGCGGCCAATCGCCCGTTAGCAGGGGGTGTCAATAAACCCGATCGAGCAGCGGTCTTTAGACCTGAAGGCTCGCTGGAAACATGGGGCATCAAGCTCCCTATGGAGCTTGATAAATATGACCCACACTCTCTTTCCCTCTCTCTCTCACACATTCTTTTTTCAATCTCACACACACATACTATCATGCACACACTCTCTTTCACTCTTTCTTTCACACACCACACACATTCTTTCATTCTGTCTCTCACACACACTCTCACTGTCTCTCACACCGCACACACTTTTTTACTCTCTCTCACACACTCTCTTTAACACCATATGGTCTCTCTCTCTCTCACATACACTCTCTCACATTCTTTCAAACACACAATCACTTTCTCAAACGCTCTCTCTCACACACACACACACTGTCAAACATGCACAGTTTTACACTCTTACACACACTCACACACACTTTCACTCTCTTACACTCACACACACCGTGTATTTTAGTGGTGAGACCATTTAAGTCAAGTTATAATTGTTCAGTTGAGATTGGTCAGTATATGAAAGTAAATTTGATTGTGTGCTCCATTCCACAAATTTATCACAACCAAGACAAAATATAAGAAAAAAATGTTTTATTAAATTCCTATCTTAGTTACAGATGAGACACTTGGGGGCTGATTTATCAAGGGCCGAATGGCCCCTGATGCCCCTTTTTCTAGGCTTGCCGGAAACTGCAGTTATGAAACAGCCGTCTTAAGGCCACTGCTCCTTAACTGGTCCGTGGCCTCTGAGGCTGCAGACATCAATCAGCCTAAAACAAATCTGCAGGGTGCAGCATTGCACAAGCAGTTCACCAGAAATGCTTGTGCAATGTTAAATGCTGACAGCTTATGCTGTTGGCATTCAGTGATGTCTAGCGAGCATGATACGCTACAGCGTATCATGTTCGCCAGACTTTGATAAATTGGCCCCATAGTCTTACTGTCCTTCTGCACTGTCACAGACTAAAGCGCAGGCACGAGGGTGGGGTAATTTGTCTTTTGCATTTCCCGCCTTCTAACTTTGCATTTTAATTAACATTGGTTAGCGTAGAAGAACAGTTCTGCAGATGGCCACCATTAAAAGATTTTTTAAAATTCCCAGTTTAAAAATAAAAAAGTACTGCTGAAATCCTATGCTGTGTTCACTTCTGAAAGTTGTGTTCTCACTTGGAAAGAGGTGTACGCACGCACATATGCACACCTTAGAGGTAACAGTGTTGGCAACTATGTGATTAAGTGTGTGCCCAGGCACAACCCATGTGCATACTTAGGCTATTTTTATAGAAGTAACTACTTAATATCCTTGATTTTGCTTCTTGGCACACAAAGCCTAAAATATTAACTTTCTGGCCCATTACAGAAACAGTTTGCCCACCCATGGTTTAAATGCAATGAAAATAAATAAATAAATTTCATTAACTTGGAGTCATTGAGTTATGAGTATTATAAGTAAAGTTTATTTTACTTAGTCTAGAATAATAAGCTTTACATTGATCGCTTGAGCTTAATGAAGTTTAAGTTAATGATATAGAACATCCATGATTAAAAGGATATGAAACCGTGCTCCTTTAGTAAAAACAAATATGCTAAATCAAAGTAAACATAATAAGAAACAGATTGTGTTAAAAAATATCTTACTTTTCTTACTGCATGAGTACTTTTAAAATATACATTGCATAACTTAAGATCTGCTGTCACATGATTTCAAAGAAAAAGTGGGCAATACGACTGTAGATATAAGTGTCTCCTTGCAACACTTAAGAGGAAAATCTGCTCCTTGGCCTCCCTGCAGAGACCACCGTACCAGTGTCAGGAAGTAGGGGACCATTCACATATGAAGTTAAAAATGAAATAGAAGGTAAAATCCTTTTAAAATGATAAACAATGCATATTGCAATCATTTGCAGTACCCACTGCTTAGTGCTTTTTTAAATCCCTTTAATGATACGCAAACAGTCTTTAATTACCCTTTTGATTTATGTTTGATTTTGCGCCTTGTAGCTTACTTTCCAAATAATACATTGCAAAGAGAATGCAGAGGATTTAACACTCCATAGACTCCTTCCTATAGCTTAATCAGAGTAGAAGGCCTCATACAAAATATAATATTACAGAGTCTTATTCTTCAGCTTATTTATATATGGCCTCACTTTATCTCCCAAACAAGTACCTAAACAGTAATATTACAAACTCTTTGTACTAAAAATGTATTCTTGCCACCCAGTCACAAACATCAACTGATATGAGTGTATGTTGTATATGAGGTGCTGTAGTGACATCTCCAGTGAGGTCTTCCTATACTTTTATTGTGGTCAGGTGCCCCAAAACATAATCTTTCTTAGGACTTTCAAGAGTCATAATTTGTCTCTGAAATAAGCACTTATGATGAAATATTACTGGCTACAGTTACCTGACCCTTGAGCTTTACAATAATAATGTTCTTGTAATTGTATTCTCTTCCGAATGTACTAATCACTTCCAAGAACAGCCAGGATTTTCTGGACAATTAACAAGATAAGTTGTAAAGTTGTAGAATGATACAATTGGAACCAGCCCAGAGTGTGAATTATTCAAAGGTCAGTGCTTCATGTGATAAAATTACTACAAAGGAAACAAGCAACACATGGAAAGGGACAGTTATGTCAAAAATAAACTCCCATGGTTCAGATAGGGCAGGCAATTTTAAAGAACTTTCCAATTTACTTTTATCATCAAATTTGTTTTGTTCTCGGAGGAATAACAGCAGGTTCTGGGGAGTCTCTGAATCCCTTTTACATCATCGCCTACACCACAATACTCACTGATTCATTTAGCTGGGATTTTTTTTTCTCCCCATGTATAATGAGATGGATACACATACTCAATAGATTATATCATTAAGATTTCCAGTAACATTTTTGTGACAATGTTTTCATGTGTATTATTCTTTGGAGAACAGTAGTTAATTTGTTTCTAATTTATACAGCATGCAACTGTTTCCGATTCTTGGCATAGATATTACATACTATTGATTGGTTGATGATGACATATATACACTGGTTACATTATTTGTATAATTAAGGTCAATGTAAGATTCTATAATATTGGTTAGCTTGTAAGACTCAGGATTATTGGTTAGCATGTATTATTTGAACACACTCAGAATGTTCCTGATTTATCCCTGACAAAGTGCTGGGAACAGCATGAAACATGTAGGATCCACGTGATTCTTTTTGGCTGGCCACTGGCTGTGATGCTTTCTAAATATTCTACTTTGTGTGGCATTTTCCATTTCAAATAAAAGTTATTTTTTATTACTCAAGCTAGGTCCATTGCACTCCGGAACCCTTTATTAATGAAAAATTAAAATAAAAAAGGGTTGGTAAACATAAGACAAAATGGAGTTAAAAGCTCCACAGAAGATGTGTTTTATCCATAGTTTTGGACTTCGTAACTGCTAATGTGGAAAATCATTAACCCTGTGTACTATTTATGAGAAAAACACAAAAACACCCTGATTTTTATTAACATTTGGAGCACAATTTTCTTAAATTTGGCATAAGTAGATCTCAGTGAATTTTTTTTAAAAAAAGTAGTAGACCAGGAGTCACTAAAGTCCGGGCACCCTTGTTATACAGGTATAGGTATATACAGATATATTTAGAAATATGTATTTACAATAAACATTTCATTATCTGTATGCAAAGAACATTGGAGTAAAAAATATGTATAGTAAATATAAAGTAAAACACATAAATACACAAATACATATGTACACATATAAACACACACATATATATATATATATATATATATATATATAGTTACATGAACTTTAGACATGTATATGTAATGTATGTATATATAATATAGCCCTTTGCATTCAAACACCTTGGGGGATATTTATGAAGCCGTCAACCGCAAATACACTGGAATTCCGCAGCGTAATTGTGGAGAGCTTGATTCACCTTATTTATCAAAGCCTACAGACCGGCAAAAGTAGAATTTTGTGACGTAACATACGATCCGCCAGTCTCAGTCCGACACTGATCGATGTTTACGTCACTACAGATGTTCTGAATGCAAATTCGGCACTATCTGACTACTTTTGCTAGTTATCAAAAATCTACCAGGTACGCTTGCCACTATTCCGGCCCAGCGTACCTGGTTTTCAATCCGCCGCCCTGGATGCCATAGGAATCAATGGGAGTCTGAAAGCAGCGAAAGCTTATGTTCGCTGCTTCCCGACATCCCATTGATTTCTATGGTATAATAAAAGTTATGTTTACACCTAACACCCTAACATATACCCCGAGTCTAAACATACCCTAATCTGCCACCCCTGACATCGCTGCCACCTACATTATACCTATTAACCCCTAATCTGCCGCCCCCTACACCACCGCCACCTACATTATACTTATTAACCCCTAATCTGCCGCCCCCTACACCGCCGCCACCTATATAAAGTTATTAACCCCTATCCTGCCGCTCCCAGAGCCCACCGCAACTAAATAAATGTATTAACCCCTAAACCGCCAGCCCCCCACATCGCCATAAACTAAATTAACCTATTAACCCCTAAACCTAACAACCCGCTAACTTTATATTAAATATTAACTCATCCCTATCTTATAATAAATTTAAACTTACCTTTAGATTTAAATTAAACTGTATTAAACTAATAATTAACCTATTCTAGCTATTATCATAAAATTACATTAAAATATATTAAACTAATAATTAACCTACCCTAGCTATTATAATAAAATTACATTAAACTATCTTAAATTAATAATTAATCTAACCTAACTTTTATACTAAAATTACATAAAACTAGAAAATAAATTAACTATATTATATATTTAAAAACCTAACCAAACTCAAATAATTTAAATCTACACTAAAAAATTACAAAGTTACCAAAAACTAACAACTAAGTTACACAAAAAAATAAACACTAAGTTACAAAAAATAAAAAAGAAATGATCAAAGCTTTAAACTAATTACACCTAATCTAAGAGCCCTATGAAAATAAAAAAGCCCCCCCCCAAAATAAAAAACCCCTTGCCTACAATAAACTACCAATAGCCCTTAAAAGGGCCTTTTGCTGGGCATTGCCCCAAAGTAATCAGCTCTTTTACCTGTAAAAATACCCGCCGACAGTAAAACCCACCACCGACACAACCAACCCCCCAAATAATAAGCTAACTAAAAAAACCTAAGCTCCCCATTGCCTTGAAAAGGTCATTTGGAGGGGCATTGCCCTTAAAAAACTTTATGTTTTTTTTAAATTTAATTTGATTTATATTTATATTGTAAGTCTTCAACGATAGCAACAATGCAACTGCGCTCTCTGATCCAATAGTACACAATGATTTTACTAACTCATTGCATACTATGAGGCCCATTTATCAAACTCCAAACGGAACTTGAGGGCCCATGTTTCTGGTGAGTCTTCAGACTTGCCAGAAACACCAGTTATGAAGCAGCGGTCATCAGAGCAGGCGGACAGGCATCGCCGGAATTCAACTTGATCGAGTATGATCAGGTTGATTGACACTCCCTGCTGGCATCGAATCTGCAGGGGGCGGCGTTACACCAGCAGCTCACAAGAGCTGCTGGTGCAATGCTGAATACGGAGAGCATATTGCTCTCTGCATTCAGCGATGTCTGTTGGACCTGATCCGTACTGTCGGATCAGGTCCGACAGACATTTGATAAATGGGCATCTATGTTTTAACGATCATACTTTTCTTGAAGCACTAGTGCAATAATAAAATTCTCTAGAACCTGGAAGCATTTTTATTTTTGTTATAATTATCATTATTATTATCGTCTTTAGATCTTTTTCTTAATTTACCAGGAAAGTGCGCAAAATAAAAAATAAAAGTATATTGCAATTTTGATTTATTTCTAGGATTACATAAATAATAAGATAAACTACGTACAAAACAGTGGATGCTCAAGCGACTGCTGCTTCTTATACCCCACACACATTAATTCAGAATGATTGACAGGCCATGCTTTTGCACGATTGGTCACGTGAGAGTCCTTGTACAATGGTACATTCAGGCAACAGAGTACAGTGTTATTTATATATATACAGTAGTGCTCATAAGTTTACATACCCTGGCAGAATTTATGATTTCTTGGCTATTTTTCAGAGAATATGAATGATAACACAAAAACTTCTCTTTCACTCATGGTTAGTGTTTGGCTAAAGCCATTTATTATCAATCAACTGTGTTTACTCTTTTTAAATCATAATGACAACAGAAACTACCCAAATGAACCTGATCAAAAGTGTACATGCCCTGGTAATTTTGGCCTGATAACATGCACACAAGTTGACATAAAGAGGTTTTAATGGCTATTAAAGGTAACCATCCTCACCTGTGATCTGTTTGCTTGTAATTAGTGTGTGTATAAAAGGTCAATGAGTTTCTGGACTCCTGACAGACCCTTGCATCTTTCATCCAGTGCTGCACTGATGTTTCTGGATTCTGAGTCATGGAGAAAGAAAAAGAATTGTCAAAGGATCTGTGGGAAAAAGGTAGTTGAACTGTATAAAACAGGAAAGGGATATAAAAAGATATCCAAGGAATTGAGAATGCAAATCAGCAGTGTTCAAACTCTAATCAAACAATGACGTGATGACTGCACCACGCAACTTTATTGAAAAATTATGATGAACAGTATAGGGAAATGGGGGCATGCTGCTTAGAAGCCTGTATCTCAGGCATCTAAGCAGCTACAGACCCCCAAGGTCCACAGATGGAACAGTAATCGCCTAACCTTTCCAATGGTATAAATATTGGGGATCTGAAAAAAAAAGTAAAAAAAAAAATAAAAAATAAAAAAATCCTCAAATCTAGCTTAGCACCCAGGTGGGAAATTGCTTAGCTCTCAAAGAAAATGACATATGGCTAGATTTAGAGTTGGGCGGTAGCCGTCAAAACCAGCGTTAGAGGCTCCTACCGCTGGTTTTGGCCGCCCGCTGGTATTTGGAGTCAGTCAGGAAAGGGTCTAACGCTCACTTTCCAGCCGCGACTTTTCCATACCGCAGATCCCCCTACGCCATTTGCGTATCCTATCTTTTCAATGGGATCTTTCTAACGCCAGTATTTAGAGTCTTGGCTGAAGAGAGCAGAAAAAAGTCAGTAGTTAAGAGCTTTCTGGGCTAACGCTGGTTTATAAAGCTCTTAACTACTGTGCTCTAAAGTACACTAACACCCATAAACTACCTATGTACCCCTAAACCGAGGCCCCCCACATCGCCACCACTCTATTAAAATTTTTAACCCCTAATCTTCCGACCGCACACCGCCGCCACCTACGTTATCCCTATGTACCCCTAATCTGCTGCCCCTAACATCACCTACAACTACATGTTATTTATTAACCCCTAATCTGCTGCCCCCAATGTCGCCGCTACCTACCTACACTTATTAACCCCTAATCTGCCGACCGGACCGCACCGCTACTATAATAAATGTATTAACCACTAATCCGCCTCACTCCCGCCTCAATAACCCTATAATAAATAGTATTAACCCCTAATCTGCCCTCCCTAACATCGCCGACACCTAACTTCAAGCATTAACCCCTAATCTGCCGACCGGAGCTCACTGCTACTCTAATACATTTATTAACCCCTAAAGCTAATTCTAACCCTAAGCCTAACACCCCCCTAAGTTAAATATAATTTTTATCTAACAAAATAAATTAACTCTTATTAAATAAATTATTCCTATTTAAAGCTAAATACTTACCTGTAAAATAAACCCTAATATAGCTACAATATAAATAATAATTATATTGTAGCTATTTTAGGATTAATATTTATTTTACAGGCAACTTTGTAATTATTTTAACCAGGTACAATAGCTATTAAATAGTTAATAACTATTTAATGGCTACCTAGTTAAAATAATTACAAAATTACCTGTAAAATAAATCCTAACCTAAGTTACAATTAAACCTAGCACTACACTATTAATAAATAAATTAAATAAACTACCTACAATTACCTACAATTAAACCTAACACTACACTAGCAATAAATTAATTAAATACAATACCTACAAATAAATACAATGAAATAAACTAACTAAAGTACAAAAAATAAAAAAGAACTAAGTTACAAAAAATAAAAAAATATTTACAAACATTAGAAAAATATTACAACAATTTTAAACTAATTACACCTACTCTAAGCCCCCTAATAAAATAACAAAGACCCCCAAAATAAAAAAATGCCCTACCCTATTCTAAAATTAAAATAGAAAAGCTCTTTTACCTTACCAGCCCTGAAAAGGGCCCTTTGCGGGGCATGCCCCAAAGAATTCAGCTCTTTTGCCTGTAAAAAAAAAACATACAATACCCCCCCAACATTACAACCCACCACCCACATACCCCTAATCTAACCCAAACCCCCCTTAAATAAACCTAACACTAAGCCCCTGAAGATCTCCCTACCTTGTCTTCACCACACCGGGTTCACCGATTCGTCCTGGCTCCGACGTCTTCATCCAAGCCCAAGCGGGGGGCTGAAGATGTCCATGATCCGACTGAAGTCTTCATCCAAGCCGGAGCTGAAGAGGTCCATGATCGGGCTGAAGTCTTCATCCAAGCGGGAGCTGAAGAGGTCCATGATCGGGCTGAAGTCTTCTATCAAGCGGCATCTTCAATCTTCTTTCTTCCGGATCCATGGTCATCCCGCCGACGCGGAACATCCATCTTCACCGACGAATTCCCGACGAATGACTGTTCCTTTAAGGGACGTCATCCAAGGTGGCGTCCCTCGAATTCCGATTGGCTGATAGGATTCTATCAGCCAATCGGAATTAAGGTAGGAAAATTCTGATTGGCTGATGGAATCAGCCAATCAGAATCAAGTTCAATCCGATTGGCTGATCCGATCAGCCAATTAGATTGAGCTTGCATTCTATTGGCTGATCGGAAAAGCCAATAGAATGCGAGCTCAATCTGATTGGCTGATCGGATCAGCCAATCGGATTGAACTTGATTCTGATTGGCTGATTCCATCAGCCAATCAGAATTTTCCTACCTTAATTCCGATTGGCTGATAGAATCCTATCAGCCAATTGGGAATTTGACGGACGCCATCTTGGATGACGTCATTTAAAGGAACCGTCATTCGGCGAGTAGGCGTCGGTAGAAGAGAATGGATCCGCGTCGGCTGGAAGAAGACTGCTCCGGAAGAAAGAAGATTGAAGATGCCGCTTGATAGAAGACTTCATCCCGATGATGGACTTCTTCAGCGCCTGCTTGGATCAAGACTTCAGCCCAATGATGGATTTCTTCAGCCGCCGCTTGGATCCAGACTTCAGCCGGAGGATGGACGTCACTCTTCAGCCCCCCGCTTGGGCTTGGATGAAGACTTCGGACCCTCTTCTGGACCGATCGGTGAACCCAGTGAGGTGAAGACATGGTAGGGAGATCTTCAGGGGCTTAGTGTTAGGTTTATTTAAGGGGGGTTTGGGTTAGATTAGGGGTATGTGGGTGGTGGGTTGTAATGTTGGGGGGGTATTGTATGGTTTTTTTTTAAAGGCAAAAGAGCTGAATTCTTTGGGGCATGCCCCGCAAAGGGCCCTTTTCATGGCTGGTAAGGTAAAAGAGCTTTTCTATTTTAATTTTAGAATTGGGTAGGGCATTTTTTTATTTTGGGGGTCTTTGTTATTTTATTAGGGGGCTTAGAGTAGGTGTAATTAGTTTAAAATTGTTGTAATATTTTTCTAATGTTTGTAAATATTTTTTTATTTTTAGTAACTTAATTCTTTTTTATTTTTTGTACTTTAGTTAGTTTATTTAATTGTATTTATTTGTAGGTATTGTATTTAATTAATTTATTGATAGTGTAGTGTTAGGTTTAATTGTAGGTAAATGTAGGTATTTTATTTAATTTATTTATTGATAGTGTAGTGCTAGGTTTAATTGTAACTTAGGTTAGGATTTATTTTACAGGTAATTTTGTAATTATTTTAACTAGGTAACTATTAAATAGTTATTAACTATTTAATAGCTATTGTACCTGGTTAAAATAATTACAAAGTTGCCTGTAAAATAAATATTAATCCTAAAATAGCTACAATATAATTATAATTTATATTGTAGCTATATTAGGGTTTATTTTACAGGTAAGTATTTAGATTTAAATAGGAAAAATTAATTTAATAAGAGTTAATTTATTTCGTTAGAATAAAATTATATTTAACTTAGGGGGTGTTAGTGTTAGGGTTAGACTTAGCTTTAGGGGTTAATACATTTATTAGAGTAGCGGTGAGATCCGGTCGGCAGATTAGGGGTTAATAATTGTAGGTAGCTGGCGGCGACGTTGGGGGCGGCAGATTAGGGGTTAATACTATTTATTATAGGGTTAGTGAGGCGGATTAGGGGTTAATAACTTTATTATAGTAGCGGTGAGATCCGGTCAGCAGATTAGAGGTTAATAATTGTAGGTAGGTGGAGGCGACGTTGGGGGCAGCAGATTAGGGGTTAATAAATATAATATAGGGGTCGGCGGTGTTAGGGGCAGCAGATTAGGGGTACATAGGGATAACGTAGGTTGCGGCGGTGTACGGAGCGGCAGATTAGGGGTTAATAATAATATGCAGGGGTCAGCGGGGGCGGCAGATTAGGGGTTAATAAGTGTAAGGTTAGGGGTGTTTAGACTTGGGGTACATGTTAGGGTGTTAGGTGCAGACTTAGGAAGTGTTTCCCCATAGGAAACAATGGGGCTGCGTTAGGAGCTGAACGCAGCTTTTTTTGCAGGTTTTTTTTCAGCTCAAACAGCCCCATTGTTTCCTATGGGGAAATCGTGCACGAGCACGTTTTTGAAGCTGGCCGCGTCCATAAGCACTGCTGGAATTTAGAGTTGCAGTGGCGGTAAATATGCTATACGCTCCCTTTTTGGAGCTTAACGCAGCCTTTCTGTGAACTCTAAATACCAGCGGTATTTAAAAGGTGCGGGCGAAAAAAAGCATGCGTAGCTAACGCACCCCTTTGGCCGCAGATCTCTAAATCTAGCCGTAAGTCTGGCATAAGAATATTATTTAAGGAACATAAAACCCACATTCATCTTTGTGATTTGGATGGAGCATACAATTTTAAGCAACTTTCCAGTTTACTTCTATTATCACATTTATTTCATTCTCTTTTGTATCCTTTGTCGAAGGAGTTGCAACATACTTCTGGAAGCTAGCTAAACATATTGAGTAAGCCAATGAGTAAATGCAAATATGTGCAGCCACCAAATAACAGCAAACTTGCAGTAGTGCATTGTTGTTCCTGAGTCTAGCTAGGTATGCTTTTCAACAAAGGCTTCCAAGAAAGCAAATCAAATTAGACAATAAAAGTACAGTGGAAAGTGGTTAAAAATTGTATGTTCTCTCTGAATCATAATAGAAAATGTTTGGGTTTCTTGTCCCTTCATTTACCAAAGGAGTCTTGAGTCAAAACACAACTTTTAAAAGGAGATAGTGTATTAGTCAATATCTTACTATTTAGAAATATTGCATGGTGCAAATCCTATCACTATGTAATATTACACAAATGGTTAAATCATGCATTGGCAAAAACTAATAAAGTAGAGTAAGAGTGAAAGTTTAAAAGGTCAAAAATGTGTGTTCAGTAGCAGCTTCTTAAATATTGTCAAAATTATTTTGTTTACCATACTCACAATATATTGTGTCAAAGAAATGATGAAAGCATTCCTTGTATATTTTGGATTTTATAACAAAATATTGACATAGTGATTTAATAAATTATCTTTTTTTTAATGATAGTCAAAAAACTTAAATGAGCATTGATTTTGTTAATCCATCCAAAATAATATATGTAAGATAAATATATTTTGTTTTAAAAAAATATAAAGTCATTTCTTGTAAAGTAAAAGTGTTTGATGAATGTGCATCTTAATCCATGAATAGGAGCAAGGAATTCTTTGAAGTAACTGCTGAAAGGCAAAGTCATATCTAACTATTCATCTGTCAATCAATCTCAGTTTGGAATTTTAAGCATACCATACGTTTCTTTAGAATGGCTAGGAGACAACTATGATATATCTATCCATCTATCTATCCATTTATATATCCATTCATCCACCCATCTATCTATCTATCTATCTATCTATTTATTATCTATCTAACTACCCATCTATCTATCTATCTATCTATCTATCTATCTTTCTATCTACATATCTATGATCTATCTATCTATCTATCTAGCATATACCTGTATGTGTTTGTCTTTCTGTCTTTGTTATATTTTTCTTTGCCTTTGCATTCCACTTGAACTCTTCTTTAAAACATAAAGGGCCAGATTACAAGTGGAGCACTAATTAATACTCCCGCTCGAATGTTAATTGTGCTAAAAGGAATCTTTTGCGCGCGTCAAGTTGTGCTGTTATTATGAGCTGAAAGTAAACTGTTTTCACTTGCGCGCTAGCCTGGCGAGAACAAAAACTCGAACTTAGAATATTGCATGAACGTTCACATATTCGCCCATAGAAGTCAGTGGAGAAGAAAAAGTGTGGGGGGGAAAACCCACTCGGGCTCAAACACGAACGCATATTCTCATGTGCGCTAACCTAACATGAAAATATGAATATTTCAAATTCTTCAAATACAACATGTTCTATTTATTCATAAATAAACATTTTGTCATATATCTGATGTTATTTTGGTACAATATATATCTATACCTATATATATAGATAATTATATAAAGGTATATATATAGGAATATCTATTTATCTATTTATAAATAATACATTGGAATATATTCTGCTACCTGCATAACACTGGAATGTTAAAGAATGTTATTTTATTAAATATGAATATTGCATAAATAAGCTTTAAGATGTTTTCATCTACTTAAAGGGACATGAAACCCATGATTCAGATAGAGAATACAATTTTAAACAACTTTCTAATTTACTTCTGTTATCTAATCTTTTTCATTCTTTTGTTATCATTTGATGAAGAAGCAGCAATGCACTAATGGTTTCTAACTGAACACATGGGTGAGCCAATCACAATCAATATATTTATGCAGCCCCCAATCAACAGCTAGAACATAGGTTCTCTGCTGCTCCTGAGCTTGCCTAGATAAACCTTTCAGCAAAGGATAAGAGAAGGAAGCAAATTAAATAATAGAAGTTAAGTGGAAAGTTGTTTAAAATTGTATGCTCTGTCTAAATCAGGAAAGAAACATTTTGGGTTTCATGTCCCTTTATGTCAGGTTATTCACCTGAATTGCTGAATTTCCTAATTCCTGTAGGAAGAAATATTTATCCTTTAGTTGAATCCAACTGTAGTAGAATATAAATTAACTAATAAGGATTTCTATGAGTTTTGTTTAATAGGTGTGTAGAAGATTTATTCCTAAATAATAGGTGGCAACATATGAAAACTTGTTCATAATTAGAAATAAACCTTGCATTGATATATGGTGGAAATCTACACAAGTAAATCTATAGTCAGGAGGATGGCAGCTTATGACAGAGATACTAAGTGTAGGACACCAATATAAAAGATACAGAGAAATGCAGCACAATATTAGTAAAGATTGTTAACAAGTTATAGTTTAGGTACCAGGTAATTATTAACATTAGAGAGGAGTATTTAGGTAAGAATTCTTACTATTTAGTGGAAGTCCAGATACTCTGTAACAGGAGGAGATCCTTTGGAGTTGAGACAGTCTGTGTGCAGCTCCGGCGTGTGACGTCACACCTGCAGTGTTACCGAAACCGGAAGTGTGAAACTGTCAGCTCTGGGAGAGCAGGAGTTTCAGGGAGACAGATTGATCCTTAGAAATTACTCCAATGAGATGGTAAGTGAGAGCGGATGCTCAAAAGGTGTTAGCTGGTGAGAGAGGTGAGGTCTGCAGAACAGAGATACCAGAATATGCAGGAGCTGGATAATTCTGAGCTAGTAGAACAAAATAATCAAGCAACTATTAGACTGTGGGAGGAACTTTTATACCTGATGATAGACACCTCCTATTAAAGGGAAAGCAAGGATAGGTGAAAGCATGACAGTACTCCCCCCCCAAGGATCCACACCGAGGATCAAGGTCCAGGACGATCAGGATGAGAACGATGGAAACGAGAAACCAGACGTCTGGCAGATAAATTAGAGGCAGGCTCCCAAGTATCATCTTCAGCTGGGAAACCTTTCCAATGGACCAGATATTGGAGAGTGCCATTCATCCATCTAGAATCCTTAATAGACCCTACTTCATATTCCTGTTCCGTGGACTGAGGTGAAGGGACTGATACAGAGGGGGTTTCCTGCTCCCTTATAGGTATAAATGGTTTCAAAAGAGAGACATGAAATGTCGGGTGTATCCTGAAGTTTTCCGGTAAGGAAAGCTTAACAGCATTTGGATTGATTATTGACTCAATTTCGTACGGTCCAATAAACAGAGGAGTCAACTTACGTGATGGGTAAGGAAGTCGAAGATTCCTTGTTGACAACCATACTTTGTCACCTATGGCATAGGAAGGAGAAGGTGAATGTTTGAGGTCATAATAAAACTTTTGATATTCTTTTGTCTGTCTGATATTATTTTCAATAGAAAGAAAGGTGTCAGCAATGGTGTTGACAAATTGGTTGACTAGAGGACTTGAACCATTCTTGAGAGCGTCATAGTGGAAGTGGGGGTGGAATCCATAGTTGATATAGAAAGGAGAATGTTTAGTTGTGGAATGTACGGAGTTATTGTAAGAGAATTCTGCATATGGAAGTAAAGACGACCAATCATCCTGGTGTTCGTTAGTAAAACAGCGTAGAAATTGTTCTAACCATTGATTGGTTCGTTCCGTCTGTCCGTTCGACTGAGGATGGAATGAGGTACTTAGGCGTTTTTGTATATTAAGTGCTTTACAGAGTTGGTTCCAGAATCTACTAGTGAATTGGGAGCCTCTATCAGAGGTTATACTGAGAGGAACTCCATGAAGTTTTATGACATGTTGAATCAAATGATGAACTGTTTCAGAAGCTGTGGGTAGTTTGGTTGATGGAATAAAATGAGCCATCTTGCTGAACAAATCAACGACAACTATAATAGTAGTATAACTTGATGATTTAGGCAAATCCACTATATAGTCGAGAGCTATATCCGTCCAAGGACGTTTAGGAGTGGGTAGAGGTTGTAACTCACCATCTGGTTTTTGGTGTCTGGGTTTTGACACAGTACAAATTCTACAGGATAGGACGTATTCTTTGATGTCCTTGTTAATATTAGGCCACCAAAAGTATCTGCCTATCATTTCGGAGGTCTTTTTTATTCCTGGGTGTCCAGCCAAGGGGTTGTCATGGTTGGTTTTAAGAATTTGAGACCTTAATGTTTTTGGAACATAAACTAATTGTCCATGATAAAGAAGGCCATCATTGGATAGAGATACCTGAGATGATGGTATTTCATTATCACTTAGTTGGTGTCTTTTAAAGAGTGTTACGGAGTCATCCGTGAGACCTATAATATGTTCAGCTGGTATGATAGTTTGGGGACCTTGAATTTCCATTGGCTTTTCATAAATTCTAGATAAGGCATCTGCCTTTTGATTTTTATTACACGGCCTATAAGTGATGACATAATTAAATCTACTAAAGTAAAGATTCCAGCGTACCTGTCTGGATGTTAAGGTGCGATTGGTTTTCAGGAACTCTAAATTCCTGTGATCTGTATAGATCAATATAGGAATTTCAGTTCCCTCCAATAAGTGTCGCCAGTGTTCAAATGCTGATTTTATCGCCAGGAGTTCTTTTTCCCCAATTGCATAGTTAAGCTCTGCATTATTCATAACTCTGGAGAAATAGGCAATTGGATGGAGAGGATGCTTTAAGGTTTTACGTTGGGAAAGTACCGCTCCTACAGCATGGTCTGAGGCGTCTACTTCCAAGACAAACTGGAGTGATGGATCAGGGTAGGACAATATGGGAGCTGTTGTGAATTTCTCTTTCAATATATCAAATACCTCCTGAGTTGATTCAGTCCAAAGGAATTTAACGTTATTTTTTGTTAGATTAGTGAGAGGTTTTGCTAACTGAGCAAAGTTCTTGATGAACTTTCTGTAAAAGTTCGCAAAACCCATGAAGCGTTGTATTTGTCTCTTGGTAGTGGGTACGGGCCAGTCAAGGATAGTTTTTATCTTAGAATTTTCCATGTTAATACCTTCTGCTGAAATTACATAACCCAAGAATGTGATGGTTTTAGAATTAAATATACACTTTTCAGGCTTAGCGTATAAGTGATTTTGTCTTAATCTAGAGAGTACTGTTCTTACATGTTTAATATGATCGGTCTGATTTTTTGAATATATAAGGATATCGTCTAGATAGATGACGACAAATACATCTAATAGGTCTTTAAATATGTCGTTAATTAAATATTGAAACGTTGCTGGAGCATTACAGAGGCCGAATGGCATCACGACATACTCATATAAACCATAACGAGTACGGAATGCCGTGAGCCATTCATCCCCTTTTCTAACTCTAATGAGGTTGTATGCACCTCTTAGATCCAACTTAGTGAAACAAGTAGCTCCCTCTAGACGTTCAATAAGCTCGGGTATAAGTGGAAGGGGGTAGCGATTTTTTACTGTGCGTTTATTTAACTCCCTATAATCCACTATGGGACGGATAGTTCCATCCTTGTTCTTTACAAAGAACATACCAGCCCCCGCAGGAGAGGAGGATGGTCTGATAAAGCCCTTTCTCAAATTGTCTTCAAGATAACTTTTTAAATAATCAAGTTCAACTTTGGATAAAGGGAAAATGTGCCCACAAGGGATGTCTGCACCTGGAATTAACTCTATCGGGCAGTCATACTTCCTATGTGGGGGAAGATTTTCAGATTCCTTTTTACAGAATACATCCTTGAAATCTGAATACTCTGTGGGTATTTTGTTTTCTTGAGTATGCAATATATGATGGCTAGTGTTACAGGTTGTAGTGCAATAAGGTGATGTGAAATGAATAGTAGAATTAGACCAAGATATTACAGGATCATGCAATTTTAACCAGGAGAATCCCAGAACTACTGGATAAAGCGGGGAGTCGATTACATCATAAGAAACATATTCTATGTGTGAGGATTGTATGGCTAACAACAGTGGAATGGTTTGAAAAAGAATTGGACCAGAGGAAATAGGGTTTCCGTCAATAACACGAGCTAAAACAGGATTCTGCTTTTTAATTAGTGGAATTTTATTTACAGTGACAAAATGTGAATCAATATAATTAGCGCTTGCTCCAGAATCAATAATCGCTTGACTGGTTAGCCGATGGTTCTCCCACTGTAAAACAAGGGGTAAGAGGAAATGAGTGGTTGAAGATTGTTCTGAACTACAACAGTAGGTAATGTCTATGTTCTTACCCTTCCTTTGACGAATCAGAAGAGGACAGTCCTTGACAGTGTGTTGAGCGGCACCACAGTACAAGCAGAGGTTGTTATTTTTTCTTCTTTGCTTTTCTTGTGGGTTCAAGGGACCTCTTATTACGCCAATGTCCATAGCTTCAGGAGTAGACTGTGGTACTGGTCTATTGTAAGAATGTGAGGCTCCAGATGTGATGGGACGTTTTGTAGTGAATTCAACTGAGCCTCGTTCATGCCTTCGTTCACGAAGACGCCTATCTAAGCTAATACTTAGATTAATTAATGCATCTAATGTGTGGGGTAACTCAACTCTCGCTAACTCGTCTTTGAGTGAGTCAGACAAACCTAACCTAAATTGGTTTCTTAAGGATAACTCGTTCCATCCACTATCCTTGGACCACCTCTTAAACTCAGCTATATAGTCCTCCACAGGTTTCTTATGCTGTCTCAGGGCTCTCATTGAATTCTCAGCAGTTAACTGGAGATAAGGATCATCATATAGCTGAGACATGGTTTGAAAGAAGGTGTCCAAGGACTGTAGAATGGGGTCGTTAGTTTCAAAGAAACTGTTAGCCCAACTGCGGGGTTCACCCTTAAGATATGAGATTGTTGTAAGGACTTTTACCTGCTCTGTAGGATAAGTGTGAGGCTTAAGAGTAAAGAGCAGATAACAGGCATTTCTGAATTCCCTGAATGTTTTTCTATCCCCTGAAAAGACATCAGGTGGGTTTACATTAGGTTCAATGGTATGGGATACCTTTTGTTTTTCAGCAATCTCTTTAATATAATTTTTTAAAGTGGTGTTCTCTTGCTGGAGTGAGTTTAAGGCTTGAGTAATGTTTTCTACCTTGTCTGTTAAGGTCTGCACATGAGTAACTAAGTCTACTGGATTCATTATTGGGCTTGATTATTATGTCAGGTTATTCACCTGAATTGCTGAATTTCCTAATTCCTGTAGGAAGAAATATTTATCCTTTAGTTGAATCCAACTGTAGTAGAATATAAATTAACTAATAAGGATTTCTATGAGTTTTGTTTAATAGGTGTGTAGAAGATTTATTCCTAAATAATAGGTGGCAACATATGAAAACTTGTTCATAATTAGAAATAAACCTTGCATTGATATATGGTGGAAATCTACACAAGTAAATCTATAGTCAGGAGGATGGCAGCTTATGACAGAGATACTAAGTGTAGGACACCAATATAAAAGATACAGAGAAATGCAGCACAATATTAGTAAAGATTGTTAACAAGTTATAGTTTAGGTACCAGGTAATTATTAACATTAGAGAGGAGTATTTAGGTAAGAATTCTTACTATTTAGTGGAAGTCCAGATACTCTGTAACAGGAGGAGATCCTTTGGAGTTGAGACAGTCTGTGTGCAGCTCCGGCGTGTGACGTCACACCTGCAGTGTTACCGAAACCGGAAGTGTGAAACTGTCAGCTCTGGGAGAGCAGGAGTTTCAGGGAGACAGATTGATCCTTAGAAATTACTCCAATGAGATGGTAAGTGAGAGCGGATGCTCAAAAGGTGTTAGCTGGTGAGAGAGGTGAGGTCTGCAGAACAGAGATACCAGAATATGCAGGAGCTGGATAATTCTGAGCTAGTAGAACAAAATAATCAAGCAACTATTAGACTGTGGGAGGAACTTTTATACCTGATGATAGACACCTCCTATTAAAGGGAAAGCAAGGATAGGTGAAAGCATGACACTTTAACAGCAAAGGGTTCCAATATACATATATATTTATGTGTTTATATGTGTATATATGTCTGTAAATACATATATATTTATGTTTTTATATGTGTATATATGTCTGTAAATACATATATATTTATGTGTTTATATGTGTATATATGTCTGTAAATACATATATATTTGTTTTTATATGTGTATATATGTCTGTAAATACATATATATTTATGTTTTTATATGTGTATATATGTCTGTAAATACATATATATTTATGTGTTTATATGTGTATATATGTCTGTAAATACATATATATTTATGTGTTTATATGTGTATATATGTCTGTAAATACATATATATTTATGTGTTTATATGTGTATATATGTCTGTAAATACATATATATTTATGTTTTTATATGTGTATATATGTCTGTAAATACATATATATTTATGTTTTTATATGTGTATATATGTCTGTAAATACATATATATTTATGTTTTTATATGTGTATATATGTCTGTAAATACATATATATTTATGTGTTTATATGTGCATATATGTCTGTAAATACATATATATTTATGTGTTTATATGTGTATATATGTCTGTAAATACATATATATTTATGTTTTTATATGTGTATATACAGGGAGTGCATAATTATTAGGCAAGTTGTATTTTTGAGGATTTATTTTATTATTGAACAACAACCATGTTCTCAATGAACCCAAAAAACTCCTTAATATCAAAGCTGAATATTTTTGGAAGTAGTTTTTAGTTTGTTTTTAGTTTTAGCTATTTTAGGGGGATATCTGTGTGTGCAGGTGACTATTACTGTGCATAATTATTAGGCAACTTAACAAAAAACAAATATATACCCATTTCAATTATTTATTTTTACCAGTGAAACCAATATAACATCTCAACATTCACAAATATACATTTCTGACATTCAAAAACAAAACAAAAACAAATCAGTGACCAATATAGCCACCTTTCTTTGCAAGGACACTCAAAAGCCTGCCATCCATGGATTCTGTCAGTGTTTTGATCTGTTCACCATCAACATTGCGTGCATCAGCAACCACAGCCTCCCAGACACTGTTCAGAGAGGTGTACTGTTTTCCCTCCTTGTAAATCTCACATTTGATGATGGACCACAGGTTCTCAATGGGGTTCAGATCAGGTGAACAAGGAGGCCATGTCATTAGATTTTCTTCTTTTATATCCTTTCTTGCCAGCCACGCTGTGGAGTACTTGGACGCGTGTGATGGAGCATTGTCCTGCATGAAAATCATGTTTTTCTTGAAGGATGCAGACTTCTTCCTGTACCACTGCCTGAAGAAGGTGTCTTCCAGAAACTGGCAGTAGGACTGGGAGTTGAGCTTGACTCCATCCTCAACCCGAAAAGGCCCCACAAGCTCATCTTTGATGATACCAGCCCAAACCAGTACTCCACCTCCACCTTTCTGGCGTCTGAGTCGGACTGGAGCTCTCTGCCCTTTACCAATCCAGCCACGGGCCCATCCATCTGGCCCATAAAGACTCACTCTCATTTCATCATTCCATAAAACCTTAGAAAAATCAGTCTTGAGATATTTCTTGGCCCAGTCTTGACGTTTCAGCTTGTGTGTCTTGTTCAGTGGTGGTCGTCTTTCAGCCTTTCTTACTTTGGCCATGTCTCTGAGTATTGCACACCTTGTGCTTTTGGGCACTCCAGTGATGTTGCAGCTCTGAAATATGGCCAAACTGGTGGCAAGTGGCATCTTGGCAGCTGCACGCTTGACTTTTCTCAGTTCATGGGCAGTTATTTTGCGCCTTGGTTTTTCCACACCCTTCTTGCGACCCTGTTGACTATTTTGAATGAAACGCTTGATTGTTCGATGATCACGCTTCAGAAGCTTTGCAATTTTAAGAGTGCTGCATCCCTCTGCAAGATATCTCACTATTTTTGACTTTTCTGAGCCTGTCAAGTCCTTCTTTTGACCCATTTTGCCAAAGGAAAGGAAGTTGCCTAATAATTATGCACACCTGATATAGGGTGTTGATGTCATTAGACCACACCCCTTCTCATTACAGAGATGCACATCACCTAATATGCTTAATTGGTAGTAGGCTTTCGAGCCTATACAGCTTGGAGTAAGACAACATGCATAAAGAGGATGATGTGGTCAAAATACTCATTTGCCTAATAATTCTGCACTCCCTGTATGTCTGTAAATACATTTATACATACACATGTTCACATATATAGAAATATCCTATATATATATACAAATACATCTTTAGACATGTATATGTATGTATCTCAATGTTAAAGCACTTTGCCTGCCTTTTTTTCCTAACACCTGAGACCTCATATCTTTGAGCCCTTATAACTTTTGTGTGCAATGTTTATTTTTATAATTTTTAATAGATATTGTTATTAGGAGTGTAACTGTACTTTGTATTGTATTTTTTATGTGTTTTGTGCAACTTTTTGTTTCGTTAAACAGTTAACCAGAGCTCTGAAGTAGCGGTAATCATTCTAGCGTAAATTCCACTGAAGTGATTGCATTTACTTTCAACTTATATATGGTAAGCTCGACAAGCGCAAACCCCCGCGATAAAACCCCTTATTGCTTGTGCGCAAACATTTGCGCTCTATTCCTAATCTGGCCCAAAACGTGATGTTGAGTTTAATGACATTTATAAGCTTTATGTGCTGCTGCATATATATGTATATATACCTACATAATAGACAAAACGTATGTATTTGATTTGAGAGTATGAAAACATAATTTAAATAGGCAGATACAATTTCTGATCTTTTTGCCTACTAAACTTCTAGTTATAAATGGTATGTAAATGATGTTCTAATGTATATATATATATATATATATATATATATATATATATATATATATATATTATTATTTGAAGTAGAGATATATTTGTTTACTTTTACAAATAGCAGTGAGCAGTAAAGGAAGTTGTTTTAAGTTCAAACAGACAAATTGTAGAATGCAAGTTGCAATATGTAGGACTCACCTCAACTGAGGTGAATGTCCGAATACGCAATCACCTGTCTACCATCAAATTGGGAGAGGCAACCACCCCATTGGTCAGACATTTCAAAGATACACATAATAAAAACAGTGCCACTCTGAGATGGCAAGCCATTGAAAGAATCAAAACCCCTTTAAGAGGTGGGGACAGAAATCTAATTTTGGGAAAAAAAGAGATGTATTGGATCTTTAAACTCCAAACAAGAGTGCCAAGGGGGTTGAACTCCGAATATGATCTAATAAACTATTGGCAATAGTAACAAATTAATAAACAGTACTGTAGGGTTTCACTCTTATTCACACTTTACCATAAAGCAAATACTAAGTAACCTAGACTTTTAAATTCCCTAAAATTTTACATCAAATTCTTGGGAAGTCTTTGATTGTTAGATTAAAAGTTCAGATAGATCTGCGTTACACATACACTTTCATGTACCTCAGCAGTAACAAAATAAATCATTAGATAAGGATATGAAGGGTCTCTACTATGCATTTGCATAAAGACATTAATCAGTAAGTTTAATGTATAATAAGTCACCAGTCCAGTGAAACTTATTAGAGGTCCTCCAAGCAGGAAGACTAAAACTTCATGATTTAATTTAATATAGGTTCTTTCTACAATCAGTTAAAGTTATAACATAGGTACATAACCTTCACATAAATGGAAATAATGTGCCAAACAGAATGCTTAGAAACATCGCAAAATTGAGATGTTTAATTCATTTCATATATTTTAACAAGGTTCTAATAGCTTATTAGATTCCAAATCTTCATATAACACCTTCTAATAATCTCCCGAGTCTACACTAACATGCAAACATAAGTATGTAATTTTTCAACAAAGGATAACAGTTGCCCATCAGCACAAACAAATAATCAGGTAGGGTATTAGTTAACACAGCATTCGAGTTCTAGCATTGCAAATGTGTAATTAGGTTTTAGCCAATTGGAACTAACATTGTCTTTTAAATTGTTAGCACTGATGCACTCAATCAAGCTATGATTACGGCACACAGCCGAAACATGTCAGCTTGAGTACACAGTGCTCGATGTTTTTCTGCTGCAGGACCCCTCCAGGGACTTTTTAATGGATTACCAATAAAGCTGTTTTTACTTACACATTTGACCCACGGATCGAATTCTTTCTTCAATTCTTGTGTATCTATGGCCAGGATCCGGGGTCACTAAGCTCGGCAACTTTCTTCCTAAGGGATACAGGCAACAGTGCTTACACTACGGAACTACTTCGGCGCCAGTATTGGACATCCGGCGCAAGGATCTGACGTCACTCTACCACGAGGACACGGAGGACTCCCGACACTACAGACGTCTCAGACAGCCCTGGAGCTGCACGTTGGGAGACCGAAGGAAAGAGGCAGGAGGACTGCTATATCAGAACGAAGGCCACGACAGTAATCGTGAGTTGCAAGCGGCTACACGCTGCATGGGGCTCGGTCCCCAGCACTTATACACATATCGTATTTGCTGTATAGCCTTAATCTGAATTGCACTACCTGACCCACAGACAAATTTACAAGGTGGATGAACTCTCACCAGTACTACCATTATGCTTAGAGTGAACGGTAGTGTAAGCACGTAAAGAAAGTGTTCATATATGTGTGGACTTAAAATTATATGCCTTTGTTGTAGCAACACAGACCTACTACTTTGATGTTTGATGATTTAATTTAATGCTATCTGGCAGCATTACTGTGTAGCACAACATTAAGAGCTAATTTTCAAAATGGAGGGGTCCGTAGTTAACTTTTACTCCCTACTACCGGCTGCTGAGAGGGGATATGGAGACCAAGATTTTGATACAGTATTCTCTTTGGACATTTCCACATACTCATTAAGTGAATTATTTGACAGAATGGAGCAACTACTTGTTAGAGAACACAGATTACAGTTTGATATATGGACTTTTGAAAAGTACATAAAACTCAACATCATACCAAGGGGTTTGAGGATAAGCAAGTTTCCTACATTTGAAACACAGGACTCAGAATTTATTACCAAATGGAACTTTGTATTAACAGAATGCTCATTAAGATTAATGAATTTGCTAATTAATTACAAAAGTAAAATGCTTGTAAACATTAGGCAAGAAATAGATGAGTTGCAACAAGTATTGAACAGCAAAAGAATGGAGATAGATTATCCCAAATTTGATTGCATTTTAAGATCTGCACTCACAGAGTCTAAAAACATTATCCTCAACCGCAAACACATAAAATATCAAAGAGATCAACTTGATTATGATACACAATCAGTTTATATATGGAATCACAATAATAGGAGACAAGGTGGGAGGTCAAATAGCAGAAGAGGGAGATCACGGAGCAGGAACAGAGGAAGAGGGAGAGGAATCAATTCTAATTCCAGCAGTACCTATACAGGCCCAGGCAGAATCACAGACAGTGAATTTGAGTCAGGGGGAGAAACGGGAGCTTCAAGTGGGGAAGAGCAGGAGATTGCACCCAAAGGGATATTAAAAAATACACACAAGCAGGTTACACTTCAGGAAAGTGCCCCAGAAATAACACAAGTAAAAAAGAACAAAAACAATCCAAAAAATAATCCCCACTCACATAACACACAGAAAAGTGGCACAGTATCAAAGTATGTGGGCAGTACCGGTCAACAGATAACTAGCAATATTTCCAATGAGGGGGAAGACCGCAGGGAATTTGAGCAGGTTTTTCACCAAGCTCAGGACAAAACTGGAATAGGTCAGCACAAACAGAACAGGTATCCCAAAAGAGGAAACAGAGCAACGAAATACCAATAAAAGAGTATAATGTTATCAACCTCTCCTCAATTACTTTGACACACACACAATTGAAAGTACTCAGTCTGGGTTTAAATTTTGCCCCCTCTTGTTCTTTTGATCTTTTCAGGACCATGCTGGATGTTAACAGATTAATTAGAAATCTCACCCTGAGAAAACATTTTCATGGGAGTAATGAGATGAGGGTTGAGGACCCTGGGATCACAACTTCACTCCAGCATGGCCCTGAAAACTCACAGCACCTGGGCTTCTCAGAAACTTGTGATCTTATCGCACTACAGAACTTGGCAACTACAGGAGAAATAGAAAATCCCACACATACGGTTAAGAACTTTAATGGCTTTAAGAATAAATCCACATTCTATCCAATACAATCTAGGGGTTCCATCCTAGAAACTTTTTACAATAGGATAGAACAAGATCTCACACAACTGTCTTATATGACGGATAGAGGTGAGCACAAAGCGAATTTATCACATAAAGAGAAACAAGCTCTATTAGAGCTACAGAAAAACAAAAACCTCATTATCCGCTCAGCGGACAAGGGGGGATCGGTGGTAGTTCAGGACAGAAGTGCTTACATTAGTGAGGCAGAGCGACAACTCAATGATACCAACAACTATGCAAGGCTTACAGGGGATCCCACTGTTCCCTTTCAAAAGGAACTGAGATCACTTTTGGACGATGGTCTGGAGGATGGGCACCTGAACTTAAACACACATGATTTTCTTTTTGTAAAGAATCCGGTTGTGCCCATCTTCCACCATCTTCCAAAGGTGCACAAGAGCTTGACGGATGTTCAGGGACGGCCTATTGTGAGCGGCATAGGGTCACTCCTTGAACATCTGTCACAATGGCTTGATGCAATCCTCTATCCATTTGTGGTCCGCTTACAGAGCCACATAAGAGATACGAAAGATTTATTGAATCTCATGGAAGACTTCAATTGGGAAAGCCAATTCAAGTGGCTGACAATTGATGTCACGGCTCTGTACTCTTCTATTCCACATGGAGAAGGTGTAAAAGCTATAACCTTCTTTCTAGAGGAATTTTCCCATTTTGACGAAACATTTATCAGGTATATTCTGAGAGTCACCTTATTTCTTCTCAATCATAATTATTTCAGGTTCAATGAGGACTTTTTTCTCCAGAGGTGTGGGACAGCAATGGGGGCCAAATTTGCGCCCTCATACGCCAATCTTTTCATGGGTTGGTGGGAGCTGTCCCACATCTATGGAGAAGAAAATAATCATAAGCAATGTATCGCCTTTTATAGGCGATACATAGATGATCTCTTGCTTGTTTGGCAGGGTACAGATGAAGAAATGTCTGACTTCATGCTCAAATTGAATAATAATAGCACAGGTCTCAGATTTACTCATGAGACAAACATTAGTCAGATAAATTTTCTAGACCTTACATTAACAGCTGCTGAAAATGGCAGAGTTAGAACAAGTACCTATCGGAAACCAATTACAAAAAACACTTTGCTTCATGCAAAGAGTTGCCATCCAAAGCAAGTTCCGCTGGCAGTGGCCAAAGGTGAACTCATCAGAATAAAAAGAAACTGTACGGATGAGAACACTTATCAGGCACAAAGCAGAGATCTGGAGAAGAGACTCCTGCAAAGGGGCTATCCCAAATATACTGTCAAGCAAGCAAAGTCACAGGTAGACAGACTGGATAGGAAGGCACTTTTGCAAGGATCGCTAAGATCCCCTAATCCATCCACTCAGGAAGAAAAAGTTACATTTGTAACAGATTACAGCACAGAGTATAAGAACATCTGTGGTATAATTAACAAACACTTCCATCTACTTAAAGCTGATGACAGACTTGTAGACAGTGTGGACAGGGGTCTTAGATGCTCTTATCGAAAAAGCAAAACTATAGGAAATTATGTGGCACCATCTGAATTGCCCAGGATAACAGGCACAGACGAAAGTTCTTGGCTAAGGCACAGGGGGATGTACAGATGTGGTAGGGCCAGATGCAAACCGTGTGAGAAAGCAATTATCTCGAATGAATTTCGTTCAGAAGTCACAGGTGAAGTGTTCAAAATAACCTCCTGCCTAAACTGTACATCCTCCTATGTCATATATGTTTTATCCTGTGTAGAATGCAAGTTGCAATATGTAGGACTCACCTCAACTGAGGTGAATGTCCGAATACGCAATCACCTGTCTACCATCAAATTGGGAGAGGCAACCACCCCATTGGTCAGACATTTCAAAGATACACATAATAAAAACAGTGCCACTCTGAGATGGCAAGCCATTGAAAGAATCAAAACCCCTTTAAGAGGTGGGGACAGAAATCTAATTTTGGGAAAAAAAGAGATGTATTGGATCTTTAAACTCCAAACAAGAGTGCCAAGGGGGTTGAACTCCGAATATGATCTAATAAACTATTGGCAATAGTAACAAATTAATAAACAGTACTGTAGGGTTTCACTCTTATTCACACTTTACCATAAAGCAAATACTAAGTAACCTAGACTTTTAAATTCCCTAAAATTTTACATCAAATTCTTGGGAAGTCTTTGATTGTTAGATTAAAAGTTCAGATAGATCTGCGTTACACATACACTTTCATGTACCTCAGCAGTAACAAAATAAATCATTAGATAAGGATATGAAGGGTCTCTACTATGCATTTGCATAAAGACATTAATCAGTAAGTTTAATGTATAATAAGTCACCAGTCCAGTGAAACTTATTAGAGGTCCTCCAAGCAGGAAGACTAAAACTTCATGATTTAATTTAATATAGGTTCTTTCTACAATCAGTTAAAGTTATAACATAGGTACATAACCTTCACATAAATGGAAATAATGTGCCAAACAGAATGCTTAGAAACATCGCAAAATTGAGATGTTTAATTCATTTCATATATTTTAACAAGGTTCTAATAGCTTATTAGATTCCAAATCTTCATATAACACCTTCTAATAATCTCCCGAGTCTACACTAACATGCAAACATAAGTATGTAATTTTTCAACAAAGGATAACAGTTGCCCATCAGCACAAACAAATAATCAGGTAGGGTATTAGTTAACACAGCATTCGAGTTCTAGCATTGCAAATGTGTAATTAGGTTTTAGCCAATTGGAACTAACATTGTCTTTTAAATTGTTAGCACTGATGCACTCAATCAAGCTATGATTACGGCACACAGCCGAAACATGTCAGCTTGAGTACACAGTGCTCGATGTTTTTCTGCTGCAGGACCCCTCCAGGGACTTTTTAATGGATTACCAATAAAGCTGTTTTTACTTACACATTTGACCCACGGATCGAATTCTTTCTTCAATTCTTGTGTATATATATATATATATATATATATATATATATATATATATATTATTATTTGAAGTAGAGATATATTTGTTTACTTTTACAAATAGCAGTGAGCAGTAAAGGAAGTTGTTTTAAGTTCAAACAGACAAATTACAGGAAAGTTAACAGGTTCTGAATTGCTTTAGGATGACTAAACACAAAAATATTCTACATTTGCTCAAGGTGTAGTTCCTGATAGACCAGTTGTGACAAATTTAAGCCTGATATGTAAAAAAAAAAAAAATGAAAAGAAAGAATCGAAAGTCTTTCACAAAACCCTCTCTTTAAGAATTGCAGCAATGTAGTATTCATTATTATGTGCCCACCCATAATTAAGTACACTGAGATCTTTCACACCCTCCCCTAAAGCAAAAATGTTCTTGTTCTCTCACATGGGAATCAGTTTTATGAACGTTTCAAAGATGAATCATTTCCTTTACTATAAGCACAGATAAGTGTAGTGCTTTTAAGCATTAATATTAGCCAATAAACCAATGTTAGGAGGACTGAGATAACTAATCTTTTCTCCGTAGGAGGAGAATAGATTCACGAGCCCGGAACATGTGAAAAGATAAGTAATGTAAAATAATTCACTGATTGTAAATGAATTGCAGCAATTAAAACCATAAACGTATCTCAACAATTCATGTTCTTATTTTTTTGTCATGAGTACAATTCAATAAAAACTTTAGTTGTTTCAGCAGTTCACAAGAATTTACAACCACCTACAAATGGATATAAAAGTTCTCTGGCAATTGTGCTGTTATTTACCTGAAACAACAGATTAAAAGAAAATAAATTAGCTCTATGGAATTTGGCCGTACTTTATAAATAAAAGATAATAGTTAATGCTAATAATAATAAACTAATAATAATAAACGTGAGTTGTATGCAGGAGTTGTACAGTCTCAGCGTACTATTGTAACAAACTTTGAAATGCAAAATGTAATATAAAAAATGAAAAGAAAATATACAGCCTTTTTTAAACATGTTTGGCATGTACAAGTGTGGTTAGCCTGAGACTGGTACATAATCTCTGATGCCCTAGATTAAAGGGACATTAAACACTAAATAAATGCTAGATAGAATTATGCATTCTAAGAAAATGTTAGTCTGAAAATAACATTTAGTATTGTTTAAATCTTAATTTACTGTTTAAATAGTGACAAAATAAGTTTAAAATTTTAGAGTCTATAAAACAATGGACGCTGCCATGTTGTAACTTAGGTTACCTTCTCTGCTGTGGCCAATTAGAGACAGTTATAAATAGGTCACTAGAGTGTGCAGCCAATGGCTGTGTGGAATATAACACTGCTCTGCACTTCCATTTCTCACAGGAACTAAAAAGCTCACAATTTCAGAATGGAATAACAGGAAAAGGACAAAAAATAAGTAGTGAAAGTATATTACAAACTTTTTTTTTTTTATACAGTTTATTATTTTATATTAACATCTTAAAGTGTTAATGTACCTTTAAAGGGACATTCCAGCCAAAATTGGAATCCACATGGATGCATTTCAATTTTGAATGGAATCATCTTTGTAATATACATGTATTTTAAAAAAAATGATTCTATTAAAAGCTGTAGCTGTTTAAAATGTGTATTTAAGTATGCACCTTGCACCAGCATTTTAAACACAGCACTTGCTCGTAGATCGCATGATGCTTGTACCATCTGGTAATGACTCAATTTGTTCATTGCTGACATGATATAAGCTTTACTGGCATTCTGAGCAGCTGCAGTATTTAAAATGTTAGTGCTCTGAGAATATCTAGCTATACTTCATATATGAATCGAATATATAGAGGCGCTGATCTTGAATCTCGTGTATATGGACGTACACACTGAAGAAAGAAAAACTTGGCTTGTGATTTGCAGAAGTTAACAACAAATTAATGTGCAGTATACTCACTCCGAAAAATTCAGAGTTCAGCTTCTTCGAAAGGTTTTTCTGTCTCAACTTTCCCAATTTCCACACTGTATTTGTGTCTGTGGATAATGAAAATTGCACTGCAGGTAATTGAATCTTTTGCTTGATAAAAAGTGCAATATACTCACTCCGATAAATTTCGGAATCCGGCTCCTCAGAACGTATTGTGTAGTTTGAAATTACTTCCAAAAAGGCAGCAAAAATACTTGTTGTGGTAAAAAACAAATATTTATTAAAACATAATAAAATGCTCTTATTTATCTTGGCTCTACGCGTTTCAACGACAGTGTCGTCTTTTTCAAGAGCAGTAAAAACAATTGGAAGTGCCAAAATTCCAGCCAAAATTGGAATCCACATGGATGCATTTCAATTTTGAATGGAATCATCTTTGTAATATACATGTATTTTAAAAAAATGATTCTAATAAAAGCTGTAGCTGTTTAAAATGTGTATTTAAGTATGCACCTTGCACCAGCATTTTAAACACAGCACTTGCTCGTAGATCGCATGATGCTTGTACCATCTGGTAATGACTCAATTTGTTCATTGCTGACATGATATAAGCTTTACTGGCATTCTGAGCAGCTGCAGTATTTAAAATGTTAGTGCTCTGAGAATATCTAGCTATACTTCATATATATGTTCTCTGTTCTATATGTTCATATATACTCTATGCACGTGCATACTTCACATGCACGTGCATAGACAAATGTTAACAGTAAAACAGTAATAACTTTTACTAGAAGCATTTTTGTCAATACATGTATACTGCAAATATGTTTCTATTCAAAGATGTAATTCATCTATGTGCATTTAAATTTTGACCGGAATATCACCTCCCTGATTCCCCCTCAAACAGCTCTTTAACTCTCCCCCCTCACCAGATGTCTCCATCTTAGTACCTGGAACAGATGTACGAGTGAAGGAGCGCCTCAAATATGAGGCTTAAAGGGACACTGAACCCAAATGTTTTCTTTAATGATTAAGATAGAGCCTGCAATTTTAATCAACTTTCTAATTTACTCCTATTATCATTTTTTCTTCGTTCTCTTGCTATCTTTATTTGAATAAGAAGGAATCTAAGCTAAGGAGCCTGCAAATTTTTGGTTCAGACCATGGACAGCACTTGTTTATTGGTGCTGACCAATCAGCAAGGACAACCCAGTTTGTTCACCAAAAATGGGCCGGCATCTAAACTTACATTCTTGCTTTTCAAATAAACATGCCAAGAGAATGAAGAAAATTTTATAATAGGTGTAAATTAGAAAGTTGCCTAAAATTGCATGCTCTATCTGAATCACGAAAGAAAAAATCTGGGTTCAGTGTCCCTTTAACCCCTTAAGGACCAGCGACGTACCCTGTATGTCACTGGCCTTTTTTTGGGACTTGATTGTTTTATAGCACGGTCTTGCCACCAGCGTTGAGACTGTTCTATTCCACAAAGCCTGCTGGAGGGAGGGCATTAATAGCGTGTTCTTGCTAGACTTGTGCTATTATGTCCTGAAAAAACCCTTAACAACCAGTGACATACAGGGTACATTGTGGTCATTAAGGGGTTAAGTATACTTGGGCAGAGAGTTCAACACTGTTTGAAGGTGTTGCACAGTATCACAAGATATATCTTAAAATGTATTATTAGATTATTGCACAAAGCAAATTCCTAGTAAAAGAGGGAATAAAAAATGATTCTGATGTTGGTATAAATTGACTTAATGCTATACAATTACATTATAGGATTAATTATCTACACAATGTAACAGTGGCAAATATTGCAAAAATGTGTGGCAATATGTATTATGTAGCAATATATATTATGATGGCAAAGTTGCAACGTGTGCTGCGTTATGCACAAAGGCAAATAAAGTTTTGTTGTCTCAAACAAAATGGCTATACATTAGAAATAACTTTACATTAACAAATGGTATTTAATAAAATTAAACATCGATAAAATTCAACATTAGATCAACATTTTACAATAATGATGAACAAATGTATACAGGTACTACTAGGGTTGTATGTTGGAACCTGAAATGGAAAAGATTTGCCGATCTTAGATAATGTGTGCACAGAGGATGTGTCGGTATGCAAAAAGAAAAGCAAATGTGTGAAAAAAATAGAGGCTGCCCTTTATATACAATCTTTACATCCATCTTAGTACCTTGTTTGTATGTTTGTTTGTTTTTTATATTTACTATTTTTGCTTTTTTTTCTATAGTATGGTGGTCCCCCCTCCACCTCCCCCTCTCAATATATTATCACTGAGACCCCCCTACCTCACTCCTATTTTCATACTGCAGCATCCTTCCCTCCCTCTTCCTTCCATTTCCTTTCTGTAGCGTAAGGCCCCACCCACACCCTCCTTCCCTCCCATACCAACAGTCGGCCACAATGGAGATCATTACAGACAGTGACAGATTGTCCCGTGTTTCCGGCGAGCCTTCAGGCTCACTGGAAACAGAAGTTATGAAGCAGCGGTTTAAAAACCGCTGCTCCATAACCTGTCCACCTGCTCTGAGGCCGAGGACAGAAATCGCCAGAAATCAATCGTATTCAATCTGGTTGATTGACACCCCCTGCTAGCCGCAAATCTGCAGAGGGTGGCATTGCACCATCAGTTCACAAGAACTGCTTGTGCAATGATAAATGCCGAGAGCGTATGCTGTCGGCATTTATCGATGTGCAGCAGACATTATCCACTATATCGGATCATGTCCGCTCGCACAATCATAAATATGCACCATTGAAGTACTAAATCAGGAGGAATTAGAGTATACTTCTTCCAAACCTAGTTCATCGAATTTTTTAGAGGGGGGCAAAGAAAGATCTCACGACCCTCCGAAGGGCAAAAGGAGAAGAGAGGGAGTAGAGGAAGAAGAAGTAGAAGATTAAAATCTATAGTTACTAAACCTAATGACGAATTTACTAATACAGGTATCTTTAACATTAGTGATACACCATTAAACAAGGAACAAGAATCCATTTTGAAAAAAGGATTATCATTTGCCCCCACATCTAAGCTTAATAAATTCGAACACCTCATCAACGTTAATCAATTTATCAGAAAATTAACTCTGAAAAAATACTTCATTAAACATCCAGTTTCCTACACAAACACAGTTAATCATAGCTACCAACATACAGAATTAAAACCCAAATCGACCTTTTTTCCTACACAAGAAAAAGGAAATTTTGTACAGTCTTTTGAAAAATTGGTAAGAGAAGATTTGGATAAATTAAATATAAATGAAAATAAGAATATAAATTGGAATTTATCTGTGAGAGAAAAGAAAGTTCTGAAAGATTTGCAAATGAGAAAAGATATAGTAATTAAACAAGCGGATAAGGGGGGAGGAGTTGTTATTATGAACCATGCATACTATATTGAAGAAGCAAATAGATTGTTATCAGATATCACAACATATAAAAAACTTAGGGATGACCCGGGAAATAAATATCAGAAAGAATTGATTAAACTGTTAGAAAAGGCTAAAGAGGCTAATCTACTTACTGAAACAGAATTTAAATATCTTTCCGTTACAGATTTTAGAACCCCAATTCTTTATTTTTTACCCAAAATACATAAAAATATTAATAAACCTCCAGGTCGCCCAATCATATCGGGGATTGAATCCATAACTTCAAACTTGTCTCAATATATAGATATCTTCTTACAGAATTATGTTAAAAACCTTCCCTCATACCTCTCAGATTGGACACATTTCTTAAATATTATTAAACATCATAAATGGGAAAAAGATCATATGCTAGTAACCTGCAATGTTAGTTCATTGTATACTAATATTGATCATAAGTTGGGAACACAGGCGGTCAAAACATATCTTGATGGAGATGAGAATATGACAGACATACAGGGCAAATTTTTAATAGAATGTATTGAATTCATTATTACAAACAATTATTTTAAATTTGAGGATACATATTACCTTCAAATCAAAGGGACAGCAATGGGCACAAGGTTCGCACCCAGTTATGCCAACTTATTCATGGGAATATTTGAACAGAATCATCTTCAATATTCACCATGGGGTGCGAACCTTGTGCTCTACAGACGCTTTATCGACGATATGTTTTTCATCTGGAAGGGGGACTTTGAACTCTTAAATCTTTTCATTGAAGATCTCAATACAAATACCTATGGACTCTCATTCACACATGAGTGTAGTACATTTAAAATCAACTTCCTAGATGTTGAAATAGAAGAAATAAATAACGAAATAAGGACACGTACTTTTTTCAAAAAAATAGACTCCAATAACTATATCGACTCTAGCAGTTGTCATCATATTAATTGGAAAAAAAACATCCCTAAAGGCCAGTTGTTACGCCTAAGGAAAAATTGTACTGAGATACAGGACTATGAAAAACAATCAAAAACTCTAATAGAATTGAATTAATTGCAGAAGATGTGAGAAGTACAAACAGAGAAGATTTACTATCAAAGAAGAATAAAGATACTGATAAAAAGTTTGATATGGGAATTCCAATTATAACAACATATTCCACACAATACAAACTCTTTCAAAATATAATTAAAAAACACTGGCATCTTCTATTAAAAGATCCTATTTTGGGCCAAACATTACACAAACAGCCAAAATTTATTTATAAAAAAACTAGAAACTTGAAATCTATTTTAGCCCCTAGTGAAATTAAAAACACTAAAAATAAAATAATGTTTGATAGAGGGATATTAGATCAGAAGGGAGAAAAAATTGAAGGTTTTTACCCCTGCCATGGTTGCAAATCTTGCAAATATAGCACTAAACTAAAAAACATCAAATCTGACAAAACAGGGAGAGAGATTAAAATTTCTGACATAATCAGATGTACAGATATTAATGTTATATATCTGATCCAATGCCAGTGCAATTTAAAATACTTTGGTCAAACAAGTAGAAAACTCAAAGACCGCATAAGAGAGCATATATTGGCTATTGAACATGAAAAAGTTGACACTATCCTCTATAAACATTTCAAAGAAATACATCAAGGTAGACTAGAGGATTTTAAGTTCTGGGGCATTAGGAAAATATTACCAGATGGGAGAAGAGGAAATATGGGGAAAAAACTTCAGAAACAAGAAGCAGAATTCATTTATAACTTTGGGACATTACACCCCAATGGCCTCAATAATGAACTAGATCTACATTTTCTGATATAAATTCCTACAAAATGATTACAATCCCAATTTCTAAACCCTGTACTTTAGTCAGACTAGAGGGTATTCTCCACAAACAGAATTATGATTTTTTTAAAAAGAATTTTATAGTCATTATGAGTCATATGTACTAACCCTATATATCAAGATTTTTTTACTTATCATATATACCAAATTTTGAAAAAATAATGGTTAATCTCCTTTTATATATTTCTTTCATTATGTATATCATATGGGTTAATCACTGACACATTGAGGTTTTTATTATATATTCAGATGTTCTCTCTAAATCGTTGGTGAATTGATATAATAATGGAGTATAGAGATGAATGTTATATGCCGATTGACAGGCTGGGAGCTCTCTCAAACCATTGATGAGCATACTAGTAATCCAATATAGAGTTGAATATCACATGCTCATGAGTGACCATTGGACATGTGGTGGCTTAATATCTTTAGACACTGGCTCAATATTTTTAGACACAGGCTCATTATATATAGCATATATATATATGTTTTTTATATATATAAAAAAAATTTTTTATATATGTATATTCATTTCTTATATATATATATTTATACTTCCATTTTTTATTTTTAGTTCATTTTTAGATATATTTTTTTATATATAAAAATCTTATATATTTTTTCTTGTTTAATCTATTTTTTATCCTCTAGTTCATTTTTTTAAGGCATCTGGGGAAGAAATATAACATAATATATAATATATATATATTTCTTCACATTTTTTATTTTTTAAAACCCCATTCCTTTAAACTAATTTTTGAAAGAAAAACATCCATTCTTCATTATGAAAGTTCAATCTTTTCCATAAAGTATAATAAATTACTAACACACGTTTAAGGTATATATGATGGCAAAATGACGGATTAAAGGATACAAATAACAATATTAAGTGATGACCTTTCTATAACTACAAGGTAACTTGCACACGTTAACAAAATTTTGTTCCAACCATGAAGGGTTAACAGGAAACCCTTTAAATACCTGGGAGAAGCCGGATCTGGTATACTTGATAAAGGCTTGTGTCCTTAAAGCCGAAACGCGTAGAAGATAACCAGCTCCAGCATTTACTCTTCAAATAACTGGCCAGTTATAGTTTTCTTTTGCTCCCAAAACCATCCATCTGAAAGTGGAAATTCTTCAACTCACTGGACGATAGGAGCTTCGTGGCAGATCGCGGAAAAAGATTTCTTTCACCTTTTTACCGATACTAAGGAAGGTATGTGAGGATCGGACCCTTCGTTACACAGCTACTTCCGGTCCAGAGAAAAACGCCGCTGCACACTATTATCGGCGTCGCTGCAAACAGAACTACTGTAGGATCGGGTAAGAAATTCTTTTCATTTGTATGTCTATGAAGATAATATAACATACACAAGATTGTAGAAAGAATTCTTGCCCCTTATGAAAAGTTTTCACGCAACACATATAAATATATGTCAAGAGATTTACCTTAAAATTGCAAGTGAGCCCCTGTGAAACAACATTGGTTGCTCCGCTTCTAAAGGAATTGCACCTTAATAAGAATTTGCAACATTGTTACAGAAGAAGATTCATATATACCTTAATTGATACACACTATCAGAATTTTCGGATTACAAGTTTTTATGGCTATAGTGCAACAATAGCAACATTATAAGCTTTTCCAGGAAATGATATATAACTCCTAGGATTGTTGTGAAGATTAAAAGATCCACGTGGGAACCTAGAGACTTTACATATACATCCAGGAACACAGTCTTATCCAAAGAAGTTGATTGCACACAAAGCTTCAAGTGTCAGTTTTTATTACCCCTCCTTTTTTTTGCTGCAGCAATTTTAAAACGTAAATTTTAAACAGACATATTGTTTTTGCATATATTTTTTATTCTTTCATATATTTTTTACATTTTTCAAATATTTTTTCTTATTTTTTCTATTTTTTCTTACTTTTTTTTTTTTTTTTTTTTACTTTTTTCTTTTGTTCATTTTTTCTGAACTATTTCGATTTTTTCCCTTTTTTTGAGCCTTTTTAAGTGTCTATTGATATTATTATTACATTTTTCTGAAGTATATTGCGCTCACTGGATTTCCAACCAGCATCCAGTAAATATATATCCATACTATAGAATCCAGCCACCAAGTCACGTATCCAGCAACTATTGGGTTTCAACACATTTTTTATTATATTGAACACATTATATATTATCATTATTGTGTTTCAATATATTTATATTTATATTTTTTTTCAATAAAATATTTTATTTATTCACTCTTCTAATACTTGTGTATGGTAAAATTATTTCCACAAAACACTCTTTTAATATTATTACGTTGATTCACATTATTTGATTGTATAAAATTATCACTTTCCAACTTATTTTAAGACAGCTAGCCGTAGGCGCCACCTCTAACTCTTTTTGTCGTTCTGTCTAGCATCCAAGGTTGCAAATTTGTGAGATTTTTTGCAGACCTAGAGGTAGGCCAGTCTGTCCCACTTAACAGTTGATACACACCCCTTGTTTCTTGGTTTTACACTAATATCTCACAAGTGTTATCAGCTGTTTTTTCACATTTTAATATATCACGTTCACAATCACATTTATTCATTCACAACTGATTACATCACAACACTATTCCAAGTAACACAGAAGTTTTTTCGAATATTCTCTAGATACTATTTAGCAATTTTACGAAGCACGTTTTTTCACATTTTCTTATATTATTAGTAAAAGATTAAGAAATTAGTTCACATAAAAGAAATATGGAGATTTTCCAAATAAGAGATAATCTACTATCAGCAATTGATAATTCTATTGATAATAATGAACCAATCTCGCCTGAAATAATTAATTCTAATATAGATAAAACCTTGACTCTTGAAAGTCTTGAAAAATTACTTGTTAAAGAATTGAAAATTAAGACTGAACTAAAGTTTATGGAAAAATATATTAAAACTGGAATGGTGCCGAGAGGATTAAGATTAAAAAAGGATTGCACCTTTGAATTGAAGACACCATTAAAAATCGAATGGTTTGATGTTTTAGAAAAAGCATCTCTGGACTTGATTAAAATCATTATCAGATCCAGAGAGAGTGCTATAAAAGAAATTAATGAAGAAATTTCCAAACATAAATTATATTTAGAAACAAAGAAAAATCAGAGCAATCTACAAGAAAAACAGAAAGAGGTTATTCATAATTTAGAAGAACTTAATAAAGATTTATTAAACATCAAATGGAATAAATTCTATAGAGACCAGGAAGATTATCAATATGAACAAATAACAGACACAGATCAGGAAATTACTGTACAACAAAAAAATAATAAATCATTATTAAGTAAGAAAAAAGAGAAAAAACTACAAATAGATACTAATGATTCATCTGTTGATATAGAAGAACTAGATACAGAAACTAGAGATAATAAATCAAGGAGACCCCATTTTACCAATGAGAATAAAAAGAGAGGAGAGTCTCATAATTTTAATAGAGATAATCAAAGAGAAACCATTCAAAATACTAATCGAAATTACTATAAGGTGGGTGAAAATCTGAGAACAAACACCTATAATGAAAATTATGACACAAGAAGAGATGAAGGTCTAGAAAGGAGAAGGGACCAGTCTAGGGAATTTAAAGTATCGTATGACAATAGAAGATCCAGACAAGACTATAATAAGGATTACACCCCTTACTATCCAAGAGGTAGAAATTTTAATAACAGAGAATATAACCCAAGATACCAGTCTCATTATAATAGAGAACAGTATAGAAATGATTCCTGGAATGATAGACAGAATGGGAATTATTATAGACAAGACTATAGAAACCACTGGAAGGGAGAGAATGATAGACAAGTATATGGTAATTCTTACGATAGACGAAAGGAGGAATATACAAATAGAGGTTGGTATGATGACAATAGAGGAGAATACCACAAGAGAATGGGAGAAAGAAAACAAGAGAAAACACAACAAAATTGGAAAGTACCAACATATAATAGATATGAAGTACTAAATCAGGAGGAATTAGAGTATACTTCTTCCAAACCTAGTTCATCGAATTTTTTAGAGGGGGGCAAAGAAAGATCTCACGACCCTCCGAAGGGCAAAAGGAGAAGAGAGGGAGTAGAGGAAGAAGAAGTAGAAGATTAAAATCTATAGTTACTAAACCTAATGACGAATTTACTAATACAGGTATCTTTAACATTAGTGATACACCATTAAACAAGGAACAAGATTCCATTTTGAAAAAAGGATTATCATTTGCCCCCACATCTAAGCTTAATAAATTCGAACACCTCATCAACGTTAATCAATTTATCAGAAAATTAACTCTGAAAAAATACTTCATTAAACATCCAGTTTCCTACACAAACACAGTTAATCATAGCTACCAACATACAGAATTAAAACCCAAATCGACCTTTTTTCCTACACAAGAAAAAGGAAATTTTGTACAGTCTTTTGAAAAATTGGTAAGAGAAGATTTGGATAAATTAAATATAAATGAAAATAAGAATATAAATTGGAATTTATCTGTGAGAGAAAAGAAAGTTCTGAAAGATTTGCAAATGAGAAAAGATATAGTAATTAAACAAGAGGATAAGGGGGGAGGAGTTGTTATTATGAACCATGCATACTATATTGAAGAAGCAAATAGATTGTTATCAGATATCACAACATATAAAAAACTTAGGGATGACCCGGGAAATAAATATCAGAAAGAATTGATTAAACTGTTAGAAAAGGCTAAAGAGGCTAATCTACTTACTGAAACAGAATTTAAATATCTTTCTGTTACAGATTTTAGAACCCCAATTCTTTATTTTTTACCCAAAATACATAAAAATATTAATAAACCTCCAGGTCGCCCAATCATATCGGGGATTGAATCCATAACTTCAAACTTGTCTCAATATATAGATATCTTCTTACAGAATTATGTTAAAAACCTTCCCTCATACCTCTCAGATTGGACACATTTCTTAAATATTATTAAACATCATAAATGGGAAAAAGATCATATACTAGTAACCTGCGATGTTAGTTCATTGTATACTAATATTGATCATAAGTTGGGAACACAGGCGGTCAAAACATATCTTGATGGAGATGAGAATATGACAGACATACAGGGCAAATTTTTAATAGAATGTATTGAATTCATTCTTACAAACAATTATTTTAAATTTGAGGATACATATTACCTTCAAATCAAAGGGACAGCGATGGGCACAAGGTTCGCACCCAGTTATGCCAACTTATTCATGGGAATATTTGAACAGAATCATCTTCAATATTCACCATGGGGTGCGAACCTTGTGCTCTACAGACGCTTTATCAATAATATGTTTTTCATCTGGAAGGGGGACTTTGAACTCTTAAATCTTTTCATTGAAGATCTCAATACAAATACCTATGGACTCTCATTCACACATGAGTGTAGTACATTTAAAATCAACTTCCTAGATGTTGAAATAGAAGTAATAAATAACTAAATAAGGACACGTACTTTTTTCAAAAAAATAGACTCCAATAACTATATCGACTCTAGCAGTTGTCATCATATTAATTGGAAAAAAAACATCCCTAAAGGCCAGTTGTTACGCCTATGGAAAAATTGTACTGAGATACAGGACTATGAAAAACAATCAAAAACTCTAATAGAGAGATTTGAACAAAAAGGTTATGATAGGAAAAGAATTGAATTAATTGCAGAAGATGTGAGAAGTACAAACAGAGAAGATTTACTATCAAAGAAGAATAAAGATACTGATAAAAAGTTTGATATGGGAATTCCAATTATAACAACATATTCCACACAATACAAACTCTTTCAAAATATAATTAAAAAACACTGGCATCTTCTATTAAAAGATCCTATTTTGGGCCAAACATTACACAAACAGCCAAAATTTATTTATAAAAAAACTAGAAACTTGAAATCTATTTTAGCCCCTAGTGAAATTAAAAACACTAAAAATAAAATAATGTTTGATAGAGGGATATTAGATCAGAAGGGAGAAAAAATTGAAGGTTTTTACCCCTGCCATGGTTGCAAATCTTGCAAATATAGCACTAAACTAAAAAACATCAAATCTGACAAAACAGGGAGAGAGATTAAAATTTCTGACATAATCAGATGTACAGATATTAATGTTATATATCTGATCCAATGCCAGTGCAATTTAAAATACTTTGGTCAAACGAGTAGAAAACTCAAAGACCGCATAAGAGAGCATATATTGGCTATTGAACATGAAAAAGTTGACACTATCCTCTATAAACATTTCAAAGAAATACATCAAGGTAGACTAGAGGATTTTAAGTTCTGGGGCATTAGGAAAATATTACCAGATGGGAGAAGAGGAAATATGGGGAAAAAACTTCAGAAACAAGAAGCAGAATTCATTTATAACTTCGGGACATTACACCCCAATGGCCTCAATAATGAACTAGATCTACATTTTCTGATATAAATTCCTACAAAATGATTACAATCCCAATTTCTAAACCCTGTACTTTAGTCAGACTAGAGGGTATTCTCCACAAACAGAATTATGATTTTTTAAAAAAGAATTTTATAGTCATTATGAGTCATATGTACTAACCCTATATATCAAGATTTTTTTACTTATCATATATACCAAATTTTGAAAAAATAATGGTTAATCTCCTTTTATATATTTCTTTCATTATGTATATCATATGGGTTAATCACTGACACATTGAGGTTTTTATTATATATTCAGATGTTCTCTCTAAATCGTTGGTGAATTGATATAATAATGGAGTATAGAGATGAATGTTATATGCCGATTGACAGGCTGGGAGCTCTCTCAAACCATTGATGAGCATACTAGTAATCCAATATAGAGTTGAATATCACATGCTCATGAGTGACCATTGGACATGTGGTGGCTTAATATCTTTAGACACTGGCTCAATATTTTTAGACACAGGCTCATTATATATAGCATATATATATATGTTTTTTATATATATAAAAAAAATTTTTTATATATGTATATTCATTTCTTATATATATATATTTATACTTCCATTTTTTATTTTTAGTTCATTTTTAGATATATTTTTTTATATATAAAAATCTTATATATTTTTTCTTGTTTAATTTATTTTTTATCCTCTAGTTCATTTTTTTAAGGCATCTGGGGAAGAAATATAACATAATATATAATATATATATATTTCTTCACATTTTTCATTTTTTAAAACCCCATTCCTTTAAGCTAATTTTTGAAAGAAAAACATCCATTCTTCATTATGAAAGTTCAATCTTTTCCATAAAGTATAATAAATTACTAACACACGTTTAAGGTATATATGATGGCAAAATGACGGATTAAAGGATACAAATAACAATATTAAGTGATGACCTTTCTATAACTACAAGGTAACTTGCACACGTTAACAAAATTTTGTTCCAACCATGAAGGGTTAACAGGAAACCCTTTAAATACCTGGGAGAAGCCGGATCTGGTATACTTGATAAAGGCTTGTGTCCTTAAAGCCGAAACGCGTAGAAGATAACCAGCTCCAGCATTTACTCTTCAAATAACTGGCCAGTTATAGTTTTCTTTTGCTCCCAAAACCGTCCATCTGAAAGTGGAAATTCTTCAACTCACCGGACGATAGGAGCTTCGTGGCAGATCGCGGAAAAAGATTTCTTTCACCTTTTTACCGATACTAAGGAAGGTATGTGAGGATCGGACCCTTCATTACACAGCTACTTCCGGTCCAGAGAAAAACGCCGCTACACACTATTATCGGCGTCGCTGCAAACAGAACTACTGTAGGATCGGGTAAGAAATTCTTTTCATTTGTATGTCTATGAAGATAATATAACATACACAAGATTGTAGAAAGAATTCTTGCCCCTTATGAAAAGTTTTCACGCAACACATATAAATATATGTCAAGAGATTTACCTTAAAATTGCAAGTGAGCCCCTGTGAAACAACATTGGTTGCTCCGCTTCTAAAGGAATTGCACCTTAATAAGAATTTGCAACATTGTTACAGAAGAAGATTCATATATACCTTAATTGATACACACTATCAGAATTTTCGGATTACAAGTTTTTATGGCTATAGTGCAACAATAGCAACATTATAAGCTTTTCCAGGAAATTATATATAACTCCTAGGATTGTTGTGAAGATTAAAAGATCCACGTGGGAACCTAGACACTTTACATATACATCCAGGAACACAGTCTTATCCAAAGAAGTTGATTGCACACAAAGCTTCAAGTGTCAGTTTTTATTACCCCTCCTTTTTTTTGCTGCAGCAATTTTAAAACGTAAATTTTAAACAGACATATTGTTTTTGCATATATTTTTTATTCTTTCATATATTTTTTACATTTTTCAAATATTTTTTCTTATTTTTTCTATTTTTTCTTACTTTTTTTTTTTTTTTTACTTTTTTCTTTTGTTCATTTTTTCTGAACTATTTCGATTTTTTCCCTTTTTTTTGAGCCTTTTTAAGTGTCTATTGATATTATTATTACATTTTTCTGAAGTATATTGCGCTCACTGGATTTCCAACCAGCATCCAGTAAATATATATCCATACTATAGAATCCAGCCACCAAGTCACGTATCCAGCAACTATTGGGTTTCAACACATTTTTTATTATATTGAACACATTATATATTATCATTATTGTGTTTCAATATATTTATATTTATATTTTTTTTCAATAAAATATTTTATTTATTCACTCTTCTAATACTTGTGTATGGTAAAATTATTTCCACAAAACACTCTTTTAATATTATTACGTTGATTCACATTATTTGATTGTTTAAAATTATCACTTTCTAACTTATTTTAAGACAGCTAGCCGTAGGCGCGACCTCTAACTCTTTTTGTCGTTCTGTCTAGCATCCAAGGTTGCAAATTTGTGAGATTTTTTGCAGACCTAGAGGTAGGCCAGTCTGTCCCACTTAACAGTTGATACACACCCCTTGTTTCTTGGAATATGCACCATTGTCTCTAACTATCTGACAATCTACCTTCATATTGTGATGGGAGCACGATCAGCATTCCCTTACCATATGAAGGTAGATGTCTTCTTCCTCTGGCTGCATTTCTAGCTGTTAGAACTGACAGCTGAAATGGCAGCATGAGGCCGAAGGTTGGACACAGCTAATGTGTCAACAGGGTACACTTGGCAAAGTTCCCTGTGACATAGTAGCTATGTCCAGGTTGCTAAAGGGGTTAAATAGAATTGTTTTTGCAATATACTTCTATTAGGAAAAATGCTTCTAGTAAAATGTATTGCTGTTTTAAGAGGTGTATGCACATACTGTATGCTGTGAGTGCCCTATGCCCCAGCCTTCTAACACCATACCTTCTCAGAGAGTTGTCAGTGGTGTGTATTGCTTCAATAAGATGTAACTTGTAGTACAAGGCTTCTGATTCTCTGAGAACATGTGGTGTTTGAATGCTGGTACTCACAGCATATGAGCGTACGCTGCTTAAAAACAGTGATAACTTTTACTCAAAGCATTTTTACTTATCAATAAATATTGCAAAAATGCATCTATTTAAAAGTAAATTGAATCATGCATATTGCAATGTTGACCTTTCTATCCCTTTAACAAACAGTAGCAGGGTATCATTTTATACTGCCTTTGTTTTAAATCTATGCCTACACATCAGTGATCCTGTATACCATCTGTGCCTTTAAACTGAAGTTTGCATGTCAGTGTATCCTGTATACCATCTGTGCCTTTAAACTGAAGTGTGCATATCAGTGTATCCTGCATCTCTGCCATTATAACTAAGCCTGAATATTAGTGTGTCTTGTATAGTGTCTTTAAAGCTTAGCCACATATCAGTTTTTCCTACACAACATATTTATATTTAAAGTTTGCCTACATACAGTAGCAGTATATCCTGCATATCTGTAGCTAAATCCATACCATGTGTCTGCATATTTGTGTATCCTGCTCTTCATCTGCACACCAGTGTATCATGTACTACTGAGTTTAGTCTGCACACTAGTGTATCATGTACTACTGAGTTTAGTATGCACACCAGTGTATCATGTAATACTGAGTTTAGTCTGCACACCAGTGTATCATGTACTACTGAGTTTAGTCTGCATTCTTGTACTTGTACTTAATGGGACATGAAACCCTATTTTTATTGGTTAAACATTGTATAAACATACGGCTAGATTTAGAGTTTGGCGTTAGCCGTCAAAACCAGCGTTAGAGGCTCCTAACACTGGTTTTGGGCTACCGCTGGTATTTAGAGTCTTGTAGGTAAGGGTCTAACGCTCACTTTACAGCCGCGACTTTTCCATACCGCAGATCCCCCTACGCCATTTGCGTATCCTATCTTTTCAATGGGATCTTTCTAACGCCGGTATTTAGAGTCTTGGCTGAAGTGAGCGTTAGAAATCTAACGACAAAACTCCAGCCGCAGAAAAAAGTCAGGAGTTAAGAGCTTTCTGGGCTAACGCCGGTTCATAAAGCTCTTAAGTGCTGTGCTCTAAAGTACACTAACACCCATAAACTACCTATGTACCCCTAAACCGAGGCCCCCCCACATCGCTGCCACTCTATTAAATTTTTTTAACCCCTAATCTGCCGACCGCACACCGCCGCAACCTACGTTATCCCTATGTACCCCTAATCTGCTGCCCCTAACACCGCCGACCCCTATATTATATTTATTAACCCCTAATCTGCCGCCACCAACGTCGCTGCTACCTTACCTACAATTATTAACCCCTAATCTGCCGACCGGACCTCACCGCTACTATAATAAAGTTATTAACCCCTAATCCGCCTCACTCCCGCCTCAATAACCCTATAATAAATAGTATTAACCCCTAATCTGCCCTCCCTAACATCGCCGACACCTAACTTCAAGTATTAACCCCTAATCTGCCGACCGGACCTCACCCCCCTAAATTAAATATAATTTAAATCTAACAAAATAAATTAACTCTTATTAAATAAATTATTCCTATTTAAAGCTAAATACTTACCTGTAAAATAAACCCTAATATAGCTACAATATAAATAATAATTATATTGTAGCTATTTTAGGATTTATATTTATTTTACAGGCAACTTTGTATTTATTTTAACCAGGTACAATAGCTATTAAATAGTTAAGAACTATTTAATAGCTACCTAGTTAAAATAATTACAAAATTACCTGTAAAATAAATCCTAACCTAAGTTACAATTAAACCTAACACTACACTATCATACTATCAATAATTAATTACATGAAATACCTACAAATAAATACAATTAAATAAACTAACTAAAGTACAAAAAATAAAAAAAGCTAAGTTACAAAAAATAAAAAAATTAATTACAAACATAATAAAAATATTACAACAATTTTAAGCTATTTACACCTACTCTAAGCCCCCTAATAAAATAACAAAGCCCCCCAAAATAAAAAAATGCCCTACCCTATTCTAAAATTAAAATAGAAAAGCTCTTTTACCTTACAAGCTCTTAAAAGGGCCTTTTGTGGGGGATGGCCCCAAAGAATTCAGCTCTTTTGCCTGTAAAAATAAACACAATACCCCCCCCAACATTACAACCCACATACCCCTAATCTAACCCAAACCCCCCTTAAATAAACCTAACACTAAGCCCCTGAAGATCTTCCTACCTTGTCTTCACCATGCCAGGTATCACCGATCCATCCAGGCTCCGAAATCTTCATCCAAGCCCAAGCGGGGGCTGGAGATCCATCATCCGGCTGAAGTCTTCTATCAAGCGGCAAGAAGAAGTCCAGAAGAGGCTCCTAAGTCCGAATGAAGGTTCCTATAAATGACGTCATCCAAAATGGCGTCCCTCGAATTCTGATTGGCTGATAGGATTCTATCAGCCAATCGGAATTAAGGTAGGAAAAATCTGATTGGCTGATTGAATCAGCCAATCAGATTGATCTCGCATTCTATTGGCTATTCCGATCAGCCAATGCAATGATTGGATCAACCAATCGGATTGAACTTGAATCTGATCAGATTTTTCCTACCTTAATTCCGATTGGCTGAAAGAATCCTATCAGCCAATCAGAATTCGAGGGACGCCATCTTGGATGACGTTATTTAAAGGAACCTTCATTCAGACTTAGGACGTCGGAAGAAGAGGATGGATCCGCGCCGGAGGTCTTCAAGATGGAGCCGCTCGTCATCGGAGGAAGATAGAAGATGCCGCTTGGATGAAGATGGTTGCCGGTCCGGATCTCCTCTTCTGCCCGGATAGGATGAAGACTTTGGAGCCTCTTCTGGACTTCTTCTTGCCACTTGATAGAAGACTTCAGCCGGATGATGGATCTCCAGCCCCCGCTTGGGCTTGGATGAAGATTTCGGAGCCTGGACGGATCGGTGATACCTGGCATGGTGAAGACAAGATAGGAAGATCTTCAGGGGCTTAGTGTTAGGTTTTATTTAAGGGGGTTTGGGTTAGATTAGGGGTATGTGGGTGGTGGGTTGTAATGTTGGGGGGGGTATTGTGTTTATTTTTACAGGCAAAAGAGCTGAATTCTTTGGGGCATGCCCCGCAAAAGGCCCTTTTAAGGGCTGGTAAGGTAAAAGAGCTTTTCTATTTTAATTTTAGAATAGGGTAGGGCATTTTTTTATTTTGGGGGGCTTTGTTATTTTATTAGGGGGCTTAGAGTAGGTGTAATTAGCTTAAAATTGATGTAATATTTTTATTATGTTTGTACTTAATTTTTTTATTTTTTGTAATTTAGCTTTTTTATTTTTTGTACTTTAGTTAGTTTATTTATTTGTATTTATTTGTAGGTATTTTATTTAATTAATTTATTGATAGTGTAGTGTTAGATTTAATTGTAGATAATTGTAGGTATTTTATTTAATTAATTTATTGATAGTGTAGTGTTAGGTTTAATTGTAACTTAGGTTAGGATTTATTTTACAGGTAATTTTGTAATTATTTTAACTAGGTAGCTATTAAATAGTTATTAACTATTTAATAACTATTGTACCTGGTTAAAATAATTACAAAGTTGCCTGTAAAATAAATATTATTCCTAAAATAGTTACAATATAATTATAATTTATATTGTAGCTATATTAGGGTTTATTTTACAGGTAAGTATTTAGCTTTAAATAGGAATAAGTTATTTAATGAGTTAATTTATTTCGTTATATTTAAATTATATTTAACTTAGGGGGGTGTTAGGGTTAGACTTAGCTTTAGGGGTTAATACATTTATTAGATTAGCGGTGAGGTCCGGTCGGCAGATTAGGGGTTAATACTTGAAGTTAGGTGTCAGCGATGTTAGGGAGGGCTGATTAGGGGTTAATACTATTTATTATAGGGTTAGTGAGGCGGATTAGGGGTTAATACATTTATTATAGTAGCGATGAGGTCCGGTCGGCAGATTAGGGGTTAATTATTGTAGGTAGCTGGCGGCGACGTTGTGGGGGGCAGATTAGGGGTTAATAAATATAATATAGGGGTCGGCGGTGTTAGGGACAGCAGATTAGGGGTACATAGGTATAATGTAGGTTGCAGCGGTGTACGGAGCGGCAGATTAGGGGTTAAAAAAAATATGCAGGGGTCAGCGATAGCGGGGGCGGCAGATTAGGGGTTAATGAGTGTAAGGTTAAGGGTGTTTAGACTCGGGGTACATGTTAGGGTGTTAGGTGCAGACTTAGAAACTGTTTCCCCATAGGAAACAATGGGGCTGCGTTAAGAGCTGAACTCTGCTTTTTTGCAGGTGTTAGTTTTTTTTTCAGCTCAAACTGCCCCATTGTTTTCTATGGGGGAATCGTGCACGAGCATGTTTTTTAAGCTGGCCGCGTCCGTAAGCACCGCTGGTATTGAGAGTTGCAATGGCGGTAAATATGCTATACGCTCCCTTTTTGGAGCCTAACGCAGCCCTTCTGTGAACTCTAAATACCAGCGGTATTTAAAAGGTGCAGAGGAAAAAAAGCCAGCGTTAGATACGCGGGTCGTTACCGACAAAACTCTAAATCTAGCAGATAGAATTTTAAACAACATTCCAGTTTACTTCTATTATAAAATTTGTTTAATTCTCTTGCTATTATTTGTTGAAGGAGCAGCAATGCATTACTGGTTTCTAACTGAACACATGGGTAAACCAATGACAATAGGTATATATAGGCAGCTACCAATCAGCAGCTAGAACCTATGTTCTTTGGTGCTCCTGAGCTTACCTAGATAAACCTTTCAGCAAAGGATAACAAAAGAAGGAAGCAAATTAAATTATAGAAGCAAATTGGAAAGCTGTTTAAAATTGTATGCTCTGTCTAAATCTTGAATGTCTAATTATGACTTTACTGTCCCTTTAAAAAATGCTTTGATTTACTATACTTTTGTATGATACAGCACATGTGGTGCTCTACACTTTCACTCCATCTGCTGCAGTATTCAGATATCCAGCAAGCCAAATTACATTTTCAGGTGCCTCTCTAGTGTTAAGCATCAGTTTGTGAGTATTCATACTTCTGGTGGGTGTATGACCGGAAGTACAAGTTTTGCAATATGGTGCGGTACGGCTATACCGCTGAAAAATTGGCCATTGCGCATGGAATGGCAGGTAATGCATATTACAAGTCACTGCTGTATAGCTATACCACAAACATTTTAGCCTTTATGCAATTCTCCATTCTGCACTCAAAAAATGACGTTTGAGTGCGGGATTTTCCATTGCGCCGTATTACAGGATGTGTGGTCCAGCTAAAATGATTACGTTACAGTCTATACTGCCGTGAGCGATTCCGTGATCTGAGACCAGTAGTTATGGATTTTGCGAAACAAAAATGTTTCACAAAACTCAGAACTAAAATGTTACAAAGTATACTAACACCCATAAACTTCCTATTCACCCCTAAACCGCCACCCTCCCGCATCACAAATACTATATTACACTTATTAACCCCTAATCTGCCGCCCACCCACATCGCAAACACTAAAATAAACCTATTAACCCCTAAACTGCCTGCCCCCCACATCACCAACACTATAATAAAGTATTAACCCCTAAAAAGCCACCCTCAGGCATCACAAATAATAAATTACACCTATTAATCCCTAAACCACCGGCCACCCACATCACCAACACTATAATAAAGTATTAACCCCTAAACCACCACCCTCCCGCATCACAAATACAATATTACACCTATTAACCCCTTAACCGACAGCCCCCCACATGGTAACTAATAAACGAAACATTTAAACCCTAAGCCGCCGGCCCCCCACATCGCAAAAAACTAATTTAAACTGCCGTGAGCAATTCTGTGATCTGAGACCAGTAGTTATGGATTTTGCGAAACAAAGATGTTTCACAAAACTCATAACTAAAATGTTACACTAACAGGGACTACACAGGGAACACTAACACCCATAAACTACCTATTAACCCATAAACCACCACCCTCCCGCATCACAAATACTATATTATACCTATTAACCCTTAATCTGCTACCCACCCACATCGCAGACACTAAAATAAACCTATTAACACCTAAACCACCGGCCCCCCACATCGCCAACACTATAATAAAGTATTAACCCCTAAACAGCCACCCTCCCGCATTGCAAATACTATATATATATATATATAAAACACCATTCCTTAATAAATTTTGAAAAAGAAAAAAGAACGAAAGGTGGCCTTTTCATCCACTGAGAACTCTGACCAGGATTCCAATGTTTCCGATGGCAGTAGGGCCTCAGCTCCATTTTCTGTTTCCCTTTCATCTTCTTCCTCATCTCCTCTTTCCTCTTCTTATCTTTCTTCTCGCTCTACTATGTCGTTACAGGTATTGGGTGATGAAGATACAGATAGCGACAAATTAGTTGTTCTACCAAAGAACAATTGGCGGTCCCTTTAGGAAAAGGACCAGAAGAGCAGGGAAAAAGAGCGAAGAAAATCGGCGAGAAAACAAAGGGAACACAATAAAGACTAAGGTACCCATTTATCAAGCTCTGAACGGAGCTTGTGGGCCCATGTTTCTGGCGAGTCTTCAGACTCGCCAGAAACAGCAGTTATGAAGCAGCGGTCTAAAGACCGCTGCTCCATAGCCCTGTCCGACTGCTCTAATGAGGCGGACAGGAATCGCCGGAAATCAACCCGATCAAGTGCGATCGGGTTGATTGACACCTCCCTGCTGGCGGCCGATTGGCCGCGAGCCAGCAGGGGGCGGCGTTGCACCAGCAGCTCTTGTGAGCTGCTGGTGTAATGTTAAATGCGGAGAGTGTATTGCTCTCCGCATTCAGCGAGGTCTTGCGGACCTGATCCGCACTATCGGATCAGGTCCGCAAGACCATTCATAAATAGGCCCCATACTGTCTTAAACCTTTCTGACTCTACATTGACTCCTAAACAAATATCACTGTTGTCTAAGGGTTTTGGTTTTGCACCCACTAATACCTTTTCTGCATTTAAAACAATGTTGGATGTCAATAGGTTTATAAGGAAATTGACCCTAAAAAGTTTTTTTCTGTACAGGATCAGGGCAATCATGACACTATAACAAATATTTCAATTGAGAGTCAGAGTAATGGTAATCAGAGTCTTGAGGTTAATAGATTACATCTATAACATTGACCATTTGGTTTTTGATATATGATATATTTTTATCTATGAGCAGGGATTCTGATGAGGTTATTTTTAATATTCCTTGAATATACCTAGTTTCATAGCGTTGTTATCACCTCCTTCATAAGGTTTCAATGATTTAGTTGCTCAAAAATAACAAAGAACAAAAGATAAAAAATAAAAATATATTTAATTTATTTTAGATTAACATGTATAAGTTAGCAATAGATGCACATCAATTAATTCTACCTGTTTATTAAGTGTTTCTCTCTCCTCTGTGGTTATATAAATGATTTCTATGTAGCATTTATTTATTTTAATGTAATATTGTACTTTTGTTTTTTAATTTAATTGACTGTCTCTTGCTGTCCCTTTAAATAGGGGGTTTGCACACGCAAACGTATCCTATGATTAAGTGCTCCTGAGAGCACAAACTAGTCAGGATATTTGCCTGTCACGTACCTGATTTTTAAACTGTTTCAATAAAATCTCTTTTTTATTGTATCAGCCCTTCTCTCTGAAGCCTTTTTAGTGCGGCTGTTATTCTGTTTTTGCAAATACTATATTACACCTATTAACCTCTAAACCTCCAGCCCCCCCACATTGCAACTAATAAACTGCCCCCTAACCCATTAGCACTGACTGAGTCTCTTCCACCAGTAAAGTGATGCATTTGTGAGTGCGCACGGTAGCGCATAGGGTTGCTACCTTTTGCCCAGAATATTCCTGGACACTTTTTAAAAGGGGGTGGAGAGGGTGTGTCTCAGGGTGTGGCTTGGGGGCGTGGCTTCTCACAGCCTCAAATTCAATATGAAATCAAATTTTATATATATATATATATATATATATATTATATATGTGTATATATATATATATATATTACTATATTATATATATATTACTATATTATATATATATATATATATATATATATATATATATATATATATTATAAACAATATGTATATATATATATATATATATAAAATATGTATGTTTGTATATATATATATATATATATATATATAAATATATAATATATACTTGAATATACAGTATAATATATATATATATATATATAGATATATATATATATAGATATAGAAAAAGATATATATTATAGAGCAGGCAGGCAGGCAGGTGAGTAATTCTCAAAGCAGGTAATACAGAGGAAACTCTTTTTTTATAAAACAAATTTAAAAAAAATATTTTACCTAGAAAAAACTGCAGATTATGTCATTAGGAAAAAGTTGAACAGTACCCAAACAGGAGGGTCAAGGCCTGGCCACCTCTGTCGGACTCGTCGTACTAGCAGCTCGCAGCGACACCGCACCCGCACACCAACGAGATCACATGACTGGGTGGGACTTGGGTCTTTGGGAGGGGAGTTGAGAGGAGGACTGGTTGGACTATCGACCATGGTCCGTGACCTCATCATGATGCACTTCAGGCTGCAGTCAGGGCCTCCTCCTCACTTCCCTTGATGATAAGTGTGACTGACTCACGCACATTCTTCAACCCCCCCCTAATTATTAATACCGGGGCAAGTGGCAATCCTAGTAGTGCACCTTATGAATTGGCAGGCGGCTCCCTTACAAGCAACCACCACGGCCCTGCCGCCAACCTACTAACCCCTAAGTCTGACGAAACAGCCACTGTTTGGCTGAGAAAAGCCTTGATAACTTTTTAAATCTTTTTAGTAAAGTAAGTTATTACTTACCACTTGCTGCCTGTTTTTTAATCACTATCTACCCTTCAAACCTGATATTTTGGACAACCGAGAGTACCTGATTTGCTAGAGTTCTAATTCAACTGGGTGACCATATTGATCCCAGCTTGCCTCTGCAGCACAAAGGGAGGTGCTCCACCAAATGTGAGTGAATACTATACACTTATACAATATATTGTGTACCTACAGTACTAGGCCATATAGGCACCCTCTTGTGCTTTACACAACCCTCTACAGGTCACCATACCTCAACCGGAGGCCAGTCTTCTGGGTGACTGTCATTTGATCCCAGACTGCTCCTTCCACACCATTAGGGGTGTTTGATTACATGTGAGTGAAACCATTACTTCTACAACACTGATTACCCTACTATATTGGGCCATGTGGCGCTTTTGTTCTTCTCTATCCACTACAGACTACTGACCTTGGATCGTGGCCTTGATCCTTTACAGATAGCTGCCTCTTCGGATCTCCTCATATATTCATATCGATACCATCCAAAAGCCACCCATGGACTTTTTTTGTACTCTGATATCCACCGTATGTTGGTAGTATATATTAATTGCTGAGTCCACCTTTTTAATATATTATTGTTCACTCATCTAAAGGTATCTATACCAATATTGGTTGTTTATATTCTCTTCAACACGGTGTATATTGACTCTTTTCTGACATTGGTTTTAATTCACTTTTGTTTTACAATTGCAACTACAATTGTATTTATTATTCTGCTTATTTAAGGGCGCCCCCTATCTATTTTTGTTTTTTTTAACCCCTAAACCGCCAGCCCCCCTCATTGTAACTAATAAACTAATCCTATTAACCCCTAAACCGCCGGACACCCACATCACAAAACTAATTTAAACTATTAACCCCTAAACCTTACACTTCCCTAACATTAAATTAAAAGTTACAATATAACTATCCTAAAATAAATATAAACCTACCTGTGAAATAAAAAAAATCCTAAAATTAAACTATAAATTAACCTAACATAACTATTTTAATAAAATAAAATAAACTACCAATTAAAATCCTAAATTACATGATTAAAAAAAAAACTACGAAAAATAAAAAATCTAAATTACAAATTTAAATAAACCTAATACTAAGAAAAAAAGAAAAAATCTAACATTACAAAAAAAAACCCCGCTAAAATTACGAAAAAAAAACACTAAGATTAAAATAAAACAACAAAATTATCCAAAATAATAAAAATTACACCTAATCTAATAGCACTATAAAAACAAAAAAGCCCCCCAAAATAAAAATACACATTAACCTAACAAACTACCAATAGCCTTTAAAATGGCCTTTTGTAGGGCATTGTCCTAAGTTAAACAGCATTTTACCTAAAAAAAATTACAAAGTCCCCCACAAAATTAAACTCCCCCCCACCCAACCAACCCCCCAAAATAAAAACCTAAGTCTAAAAAAATCCTAAGCTACCCATTTGTATGGGCATTCAGCTCTTTTACTGCCCATCAAAACCCAAATCTAAAAAAAAAACACTCCAAAAAAAAAAAAAATAACACTAACCCCAGAAAATCTACTCACGGTTCCTGAAGTCCGGACATCCATCTTCATCCAGGCGGCAACATCTTGATCCATCGTGGGGGCATCTTCTTTGTTCATCCCCTTGTCGCGGAGCAGTGGAGGCGTGGAGCATCTTTGATGGCGGCGCGGACATCCAGCGTGGAGGATCCTCTTCATGCAATTACCGCCATACACTAAAGCTTAAATGTAAGGTACTCGTTAAAATATGGGGTACCTTGCATTCCTATTGGCTGACATTTTCAAATCAGCCAATAGGATGAGAGCTACTGAAATCCTATTGGCTGTTCAAGGACACGTTAGAAGCAAAATATACACATTATACAGGAGGCCGGAAAATGGGAGAAAAAAAAAAATTGTTAGACTAAAAATCTACAGCTTATTTAAAATTTTTAGAGTAAGGGACGATTTATCAAGCTCCGTATGAAGCTTGATGCCCATGTTTCCGCGCGAGCCTCTAAAGACCGCTGCGCCATAACTTGTGCGCCTGCTCTGAGGCCGAGGACAGAAATCAACCCGATTGAATACAATCGGGCTGATTGACACCCCATGCTAATCTTCAGGGGGCGGCATTGCACCAGCAGTTCACAAGAACTGCTAGTGCAATGATAAATGTGATATCGATGTGCAGGGGACATGATACGCTACATTGTATCATGTCCGCTCGCACTATGATAAATCTACCACTTGGTGTTAAATTGTTGTCTTTTATTTTGCACTTGTTAATTATACAATTCTACTGCATTGAGTGGTCCTTTATGATATAAATAGAGAAACTCAAGAGTGTCAGTTCATAAGGCAAGGCAGGTATAATTATCTCCTTATCAAGTTTACCACAGCATGATTTGCACGCTTATCATACTTTGGTCAAAGAAAGTAACTAAATCCATTTTTTTGAATGTACAGTATATTGAAGTCTTGCATTGGTTGCATAGCTCTGGAGAAAAAAAATGTTTTATCAGCTCAGGATATTGCAGAAATCTCATGGATTAAAGAATTTGTGATCCTTTTGGCTGTAATTGAACTGACATGTAAGTAAAACAAGAAATAAGACTCACAAAAACAATATGGAGTAATGTGATGAATGAGAGCATTCTACAGTCAATCATATTAGAAAATTATGAATCCTATCCCAAAGCAGTATAGGCTCACTGAACTGATTACTGTAAACGAGCACTGGAGCAGTAACATCAGGACTATGATTCTGTCAGCACCAACGGGCAGTTCTGAACCTTGCATGCCCATTGGCATATGCCTGGGCTGTCTTATAAGTAATCACACTTTGTTCTGCTGAGCTACATGCAAGACTTCATATATGAATGATGAATTAACCATACAGCAGAAGAAATAATATTGTGGAATACAATAGCCAAAGATTACAACTGTTATCTTAATATCTAGAAAGGTCAGACGTCCTATATGGATTATTTTTTATGAAGTATTTAGAATGAACTGCAATTAATATAACTTTATATTTCCTATACATTCAAATTTCTTTTGTAAATATGTTCCCATGGCAACCGCAAAAAAAGTCACCTTCAGAGCCTATGTTTTATCAGAAATAACTTCCCATATACTTATTAAACGATAAGTGATTCTAATACGATATTTATTTCAATGGTTTAGGAGACAAGGAAAAGATTCCATGTGTTTTCTTCAGTGCCTTTAAAATAAAAGGCATTCCATTCCATTAGAAATCCGTAACCCTTAAAACAACCTTAAATGGACATGAAAAACAATTTTTTTTCTTTGATGATTGAGATAGAGAATACATTTTTTAAAAAAGGTTTCCTATTTACTTCTATTATCAAATTGTCTTTGTTCTATTGTTATTCTTTGTTGAAGAGATATCTAAATATGTAGCATGCACATGTCTGGAGAACTACATGACAGGAAATAGTGCTGCCATCTAGTGTTCTTGCTAATGTATAACTCAATTCAGCTATTTAATTTTGCAGTACTGTATTTATTTTACCAGATTGCAATGTGAGATTAATTTGCATATTTTACCCCTGCTACACTGTAACATATGTGTTATTAATATAGAACATATTTGGTAAAGTGTAGTCGCAAATTTTAGAAATGAAACCTGTTCAGAACAGTGTTAACTTATAGGGGTAGATTTATCATGTCCGCCCTGCATTGCTAAATGCCAACAGCATACGCTGTCTGCATTTAAAATTGCACAAGCAGTTCTGGTGAACTGCTTGTGCAAAGGCGCTCCCTGCAGATTCGCGGTCAATCGGCCGCTAGCAGGGGGTGTTAATCAGCCCAATCATACACGATCAGGCGTATTGATGTCCGCAGCCTCAGAGCAGGCAGACTAGTTAAGGAGCAATGGTCTTAAGACCCCTGCTTCTTAACTCCTGTTTCTGGCGTGCCTGAAGGCTCGCGCAGAAACAGTTACATTGGGGCCAATACGGGGGTTGGTAAATCGGCCCATAGTATCTAATACATAAAATCTTCATAAAAAGAAAAGAACACGCCAAAATGTAAAACCACTTATAAAAAGACTATATATATATATAGTATTTAACAGTACAGGGAGTGCAGAATTATTAGGCAAATGAGTATTTTGACCACATCATTCTCTTTATGCATGTTGTCTTATTCCAAGCTGTATAGGCTCGAATGCCTACTACCAATTTAGCATATTAGGTGATGTGCATCTCTGTAATGAGAAGGGGTGTGGTCTAATGACATCAACACCCTATATCAGGTGTGCATAATTATTAGGCAACTTCCTTTCCTTTGGCAAAATGGGTCAAAAGAAGGACTTGACAGGCTCAGAAAAGTCAAAAATAGTGAGATATCTTGCAGAGGGATGCAGCACTCTTAAAATTGCAAAGCTTCTGAAGCGTGATCATCGAACGATCAAGCGTTTCATTCAAAATAGTCAACAGGGTCGCAAGAAGCGTGTGGAAAAACCAAGGCGCAAAATAACTGCCCATGAACTGAGAAAAGTCAAGCGTGCAGCTGCCAAGATGCCACTTGCCACCAGTTTGGCCATATTTCAGAGCTGCAACATCACTGGAGTGCCCAAAAGCACAAGGTGTGCAATACTCAGAGACATGGCCAAGGTAAGAAAGGCTGAAAGACGACCACCACTGAACAAGACACACAAGCTGAAACGTCAAGACTGGGCCAAGAAATATCTCAAGACTGATTTTTCTAAGGTTTTATGGACTGATGAAATGAGAGTGAGTCTTGATGAGCCAGATGATGGGCCCGTGGCTGGATTGGTAAAGGGCAGAGAGCTCCAGTCCGACTCAGACGCCAGCAAGGTGGAGGTGGAGTGCTGGTTTGGGCTGGTATCATCAAAGATGAGCTTGTGGGGCCTTTTCGGGTCTAGGATGGAGTCAAGCTCAACTCCCAGTCCTACTGCCAGTTTCTGGAAGACACCTTTTTCAAGCAGTGGTACAGGAAGAAGTCTGCATCCTTCAAGAAAAACATGATTTTCATGCAGGACAATGCTCCATCACACGCGTCCAAGTACTCCACAGCGTGGCTGGCAAGAAAGGGTATAAAAGAAGAAAATCTAATGACATGGCCTCCTTGTTCACCTGATCTGAACCCCATTGAGAACCTGTGGTCCATCATCACATGTGAGATTTACAAGGAGGGAAAACAGTACACCTCTCTGAACAGTGTCTGGGAGGCTGTGGTTGCTGCTGCACGCAATGTTGATGGTGAACAGATCAAAACACTGACAGAATCCATGGATGGCAGGCTTTTGAGTGTCCTTGCAAAGAAAGGTGGCTATATTGGTCACTGATTTGTTTTTGTTTTGTTTTTGAATGTCAGAAATGTATATTTGTGAATGTTGAGATGTTATATTGGTTTCACTGGTAAAAATAAATAATTGAAATGGGTATATATTTGTTTTTTGTTAAGTTGCCTAATAATTATGCACAGTAATAGTCACCTGCACACACAGATATCCCCCTAAAATAGCTATAACTAAAAACAAACTAAAAACTACTTCCAAAACTATTCAGCTTTGATATTAATGAGTTTTTTGGGTTCATTGAGAACATGGTTGTTGTTCAATAAAAAAATTAATCCTCAAAAATACAACTTGCCTAATAATTCTGCACTCCCTGTATAACACATATACATATACCCACAAGCACCCAGCTCATAAAGGTTTTTTCTACTATTGTATTGTACCAAATGAAGTTGAGTTTTGGTTGGCATTGGCACACGTAAATTGTATTGTCTTTCTATAGTTTGTAAAAGGGGCCCCATGTACAAAGGGTCGAAATGACAAGCTTCTCAACTCAAGAAGTTGTCTGCTCGCCTTTGCAACATATGGGCAGCATACAAACAGGATCCACTGCCCGTATGTATCAATACACGCTCAAGTTAGTGTGTAATGCCCACCCCTTCTCTCGCAAGGCCAATCACGTGAGAGAAGGGACTGTCAATCACCGAGAGCAAGCAAGCTCTCAGTGATTTCCCCTCACCACCTCAGAGGTGGCGTAGAGTGTAAGATGCAGCAGTCTAATGACCGCTGCATTTTACATTGCTGGATGCAGGCTTGCATATGCAAACCTGCCCCGCAAGGGCTCCGGAGCAGTTGTCGATACTTAGTACATTGAGCCCAAGGTATCGATAACATTATACCTTCAATGAAGGTGAATGTTCTCTTTTAAAATTGTGGGGCGGAGCCAACTACCAAGCTGACTAGACGCATACTACAAGAGCTCCGGCTCTCAATCCTATTATTGGGTGATTTTTGATAATTATATCTATAACCCAAACCTCCTAATAAAGTCCCCTACTTGCTCATTTCATAAACTGAGCTATAAATCGGACTAAGCACCTGGAGGGAGGAATTATACCTAAAAATACTTGCGCCAAAGCTGCCACGAGGACACAGAGTTCAGCCGCAATTCCTAAAAGCTCAGCAACAGTTTGGCGGTTTTACTATCTCTACACTAATTTTCTCCATAAATTGGCCGCACTTATAGACACCACCAACAGAGGACTTCCACAATACGGTTCAATTCCTGCTAGAACATTTGGCATGGCAGATGGAGGAGAACTTTAATAACTTCTTGGCACTTCTAAAGTCAGTTCCTCACGAACCGACTGACCAACAAATACCACTGTGCGAGAACCTACCTGAATCTATGCTGACAACCGATACTGCTATCACCCCTCTTACCATAGGAGCAGATCACAGAGACCACAATTCTTTCAGATCCCGACAGCGTGAGGCTGACTCCCCAGAACCTACAAGCCCTCACGGACACCTAAGCCCGAAGCACCAGTATTATTGGCGTGCAACTACGTTTCGTGCTGGGGTAAATGTCTTGCTGCCAGCTAAGCATCTCATCGCTCCGTCCCTGGTCCCTAGTTCTGACATACCCAGAAGACTCTTCATTCTGCTCGATGAGGCGGTATTAGTAGGGACGCAGGCATCACTGAAGGCGACTGGTGCAGATGAGAGGCCACTGCCGCTTGCTCACACATATCTCTCTCCTATTTTGTAATCGAGAGGCTGCGGTAGCGATCTTCCTGAGATAGCACGCTCTGGTCTGTGGCAGGGAACTGAAAGACTGATCCCCTTCCACTTGATGGATGTCTAATGAGCCCTTTTGACCCAGGTGGCTAGCTTGACATTTGCTCCCCCCGCTGCAAGGGGCATACCAGAGACACTAGAACAGTTGTCCGTGTATTGTTATGCATATTGACTGAGACATTGTGTGGACCTTTTGGACAGTGACCACTGCTACCCTTCGTTATTTCATTAGTTGCATGACTTCCCATGGACTGTATGTCTTTAATACTTTCTCACAAATGATCCTTAATATACCAAATACACGGTTCATGCCCGTACAGCTTGGCTAGCACAGTTTAGGCCTCAAATGTTGTGATACATAGCGCCAGTTTTCTTTTCATTACTATTTATGCATGGGATACATAGACATGTGCTTATTTTTATAGATATAGATGCATAATTCTTTTTCACAGGCCTTTGTAAGGTTAGACATGATGTTACGGAGTTCTGTATTTGATAAAGTTGTATGTCTTAATACTGCCTCAGTGCTTCTATACAGCTCCCCCTTGTAGTTCTCAATGCTACTGTAATATTTCACTGTTGGGGTCCCGTTGTGCTTCAAGAATGTACAGTGGGAATTTCTACATATGCAACAGGTGATTACCAAGGTATTATATAGGTGGTCTGTCCTGTTATACCTGTGCCTGTTCGACAGTTTTTTATGTCTCTGTAATTTGTCTTTGTTTTGGCTAAATCTAGTATATTTCCCTAGTTTTATGTTTCATAGTTTATTATCCCTATTATAGATTTATAGCTGAGTCATGCTAAGTCCTGATAAAGGCCTTCTCTATCTATTATTTCCTAAATATTATAGGTATCTTGGGGTCTGAATATGGCCTATTATGTATCACGTGAACAATGTTATTAATAAGAAAATTGAGGACAGAGATAAAATCAATCTGCATTTTAATTCACAAGATATAATCTATTTTGACTGCCTTAACTTTCCTTTAGCTTGCTAAAATGATCGTTATATGGACATGTCTAATTCCTCACGGACTCCCCAATGGGGTGCCCATCATTATCGACATGTTAGGTTGATATAGATTACGCTATTATTCTACTAGAAGGCTCCTCACCCTTCATTTCCCGTGTTCAACTAATTTAAGAGTTGTGAATCTACTACATTTTTACAGCATTGCTCAGGTTTAATACTTGTCAAATTGTTATATTTTCCATGTACTTTGTTAATTTTTTTGTAAGTTGCTTGATAACACGTTGATCATATTCATAGTGTTTACATACTATGTTGGTCATGAATGATATTGCCGGTCATAGACATTAGAGTGACCATTTGTCTTAAGTGATGTACTAGCGGTAAACCAAGGGTACTTATTTCTCAAAACTTCATCTTCATACTTTAGTCCAGAAATAAGTATTTGGCGTATCCCCCATTACATATAAGGGGGTTTCACATCATAATCTCCTTCCCATACTCTAAATGCCATCTACCTATTATCGCATATAAATTTGCTCTCGTTGAAACACTACCCTGTACCTCATGCAGTATACTTAATCTCCCTTTAAGCCTTCACCAGCTGCAGACACTATGGCTCCCTAAGGGAGCCACAACTAGTTTTCTGCCTGAATATTCATTGCCCAAGTTTTTTTTTTTAAAGGGCTCTTACCATCTCTAAAACAATACCCCTTACATGAGCCAAAACTGCAATAGCTTCTACAAACAGGCATAGACCAGGTGCTATCTTTACCCTATAAGCTCAATATCTATGTTTCATAAGTAATTACGCTCCTTAAATGTTGCATTTTTTTTGTGATCTTAATGTTTATATTTAGGGCGAATTTATACTATATAAATTCCAGAGATCCTTGTATCTTCTACCCTCTGTATTCTATTATCGTTGTTTGTATCTTACAAGGTGTTTGCATCTTTAGCCCCTTAATTCTAACGTATGACAGGAACTGAGTGCTGTGCTGTTAACAAATTAACACATGACCTTCCTACTGTGCTATCGATACCTGATGTTAAATATAATTCTCCCTTTATGCATACCACTTAATCTCTTTCTATCCCTTTGGCTACTTTTTTTTTTTTTCCTTGTTTCAACATAAACGGCTCCGCCCCCCCTTTATCCCCTATACTCTAAGTGGCCCTCGCCCACTGACATCTTTCCTCACCCCCCCCCCCCCTTACATAAAGGCCTAAGTGTGGCCATTTCAATAACCAACTCCCCACATCTTATTAACTTGATGTCAGAAGGTTACAGAATATTCTACCTATGGTGGTGGGGACTATTTACTATTCTTTATGCAATATAATTATATGGCCCAAAAGTGGCTGATCATCTGGCTATCATAGGTCTCTTAGCTTTCTTGTCCATTTGACCCAAAAGTGGTCATCTGATTAGTCAGCCAATTACGATATAGTATTCTAAAAAAAGAGGTTTAAGAAGCCTATCTCTTATGCAATGTTATACTTTTCCCTTTTTTCTTCAAGTGTCAATATATTTTAAACAATGCTGTATGTGTCTTTGATGTTATAAGGCGATCATTGTTCGTTATTCATATCGCAAAACCTCAATTAAAAACTATTTTAAAAAAATTAAAAAAAATTCCGCCAGTGTCAGAGAAGCATTGCCTACCACAGAGATGTATAGTAAAACACCCCTTGGTGACACTGCCCAAGATGGATCCCTTTTTAAATTAGCACTATTATCATAATGCTTTTATCATCATGGCCTTTGTCAGCAAATCAGAGTGCCAACAGGGAGATAAAAGAAAGGAAATTGTGTGCAAAAAAATAATATATTACAGAATAAAAAGACATATTAAACCTCTGATATTTCACACATTAATGTATTTTTATACTACACTAAAATATAATACATAAAAAAAGGATGACGGTAAACAGTATTTCCTTTATTTGTATTTACAAAAGTAGAAAGGTTTATCTTGCAATATCTATTTATAAATACATAGAACATATTTTGCTATGTGCAGAACATTAGAATGTGAAATATTTACAGTAAATACACACTATGGGGCCTATCTATCAAGCTCCGAATGGAGCTTGAGGCCCCGTGTTTCTGGTGAGCCCGCAGGCTCGCCAGAAGCACCATTTATGAAGCAGCGGTCTAAAGACAGCTGCTCCATAACCCTGTCCGCCTGCTCTGATGAGGCGGACAGGAATCGCCGGAATTCAACCCGATCGAGTACGATTGACACCCCCCTGCTGGCGGCCGATTGGCCGCTAGTCTGCAGGGGGCGGCATTGCACCAGCAGCTCTTTTGACCAGTGGTCTTTTGTTTCTAGCGATGTGGAAACTACAGGGGTAGATTACAGCATCCGCTGTTTGTTAAATCTACCCCATAGACTCAAATTTGCATGATTCTAAGTTACAATAGTTTCATCTTCTAAAATGGGATTTCTATCAGCAATCTCATATTCATGATCAGGATTTAACAATTTTCCATTCCATCTTATTTTAGTGGCAAACTTAATCAGTTGCAAGGGGTTTTTACATAAATAGAAGTCACCAACATCACAATTTACAGTATCTAGAACCTTGTGTTGCCATCTTCCTACAATAACAGATATTCTATAAAAGCAAACCTTGTTTGTATAGTGAGCTTTGGAACTTTTAGCAATATTTTTAACCTTGCAGTATCACGATCTACAGTGTGAGAACTGTTAAAATCCCATTTTAGAAAAAGAGATAAGAGGCAGCCACATTATTCTTATGGAAATTAATATCCCATATTGTTCTTCTTGATTTTAGATAAAAGAACATCACCAAAATGGAAATTAAGGTTTTCTTAATGAATGAACAATGAATTAAAAACATAATATAATTAAAATTTGAAACATATAATTAATCAAACATACCCAGTACACCCATGATGCCCATATAAAATGGCAACACTAGCCTAGCAACATTCTTGATCGCTTACTATTGCATCATTTTTAGACACCTTCTTCTTTTTGCCTAATTTTTTAGAGCTTTCTCCTGATCTCATAATTTTTTGCAACATTTTCATTTTGTGTCATTTTTATGTGGGTGTTGCATCTATGACGCGTCTTGTCCCATCATTTGCACTATTTATTGATGAGATTAAGCAATCTTAGTGCTAAATTTTGAACTCGGTTTGCTCTGCATGTGCTGCTTGTTTAACTTCTGCTATTTCGGATATTGACCTTTGCTTTGGACTTTGCCTGCCAATTTTGTCTGATACTTCCCATGAGTTGTGACCTTCTGCCTGAACTTTGAACTTACTCTTGTCTTCTTCTTTGGCCTTTGGCTCTGATTGATCTGTTATTGACCCTGCTTGTCTCCTAATTCTCCATTCAGTTGAATCCTTGTTCCAGAGGATAGTCTCTTGATTTTCTAACTTTTTCTGTAGCTGAAACATCCATTAAAATAATTTTCTGTGGGTCACATCCTGGACTGTTTTCTGTGTGGAGTGTTTGTTTACAAACTATCACATTTCATCCCCATTATCCTGGCCAAGACTGACATTGGCATTGTTACACACATTTGAAATTTTAGTGATTGGCCATTACAAGCAGATCTGAATGTCATTGCATAAAAATGGAGACCAAACTCATGTTAGTTAACAATTTCAGCTGTGTTTGACTTGAAGATTATTTGTTAGGGAAAAAAAGTTGTTCCCATTGATCAGAATTTTTTTTACATATTCGCTGGCCATATTTTTCTTTGGATACTATGCAAAGTGTGCAAGGCAGCCCCCTGCTCGTGTGCAGCCAATCCCGTGGGAGCAGGGACTGTCACTCTCCCTGGTTGGAAAAGTCAGAGGGGGGAGGATTGAGATACACCAAATGACAGTTGGTGTAATGGGTTTAGAAGCAGCAATCTAATGACCGCTGTTTCTTAACTCTCAGCTATAGGCTTGCTTGTGCAAACTTTATAAATGGAGCCCTATATATTATGGCTACACACTGGTGAAACAGAACACAGATAAACTGTGTGTGAAACAGAAGGCAATGAAGAAGTTTGTAAATCACTATTTTTTATGCTTTACAACTGTTGAGTATTGACAACTGTGTGAACATGTCGCAGGATGGTATGTAAAGTAACTTGCAGATAGAGGGCTTGAGATTGGATGATAACCAAAACGTTTCAATTTCTAGTGAGTTTATCTGTATTTTTTAAAGGGACAGTTTACTCAAAAAATTTCTCCTCTCTAATTTGTTCCCAATGATCCACTTTACCTGCTGTAGTGTAATTAAATTGTTTACAAGTATTTCCATTACCCTTATATTGGCTTTTGAAATAGTTAATTTAGCCTGTGCTAGTCCCACCTATCCTGAAAGTTCTTGGCCTTAAAGGGACACTTAACCTACATTTTTCCTTTCATGATTCAGATAGAGCATGCAATTTTAAGCAACCTTCTAATTTACTCCTATTATTAATTTGTCTTCGTTCTCTTGCTATCTTTATTTGAAAAAGAAGGCATCTAAGCTAAGAAGCCAGCCAATTTTTTGGTTGAGAACCCTGGACAGCACTTGTTTATTGGTGGTTGAATTTATTCTCCAATCAGCGAGAACAAGCCAGGTTGTTCCCCAAAAATGGGCCGACAGCTAAACATATTCTTGCTTTTCAAATAAAGATACAAAGATAATGAAGAAAATTTGATAATAGGAGTAAATTAGAAAGTTGCTTAAAATTGCATACTCTATCTGAATCATGAAATAAAAAAAATTTGGTTCAGTGTCCCTTTAAGACCAAGCTGTGTAAACACAGCCAGCAGAAGAAATTACACTCCCAGTGGGCTATAGAAGAGATTAGGTAATACAATGTTAATTTTCCATTGTTCTCTTCAAGTATTAGTAATTGGTTTATGGACAGATATAAGATAAAGAAGCATGTATATGTAACACAATGTGATAAAGTAATGAGATCAGATTATATCTACAAGCTCAACCCATTTTATTAAAAAAAGTAATTTTAATCACATTAAGGGAAAAAACTATTTTATAGTATACTGTCCCTTTAAGCTCTGTGAGGATTCAATAGCAGCCATGTTGATGACAGTGGTTCAGTAATAGGCTTGTTAAATAATATATTGCAACTTGTCTATTGTTTTAATGGGAACTCTAGTAGGACAGTGAATGGTATAAATTAATTTGCATTGGGAGTTCTGGCCTCAAGACAGACTGGATTAATATGGTGATATGTGTCATTGATATTGTATAAAAAGTGTTTTTCAGACTTTGCTAATCCCGAGAGGAAATTGACTTAGGTAAAGAACTTTAAAAGCAGATGATTTCATATATGAACAAATATTCTGAAAGGTGTTTTTGTATCTTTTTAAAGGGATCCATGTTTAACATTAAGCTCTCATAAGCTACTGCACTGCTCATTAAAATTTGGGTTTGATTTATGTGATTTGCTTGTTGGATGAATGTTTTATGTTTTTATGTCATTTGACTACCTCTATTCTTTCACATGTAACTTTCGGCTAGATTACGAGTCTTGCGTTAGGGTTAAAAAGCAGCGTTGAGAGGTCCCAACGCTGCTTTTTAACGCCCGCTGGTATTACGAGTCTGGCAGGTATAGGTGTACCGCTCACTTTTTTCCATGACTCGAGCATACCGCAAATCCCCTTATGTCAATTGCGTATCCTATCTTTTCCATGGGATTTGCCTAACGCCAGTATTAGGAGTCTTGGAAAAAGTGAACGGTACACCCTCTCCTGTCAAAACTCCTACCGCATTTAAAAGTCAGTCTTAACAGTTTTATGGGCTAACGCCGTAACATAAAACTCTTAACTAAAGTGCTAAAAAGTACACTAACACCCGTAAACTACCTATTAACCCCTAAACCGAGGCCCCCCCACACATCGCAAACAGTTAAATAAAATTTAAACCCCTAATCTGCCGACCGGACATCACCGCCACTGTAACCCCTAAACCGCCGCACACCTGCATCGCAAACACTAGTTTAATTTTATTAACACCTAATATGCCGTCCCTAACATCGCCGACAGCTACCTACATTTATTAACCCCTAATCTGCCGACCCCAACGTTGCCGCCACTATGCTAAATGAATTAACCCCTAAACCTAAGTCTAACCCTAACCCTAACCCCCCCCCCCCCTAACTTAAATCTAATTTAAAATAATCGGAAAAAAATACTACAATTAACTAAATAATTCCTATTTAAAACTAAATTCTTACTTATAAAATAAACCGTAAGCTAGCTACAATATAACTAATAGTTACATTGTAGCTATCTCAGGGTTTATTTTTATTTTACAGGCAACTTTGTATTTATTTTAACTAGGTACAATAGTTATTAAATAGTTATTAACTATTTAATAACTTCCTAGTTAAAATAAGTACAAATTTACCTGTTAAATAAACCCTAACCTAAGTTACAATTACACCTAACACTACACTATAATTAAATTAATTACCTAAACTAACTACAATGAATTACAATTAAATTAAATAAAGTACGAAAAAAAACCCACTAAATTACAGAAAATAATAAAATAATTACAAGAATTTTAAACTAATTACACCTAATCTAATCCCCCTAATAAAATAAAAAAGCCCCCCAAAATAATAAAAATCCCTACCCTATACTAAATTACAAATAGCCTTTAAAAGGGCTTTTTGCGGGGCATTGCCCCAAAGTAATCAGTTCTTTTACCTGTAAAAAAAATACAATACCCCCCCAACATTAAAACCCACCACCCACACCCAACCCTACTCTAAAACCCACCCATTCCCCCCTTAATAAAACCTTGAAGATCACCCTACCTTGAGACGTCTTCACCCAACCAGGCAGAAGTGGTCCTCCAGACGGGCAGAAGTCTTCATCCAATCCGGGCAGAAGAGGGCAGAAGTCTTCATCCAGACGGCATCTTCTATCTTCATCCATCAGGAGCGGAGTGGGTCCATCTTCAAGCCATCAGACGTGGAGCATTCTCTTCCATCCGATGACTAACACTAAATGACGGTACCTTTAAGTGAGGTCATCCAAGATGGCGTCCCTTCAATTCCGATTAGCTGATAGAATTCTAACAGCCAATCGGAATTAAGGTAGAAAAAATCCTATTGGTTAATGTTAAAGGGACATTACAGTCAAAATTTAAATGCACACAGATTGATTACATCTTTGAATAGAAACATATTTGCAATATAAATGTATTGGTAAAATTACTTAAAGTGAATGTAAAGTTTGCGGAATCAGTGCCCAGTTTTTAAAAATCCTATTAAAAACAGGGGATCTTTCATTTATCAAACTCTACATTTTACTGGTTTTGTTAAAATACTTACCTTTTCTTCTTGAAAGCCGCTCCAGCGCTTCTCCTGCCCATCGCAATCCTCTTCATACGTCAGCAATGACAATTCCAGCATCCTCCAATCACAGTTTCCCCCCGGGGTAATCATTGCCTAAAGCAACGCAGTGATTGAAGGAAGGCCGGGATCGTCATTTCTGATGTAGGAAGAGGCTTGCGACGGGCGGGGGAAGCGCTGGAACGGCTTTCACAAAGAAAAGGTAAGTATTTTAACAAAACCAGTGAAATGTAAAGTTTGATGAATGAAAGTGCCCCTGTTTTTAATAGGATTATAAAAAACTGGGCACTGGTTTATCAAAATTTACATCCACTTTAAAGTAAATGTTATCACTGTTTTAGTGTTAGCATTTTTCTCTGCACATGCATGTGAAGCATAGCTAGATATTCTCAGTACACCAGCATTTTAAATACTGCAGCTGCTCAGAGCCAGTGGGGCATGTATCATGTGAGCAATGAACAAATTGAATCATTCCCAATGGTTCAAGCACCTTAGGCTCTTGAAACCAGTGCTGTGTTTAAAATGCTGGTGCATGGTGCATACTTAAATACACTTTTGAAACAGCTGCGCAGGAGTACTGGCCAGGCACACTGCACACTGTCACATGTCTTATGTTACATATAGCCAGTGAGTCTTGACACAGTGCTGGGCTTAAGATGTGGTAGCAGCTTTAGAGCCTTGAGGAGCAGGTTTGCTCCCCCTAATCTCACCATCACCTCAGAGGTGGTCGAAGACTTAAACATTCTAAGCCCATCCGTCTGAACTGATTGACAAGCCTGAGAGCAGGATAAAGAGCTGAAGGAAGTTCTTGGCAATCATAACCATGGGTGAGTTGCCTGAGTGAGCACAATTTAGTAAAAGTTTAGCAGATCCTATGTTATTCTAGTAAGATGATTCACTAATCAATGGGGAGATAAGTGAGCTGTATTGAATCAGCTGCTTAGAATATAGTGAAGCTGGAGAGGCGTTTAATAAATATTTGTCCAGTGAGAGGGCTTTAGGGCAATAGGTCAAGTCATTGGGCTGGATTCAAAGGCAGCTGGAGTACTTGTATGTTAAAGGGACATGAATTAAACTTTCTTGATTCAGATACAGTATGTCATTTTAAGACACTTTGAAATTCACTTATTTAGTCAAATCTACTTTGTTTTCTTGGGATTCTTTGTTGAAAAACATTGGTACATATTTTCAGCAGCAGCAAAGCACTACTGGTAGCTATAATTTAAATATCAAGATGGCTACACTTTCCTGCAGAATATGTAAGTCTGCTCTTATTTTGACTTTCATACATGCTTTGTAAATGTTTGCCCCCTCGTGAAAAAAATGCCCCCCATTTCATTTGTTCTGGAGCCGACCCTGTGTGGGTGCCTTAGGGGGCTCCAAACCAGATGCCAGTGGCTATCCCTGGGATAAGCAATGTCAAAAAGTGCCCCCTCCCCATCTTCTCCAAATCTGCCGCCCTAAGCACAGGCCATAATACGCCCCTGGTGCATTGCTTGATATAAAAATAAATAAATAAATTAAAAAAAAGACCTGAGCTTAGATTTTATTTATAGTAAACTTATCTGTTTAAGACTTGCACTTTGAAGAATCAGAATACATTTTTTTAAAAGATCTAGAATGGAAAATTTAACTAGAATAATTTTTCAGAAAAAGGAGCTATTTTTTTTAGTGGATCGGTTTTGTTTGTACACTATTGCAAGTTTTGAATGCAAATTTGTCTTAAAGAGGATACAATTCTATTCATTTATTGGTTTGGTTTAGAATTGCTGCACAGCTTAACTTAAAGGCCATAATTATTACTTGTTTTATTAAAAGAGTCAAAATATCTGTTAGAATATCAAGAAGTTAGTGTATTTAATTAAAGGAAAAGGGTAAGGTGTATGGGAGTTAGAATGACTCCCATTTTTAAGAAAGCAATCTGAAAATATGAATGAAAAACAACCCATATGCAGAAAGAGGTAAGGCGGACAACAGTCAATGAATGCTTAAGAAACAAACATTTTTTAGGTAAAGAACTTTGGGCAGGATTAATGTTCATTTTAGAGATAGTTTTCGTTGTCAGAATATTATTGTTTGTAACTGCCAATATACAACTTGTATATAAAAACTTTATTAAGAACCATCAAACAGTTTAGTGGTTTCCACTTTTGATTTTGACAGCTTTTTTTTTCAAAAACAAAAAAATGTAAAGAAATGTATAAAAATTACAACAGCAAAAATAAAAGAATATTTGCATGTGTAACAAAAGTCCTGGCAGCTAAGTCTTCAATAGGGGTCAGTTAAAACAAAAATATGGTCAGAATGTATATTGGGCTGTTTTAATGGACAGATAAGAAGTGCCATGTTTCATTCTTTCTATTAAACCAGGCAGGATAGATATTAGGTAATGATATAGAGAGAATTGGTGTAGTAGGTATTGTGATGGAACTACCGTCATTATCAGGGACATGGTGTGGCATTGCACCATCTATTGGATGACTTATCCACAGGGATCTCGTGTGGCATAGCATCATGTATTGGTTAAACCATCCACAGGGACCTTGTGTGGCATAGTGCCATCTGTTGGTTGAACGTTCATAGTCACCAATATGTTTGCATATATTTTATATGATGTGACGTGATAAAATGTTTTGAGCTGATATATGTTTGCATATGCTCCCCAGACTCCCATTCCCTTTCGTCAGAATTCATGATTTTATTGTTGCTGTATATTTACTATGTGGTTATGTTTTAGGTTGAGTGGGTCACCCCAAGCTAAATTCTTAGGTGCTAGTCCCTGATTAAATAAAGATCAAGCATGAGTAGTTCCATTGGTGAGTTTTGCCTGGTTCTTTAAAGGAATTCCAGTAGCAGAGTTTAAGGACCTGTGTTATGGCCAACCGGGTCCCTGGTTATGGGGACCTGTTATGAAGTCTGGGGACATGAAGGTAAAGAGCTTGGCTGAGTGCCAAAAGCATCTTTGTAAAGAAGGCATCAGGAGCTGGCCTGAGAGGATCAAAAGCATCTTTATTATGATGATGTTGGGAGAAGGCAGAGGGATCTATAACTGTCTCTCTCATATCTCATCTTGGGTGTCCTCTCACTACCTCAAGCTAAATCTCTCCAAAACTGAGCTCCTTATTTTCCCCCCTTCTTCAAAAATCTCCAGCCCCCATGTCTCTATAACTGTTGACAACTCCATCATTACCCCATCCTCACATGCCCGATGTCTTGGAGTCACACTTGACTCAGATCTTTCTTTCACTTCTCACATTCAGTCCTTGGCTAAAGCCTGCCGCTTCCACCTTAAAAACATTGCTAAAATTAGACATTTCCTTACACAAGACACAACAAAGATTTTAATCCACTCTCTCATCCTTTCCCGTCTCGACTACTGCAACTCTATCCTCTCTGGTCTCCCTAGCTGCCGCCTAGCTCCTTTACAATCCATAATGAATGCCTCTGCCAGGCTCATCTTCCTTGCACGTTGCTCTTCATCTGCCGCACCTCTCTGCCAATCCCTTCACTGGCTTCCTCTTGCCTCCAGGATTAAACACAAAATTCTCACTCTGACACACAAAGCCCTCAATTGCATTGCACCCCCCTACATCTCAGACCTTGTCTCCAGATACTCTCCCCTTCACTCTGCTCATGATCTCCTCCTCTCCTCCTCTCTTGTTACCTCCTCACATTCCCGTCTACAAGATTTCTCAAGACTGGCTCCCATCTTATGGAACTCTCTGCCTCGCTCCACAAGAATCTCCACTAGTTTTAAAAGCTTCAAGTGCTCCCTGAAGACTCTACTATTTAGGGATGCTTACAACCTACACTAACCTTCCTATCTCCACTGCTATCCCCTTAAACTCCATAGCATGTAAGCCTATGAGCCCAGCTGTTTGTAGTCCACCTTCATAAGAGCCGACTACAACAGTGCAACTCTCGGCAGGACCCTTCACCCATTTGATCCCTGTAATCATTTTTATATACCACCCATGTTCATAGCGCTGTGGAACCTGTTGGCGCTCTACAAATACCTGATAATAATAATAATAATCTATACCTGTCCAGGAGGTGGCATAAGCAGAGGTATAGATACCTGTCTGGGAGTTGATGCTGCCCACTGAGACCAACCCAGCTAGGAGAGATATAGCTACTGGCTTCACCCTGGTTTTAGAAACAATCTCTCTGATGGCAAACCCACTATTCTAAGGCTGTCCTGGGGAGGGGGGTTAACAGAGAAGACCATGTAGCAGGACAGGTCTGGATCCCAGATCTGGACCAGTCACGCCTTAAGCAACAGATTTGTAAATATGTGTATGCTCTAATATTTGAAATTGTTAAGAAACGCAAAAAGAGCGGCTCCTTTAACAAATAAATAAACAACTGAATAAACGCAAAACAAAAATGTAGTTGTTTCGTTCATGTGATTAAAACCATCCTATAAGACTGGAAAGGATTTTCTGCAGACTGGAAAGACTTCAAATGTACAGATTTACATTGTTCAATAGGGTTCCAGCAATGTCCTTAAATAGTTTTGTTGTCATTGAGAATCACGAATACAAAACTATTTTTTTTGTTTATGCACGTGTCTAGTATACAATAATATAAGGTAATAAAGGAAGGAATATTTATTGCTGATAATAAATAAATAGCATTAGAATGTATTCTTTTATTGAGTAGTTTTGTTTACTTTTGTGTTCATCTAGAAACATATGGTGTTTTTATGCTGCCAGAGGATGATGTTTCTTGTTGTTGTGTACAAATTACTTGTTTGAACTTATAGAAAAATTATGTAAATATCATATGTTATTGTGTACTTTCTTTTGTTATGTAAATATATATTTGGTTTCTTCTACTGAGAAATGCACCACATGGAGAAATCTATACTGTTTTGTTATTTTTGTCACATTTTTAACAGTGTTGGTTTATAAAAAGATTTACATTGAATTCTTGTACAACCAATAATCAGCCAGATTACATGTGGAGCACAAAAATATTTGCACTACTGTGCACTAACACCAGAATTTTTGTTGTTTAAAAAGAAATATAATCCCTTTATTACCCATTCCCCAGTTTTGCATAACCAACCCTGTTATAGAAATACACTTTTTACCTCTGTGATTACCTTGTATCTATGCTTCTGCAATCTGCCACCTTATTTCAGTTCTTTTGACAGACTTGCATTTTAGCAAATCAGTGCTCACTCCAGGGTAACTTCACGGGCATGAGCTCAATGTTATGTATATAAAACACATGAACTAATGCCGTCTAGTGGTCAAAATGCATTCAGATTAGAGGCAGTCTTCAAGGTCTAAGAAATTAGCATATAAAGAAATGGAAAGTTGTCTAAAATTACATTCCCTATTTAAATCATGAAAGTTTTTTTTTAACTTGACTGTCCCTTTAAATTAAATAAATAGCGCTTTTATTTTTTTGCTCTCATATTGCAAATTAAAAGTAATATTAGTGCTCTGGAGCAAGTCTAGGGCACACAAACATCTGGATGTCGTATAGCACAGATGCATTAAATCCTAGATATGTGCATTGTTTGTTTTTTCCATCCCTAACGGATTGACTGAAAAGCTGCAATCGTCGCTTTTCGAACCCGCAATTATTCTTGTGAAAGTGCAGAACACTGAGATCTGGATTTGCACATAACTACCTCACAAACTAATTTAAACTTCTATGGGGGTCCACTGAATAACTCATATCAGCTATTGCTTAAAGAACCAGTAACTACAATAGAATTGCATAATCAATAAATGCAAAATAAAAAAACAATGTAATAGCTCTTAGCTTGAATTGAGTAGTAGATTACATTTACGTTTTCCTTCCTACTGCATTATGTGACAACCATCAGCCAATCACAAAATGCATATACGTATATCTTTTGAATCTTGCACATGCTCAGTAGGAGCTGGTACCAAAGAAAGTGTGCATATAAAAAGATTGTGCACATATAGATGATGGAAGTGAATTGAAAAGTTGTTTAAAATTGTGTGCTGTATCTGAATCGTGAACATTTAATTTTCACTTGTCTGACCCTTTAAAGGGATACTAAACCCACATTTTTTTCTTTCATGATTCAGATAGAGCATGCTAATTTAAGCAACTTTTCATTTTACTCCTACGTAAAAAAAATATTTGTTCTCTTGCTATCTTTATTTAAAAAGCAGTATTTTAAAGCTTAGGAGCCAGCCCATTTTAGGTTCAGCACCCTTGATAGCGCTTGCTTATTGGTGGCCACATTTAGCAAACCAATAAGCAAGCGTAACCCAGGGTCTGAACCAAAAATGGTCCGGCTCTTAAACTTTAGATTCCTGCTTTTTATATAAAGATAGCAAGAGAACAAAGTAAAATGATAATAGGAGTAAAGTAGAAAGTTGCTTAAAATCGGAAATTATTAAAGAAAAAATTTGGGTTTAGTGTGCCTTTAAGCAATAAGCCTAAAGTGCACTAAGACAAAGTTCAAATAGTGGAGTGGCTAAAGCCTGCCGCTTCCACCTTAAAAACATTGCTTTTTAACGCCCGCTGGTATTACGAGTCTTGAAGGTACAGGTGTACTGCTCACTTTTTTGGCCAGACTTGGAAATATCGCAAATCACCTTACGTAAATTGCGTATCCTCTTTTTTCAATGGGACTTGCATAGTGCCGGTATTACGAGTCTGCCAAAAAGTGAGCGGTAGATCCTCTCCTGTCAAGACTGGTACTGCATATTAAAGTCAGTAGTTAAGAGTTTTACACTACAACACCGTAGCATAAAACTCTTAACTAAAGTGCTAAAAAGTAAACTAACACCCATAAACTACCGATTAACCCCTAAACCGAGGCCCTCCCGCATCGCAAACACTAAAATAAAAATGTTAACCCCTAATTTGCTGAACCGGACATCGCCACCACTATAATAAACATATTAACCCCTAAACCACCGCACTCCCGTCTCGCAAACATTAGTTAAATATTATTAACCCCTAATCTGCCATCCCTAACATAGCCGACACCTACCTACATTTATTAACCCCTAATCTGCCGCCCCCAAAGTCGCCGCTACTATACTAAAGTTATTAACCCCTAAATCTAAGTCTAACCCTAACACCCCCTAACTTAAATATAATTAAAAGAAATCTAAATAAATATTCCTATCATTAACTAAATAATTCACATTTAAAACTAAATACTTATCTATAAAATAAAACCTAAGATAGCTACAATATAACTAATAGTTACAATGTATCTATCTTAGGTTTTATTTTTATTTTACAGGCAAGTTTGTATTTATTTTAACTAGGTAGAATAGTTATTAAATAGTTATTAACTATTTAATAACAACCTAGTTAAAATAAATGCAAAGTTACTTGTAAAATAAAACATAACCTAAGTTACAATTACACCTAACACTACACTATAATTAAATTAATTCCCTAAATTAAATACAATTAAATACAATTAAATAAGATTATCTAAAGTACAAAAACAAACAAACACTAAATTATAGAAAATAATAAACAAATTACAAGATTTTTTAAACTAATTACACCTAATATAATCCCCCTAACAAAATAAAAAAGCCCCCCCAAAATAAAAAAAGCCCTACCCTACACTAAATTACAAATAGCCCTTAAAAGGGCCTTTTGCGGGGCATTGCCCCAAAGTAATCAGCTCTTTTACCTGTAAAATAAATCCCCCCCAACATTAAAACCCACCACCCACACAGAAGTCTTCATCTAACCGGGCCGAAGTCCTCAACGAAGCCGGGAGAAGTCTTCATCCAAGCCGGGCGAAGTGGTCCTCCAGACGGGCAGAAGTCTTCATCCCGACGGCATCTTCTATCTTCATCCATCTGGCGCGGAGCGGGTCCATCTTCAAGACATCCAACGTGGAGCATCCTCTTCATCCGACGGGTAAAACTAAATGAAGGTTCCTTTAAATGACGTCATCCAAGATGGCGTCCCTTCAATTCCGATTGGCTGATAGAATTCTATCAGCCAATCGGAATTAAGGTAGAAAAAATCCTATTGGCTGATGCAATCAGCCAATAGGATTGAGCTGGCATTCTATTGGCTTTTCCGGTTGGATGAAGACTTCTCCCGGTAAGGTGATCTTCAAGGGGTTAGTGTTAGGTTTTTTTAAGGGGGTATTGTGTGGGTTTTAGAGTAGGGTTGGTTGTGTGGGTGGGGGGTTTTAATGTTGGGGGGATTTGTAATTTTTTTACAGGTAAAAGAGCTGATTACTTTGGGGCAATGCCCCGAAAAAGGCCCTTATAAGCGCTATTTGTAATTTAGTGTAGGGTAGGGCTTTTTTTTTATTTTTTGGGGGGTTATTTTGTTAGGAGGATTATATTAGGTGTAATTAGTTTAAAAATCTTGTAATTTGTTTATTATTTTCTGTAATTTAGTGTTGTTGTTTTTTGTACTTTAGATAATTTTATTTAATTGTATTTAATTTAGGGAAATAATTTAATTATAGTGTAGTGTTAGGTGTTAGTGTAACTTAGGTTAGGTTTTATTTTACAGGTAACTTTGTATTTATTTTAGCTAGGTAGTTATTAAATAGTTAATAACTATTTAATAACTATTCTACCTAGTTAAAATAAATACAAACTTGCCTGTAAAATAAAAATAAACCCTAATATAGCTACAATGTAACTATTAGTTATATTGTAGCTAGCTTAGGATTTATTTTATAGGTAAGTATTTAGTTTTAAATAGGAATTATTTAGTTAATGATAGGAATTTGTATTTAGATTTCTTTTAATTATATTTAAGTTAGGGGGTGTTAGGGTTAGGGTTAGACTTAGGTTTATGGGTTAATACATTTAGTATAGTGGCGGCAACGTTGGGGACGGCAGATTAGGGGTTCATAAATGTAGGTAGGTGGCCGCGATGTTAGGGCCGGCAGTTTAGGGGTTAATAATATTTAACTAATGTTTGCAAGGCGGGAGTGCGCCGGTTTAGGGGTAATACGTTTATTATAGTGGCGGCGATGTTGGGGGAGGCAGATTAGGGGTTAATAAGTGTAGGTAGGTGGCGGCGACATTGGGGGCGGCAGAGTAGGGGTTAATAAATATAATGTAGGGTTCGGTGATGTTGGAGGCAGCAGATTAGGGATTCATAAGTATAATGTAGGTGGCGGCGGTTTCCGGAGCGGCAGATTAGGGGTTAATAATTATAATGTAGGTGTTGGCGATGTCGGGGCAGCAAATTAGGGGTTAATAAGTGTAAGATTAGGGGTGTTTAGACTTGGGGTTCATGTTAGGGTGTTAGGTGTAGACATAAAATGTATTTCCCCATAGGAATCAATGGGGCTGCGTTAGGGAGCTTTACTCTGCTTTTTTGCAGGTGTTAGACTTTTTCTCAGCCGGCTCTCCCCGTTGATTACACCAGCTCACCGCTAACGTAAGCAGCGCTGGTATTGGAGTGCGGTAATGAGCAAAATTTTGCTCATTGCTCACTTCTTGTCTGGTTTGTAAAAACTTGTAATACCAGCGCTGTCTGTAAGTGAGCGGTGAGCATAATTAAATAAATATTTTTTGCGCATTTATTTTAAAATAACAGCGTATACAACACTGTATGTCAGTGTTCACAGTAAGTATATATATGGCTTTTATTTATGCGACCATAAATGTTACTAACAACCTAATACATTAGACAGGTCCTCTTTTTTCTTTTTCCTTTTGCCACCTATGCAATAGCGTTAATTTATGTTATACATTTTTATGAATTACCAGACATTCTAATACGGCTCTCTATCAGCCAAGTAAGCTTTACGTCACACTAAATGTCATTTGATAGGCTGAGAGATCTACATCACGTATGATTGGACAGAGTATGTCTTTTAAATTGAACCTATCAGAGTTAACCCTATCCCTGACGAAGTGCCGGTCCAGCACGAAACATGTTGGAGCAGGTGAATGCTAGTAAGCTGGTTCACTAGCTGTGATATTAGTACTATATTCAAAGAACTTTTACATGTACCGTAAATAAAAGTTACGTTTTATACCTCTACAGTCGGCTCATTGAAGGTCTGGTTCATTTCACCTTGCTTGGTGAGATTTTACAGCGGTGAGCATAAACTGCTTGTTAGCACCGCACAGCCTCTAACGCAAAACTCGCAATCTAGGTGTTAATTTCCATGTAACTGATAAGTGTTTTGATCTGCATATGTTCAAGCACTTACTTAACTTCTGGTCCCCAAAAGTCAAAATTTAAATTTCATGATTCAGATAAAGAATGCGATTAAAAAGAACCTATTTTAACATACTTTTTTTTAACCCCTTAATGACCACAGCACTTTTCCATTTTCTGTCCGTTTGGGACCAAGGCTATTTTTACATTTTTGCGGTGTTTGTGTTTAGCTGTAATTTTCTTCTTACTCATTTACTGTACCCACACATATTATATACCGTTTTTCTCGCCACTAAATGGACTTTCTAAAGATACCATTATTTTCATCATATCTTATAATTTACTATAAAAAAATATATAAAATATGAGGAAAAATTGAAAAAAACACACTTTTTCTAACTTTGACCCCCAAAATCTGTTACATATCTACAACCACCAAAAAACACCCATGCTAAATAGTTTCAAAATTTTGTCCTGAGTTTAGAAATACCCAATGTTTACATGTTCTTTGCTTTTTTTGCAAGTTATAGGGCCATAAATACAAGTAGCACTTTGCTATTTCCAAACCACTTTTTTCCAAAATTAGCGCTAGTTACATTAGAACACTAATATCTTTCAGGAATCCCTGAATATCCCTTGACATGTAATATTTTTTTTTAGTAGACATCCCAAAGTATTGATCTAGGACAATTTTGGTATATTTCATACCACCATTTCACCGCCAAATGCGATCAAATACAAAAAATCGTTCACTTTTTCACAAATCTTTTCACAAACTTTTGGTTTCTCACTGAAATTATTTACAAACAACTTGTGCAATTATGGCATAAATGGTTGTAAATTCTTCTCTGGGATCCCCTTTGTTCAGAAATAGCAGACATATATGGCTTTGGCGTTGCTTTTTGGTAATTAGAAGGCCGCTAAATGCCACTGCGCACAACAAGTGTATTATGCCCAGCAGTGAAGGGGTTAATTAGGGAGCTTTTAGGGAGCTTGTAGGGTTAATTTTAGCTTTAGTGTAGTATAGTAGACAACCCCAAGTATTGATCTAGGCACATTTTGGTATATTTCATGCCACCATTTCACTGCCAAATGCGATCAAATTGAAAAAAAAGTTAAATTTTTCACAATTTTAGGTTTCTCACTGAAATAATTTACAAACAGCATGTGCAATTATGGCACAAATGGTTGTAAATACTTGTCTGGGATCCCCTTTGTTCAGAAATAGCAGACATATATGACTTTGGCGTTGCTTTCTGGTAATTAGAAGGCCGCTAAATCCTGCTGCGCCTCACACGTGTATTATGGCTAGCAGTGAAGGGGTTAATTAGGGAGTTTGTAGGGAGCTTGCAGGGTTAATTTTAGCTTTAGTGTAGAGATCAGCCTCCCACCTGACACATCCCACCCCCTGATCCCTCCCAAACAGCTCCCTTCCCTCCCCCACCCCACAATTGTCCCTGCCATCTTAAGTACTGGCAGAAAGTCTGCCAGTACTAAAATAAAAGGTTTTTTTAAAAAAAAAAAAAAAAATTTTTTAGCATATTTACATATGCTAGGGTGTAGGATCCCCCCCTTAGCCCCCAACCTCCCTGATCCCCCCCAAAACCGCTCTCTGACCATCCCCTCTGCCTCATTGGGGGCCATCTTGGGTACTGGCAGCTGTCTGCCAGTACCCAGTTTGCAAAAAAAAAGTGCTTTTTTTATTTTTATTTGGCTTTTTTCTGTAGTGTAGCTTCCCCCCCCACACAGACAAACCCCCACCACCTTGCTGATCTTTTTTTTTTTTTTAAATATTAAGGCATTTAAACATTTTTTATTAACAAATATTCTGTAGTGTAGCGGTTCCCACCCGCTCCCTCCCCGTGCACGCGCCCGCCCCCGCCCTCCCGTGCACGCGCGCACGTCCGTGCGCGCCCCCGCTCATCCCCGCCCACGATCCCGCCCCCCCCTGCACATAACCAGGGCCATCGATGGCCGCCACCCGCCTCCCAGTCCGGCTCCCACCCACCAACGCAGGGAGCCACCGATCTCCGGTGCAGAGAGGGCCACAGAGTGGCTCTCTCTGCACCGGATGGCTTAAAAAGGTTATTGCAGGATGCCTCCATATCGAGGCATCACTGCAATAACTGGAAAGCAGCTGGAAGCGAGCAGGATCGCTTCCAGCTGCTTTCCAAACCGAGGACGTGCAGGGTACGTTCTCAGGCATTAACTGCCTTTTTTTTGAGGACGTACCCTGCACGTCCTCGGTCGTTAAGGGGTTAAATCAAAACTTGCACATACTTTTTATAGGCACAATTTACGTTTGTTTATTTTTTGGTGTAACACAGTTCATTAGTTTAGACTTCTGAATTTACTTTAGTATTAGTAAAAATTTAGTAGCTATTTTTTTTTTTTTTACCAAATGTTGTACAATGAATGGTTTGGAAAATGAAGCACATCTGATAAACTATAAAGAAGGTGGCATTAACCACTTTAGATCACCCATTAGATCATTGTATTTGCTTTTATTCTGTAAGGTGGTATAAGTATGGAAAATCTCATAATCCTAGATTTAGGTCCTGGTGATCTAAAGTTCTCTGCTGTAGCAAGATTATCTAAGATGTATCATCATTACTGAGAGGTCCCTCAGAGAAGAAGCACATTTAAAAGGACTTGATACTCAAATGTTGAAACACTTAAAAGTGATGCAGCATAGCTGTAAAAAGCTGACTAGAAAATATCACCTGAACATCTCTATGTAAAAAAGAAAGATTTAACCTCAAAATGTAATAAGTATTCACACCCCATTGTAAAGGGCTTTAAGCAGCAAATCAGTATGCTTGTCCCAGGACTTACAAGGGAGCCTGCTTCATGCACACTCATGTAATTTCCCTATTCAGTTTAAGAAAGTTTACTATGAAATCTCATGAGATCACAGTTCATCACTTCAACACTGCTGATGCTGGATGGCTGCTGTTCATTTCTTCCTATTTTTATTTTTTACCTGTAGCTGGACAGCAGCTTAAGTATTACTGTTTACACAGCACTTACTCTGGTGAGTTGATGAAATTGTGCGGTAAAATATCTTTCTTTTTTACATAGAGATGATCAGATGATATTTTCCAGTCAGCTTTTTACAGTTATGCAGCCTCATTGTAAAGTAATTTATCATGAGTATTATGCCCCTTGAAGCTTGAGATGGGCCTATTTAGCCATTTAGGTTTCTGGGTGTGAAGGTATCTATGTAGGGTTCCTGGTGTGCAGTAGATAAACACACATAACAATATAATGCTTCCCAGTATTTGATAGTCAGGTCCTAAGTATTAAACATTCAATGAGAACATAATTTGATTTAAAAATCTCGGGCGCGATTCGATATACGGCGCAGGTTTCGGCGCAAGCGTGGAAACCTGCGCCGCCCGTAGTTTCAACTCACAACTCGAGCTATCTTATATACGGCGCCGTCAGATGCTAAAGTGCCGTAAGTCTGACAAACTAGCAATGTCCAGAAATCTGCGTAAGTACAAATTTCTGGAGTCGCCAGTGACTTACCGCAAAAAAACTGACTAAGTTATAAAATCACCCGTTACTGTCTAACACGCCTCCCAAACATAGCCCGACAAGTATACCCCTCTATCCGCAATCCCCCTCTCACTCCTAATAATAAATATATTAACCACTAAACCGACGCTCCCGGACCCCGCCGCCAGCTACATATGTCTTACCCCCTAATCTGACCCCCCTACACTGCCTCCAGCTACATTAAATGTTTTACCCACTAATGTGACTCCCCTACACTGCCGCCAGCTACATTAAAATTATTACCCCCTAATGTGAGCTCCCTACCCCGCCGACAGCTACATATGTCTTACCCCCTAATCTGACCCCCCTACACCGCCGCCAGCTACATTAAATGTTTTACCCCCTAATGTGATCCCCCTACACCGCCACCAGCTACATTAAAATTATTACCCCCTAATGTGAGCCCCCTACCCCGGCGACAGCTACATATGTCTTACCCCCTAATCTGACCCCCCTACACCGCCGCCAGCTACATTAAATGTTTTACCCCCTAATGTGACCCCCCTACCCCGCCGCCACCTACATTAACTATATTACCCCCTAATATGATCCCCCTACACCGCCGCCACCTATTTAAACTATATTAACCCCTAATATGATCCCCCTACACCGCCGCCACCTATTTAAACTATATTACCCCCTAATATGATCCCCCTACACCGCCGCCACCTATATTAAAATTATTAACCCCTAATCTAATCCCCCTATACCGCCGCCACCTATATTAAATTTATTAACCCCTAAAATACTAAAATTTCCCTACCACTAAACCTAAGTCTAACCCTACAAATAGCCCTGAAAAGGGCCTTTTGAGTGGCATTGCCCCAAAGTAACCAGCTCTATTACCAGCCCTTAAAAGGGCCTTTTGCGGGGCATTGTCCCAAAGTAATCAGCTCTTTTACCTGTAATCTAATCCCCCTACACCGCCGCCACCTATATTAAATATATTAACCCCTAATCTAATCCCCCTATACTGCCGCCACCTATATTAAATGTATTAACCCCTAATCTGACCCCCCTACACCGCCGCCACCTATATTAACTATATTAACCCTAATTATATTAGGGTTAATATAGTTAACATAGTTATTATATTATATATATTAACTATATTAACCCTATCTAACTCTAACACCACTAAATTATAATTAAAATAAATCTAAATAATATTAATAATATTAACTAAATTATTCCTATTTAAAACTAAACACTTACCTATAAAATAAACCCTAAGATAGCTACAATATAATTAATAATTACATTGTAACTATTTTAGGGTTTATATTTATTTTACAGATGACTTGGTATTTATTTTAACTAGGTACAATAGCTATTAAATAGTTAATAACTATTTAATAGCTACCTAGTTAAAACAATTACCAATTTACCTGTAAAATAAATCCTAACCTAAGTTACAAATAATATTATTAATATTATTTAGATTTATTTTAATAATAATTGTTAGGGGTGTTAGAGTTAGATAGGGTTAATATAGGTAATATATATATAATAACTATATTAACTATATTAACCCTAATATAATTAGGGTTAATATAGTTAATATAGGTGACGGCGGTGTAGGGGGGTCAGATTAGGGGTTAATATATTTAATATAGGTGGCGGCGGTGTAGGGGGATTAGATTAGGGGTTAATATATTTAATATAGGTGGCGGCGGTGTAGGGGGGTCCGATTACAGGTAAAAGAGCTGATTACTTTGTGACAATGCCCCGCAAAAGGCCCTTTTAAGGTCTGGTAATAGAGCTGGTTACTTTGGGCCAGGCCCCGCAAAAGGCCCTTTTATGGGCTGGTAATAGAGCTGGTTACTTTTGGGCAATGCCATGCAAAAGGCCCTTTTCAGGGCTATTTGTAATTTAGTTTAGGGTAGGGACATTTTAGTATTTTAGGGGGTAATACATTTAATATAGGTGGGGGCGGTGTAGGGGGATTACATTAGGGGTTAATCATTTTAATATAGGTGGCGGCGGTGTAGGGGGATTAGATTAGGGGTTAATCATTTTAATATAGGTTGCGGCGGTGTAGGGGGATTAGATTAGGGGTAATATAGTTAAAATAGGTGGCGGTGGGGTAGGGGGCTCACATTAGGGGGTAATAATTTTAATATAGATGGCGGCGGTGTAGGGGGATTACATTAGGGTTAATAATTTTTATGTAGGTGGCGGCGGTGTAGGGGGATCACATTAGGGGGTTATACATTTAATGTAGGTTGCGGAGGGGTCCGGGAGCGGCAGTTTAGGGGTTAAACACTTTATTAGGGATGCGGCGGGGGATCGCGGTTGACAGGTAGATAGACATTGCGCATGCGTTAGGTGTTAGGTTTTATTTTGCAGGTAGTTTAGGGAGTTACGGGGCTCCAATACTCAGCGTAAGGCTTACTACGCCGGCAATTTGTGGCAAGGTGAAAATGGAGTAAGATTTCTCAATTTTCGCCACGTAAGTCCTTACGCTGTATATTGGATTGGTATAACTGTCTATGGGCCAAAAAACTATGGCCGAAGGCAGAAATATACAAGCGTAACTTCTAGGTTAAGCCGTATATAGGATACCAAACCAGCGCAAAATTTGGCGTCGCCGGATTTTGCGGGCGACGATTTTTATCGGATCGCGGCCCTCATATGAACCTTGACAAAATGTCACATTTTCTTAAGGCATAAAAAAGAATTGAATTGGGGTAATTTGCTTGAATTTGTTTTTATTTATTATTTTCTATGCTCAATTGAATTAGGATATCCATGGGGATTTTTGCAGAGAAGCTAAAGAAACTTGATTAGAGTAAAAGTAAAACATGAATGCTTATTAATGCAGTACTGATGAACATTATCTAATATGACTAATACATTTTTTTCTAAGGGCATGAAAATCAAAATGTAACTTTGAGTCCCATAGAGCATGCAATTAAATTTACTTTGTTCTCATTCGGCTAGATTTAGAGTTTTGCTACGCGTGTTTTTTTTCCCCCGCACATTTTAAACAACGCTGGTATTTAGAGTTCTCAGAAGGGCTGCGTTAGGCTCCAAAAAGGGAGCGTAGAGCATAATTTACCGCCACTTCAACTCTCAATACCAGCGTTGCTTATGGTAGCGGCCAGCTTGAAAAATGTGCTCGTGCACGATATCCCCATAGGAAACAATGGGGCATTTTGAGCTGCAAAAAACCTAACACCTACAAAAAAGCAGCGTTAAGCTCCTAACGCAGCCCCATTGTTTCCTACGGGGAAACACTTCCTAAGTCTGCACCTAACACTCTAACATGAACTCCGAGTCTAAACACCCCTAACCTTACACTTATTAACCCCTAATCTGCCGCCCCCGCTATTGCTGACCCCTGCATATTATTATTAACCCCTAATCTGCCGCTCCGTACACCGCCGCCACCTACATTATACCTATGTACCCCTAATCTGCTGCCCCTAACACCGCCGACCCCTATATTATATTTATTAACCCCTACTCTGCCCCCCCCATGTCGCCGCTACCTTACCTACAATTATTAACCCCTAATCTGCCGATCGGACCTCGCCGCCACTATAATAAATGTATTAACCCCTAAACCTCCTCACTCCCGCCTCAAAAACCCTATAATAAATAGTATTAACCCCTAATCTGCCCTCCCTAACATCTGCAACACCTAACTTCAAGTATTAACCCCTAATCTGCCGACCGGACCTCGCCGCTACTCTAATAAATGTATTAACCCCTAAAGCTAAGTCTAACCCTAACCCTAACACCCCCCTAAGTTAAATATAATTTTAATCTAACGAAATAAATTAAATATTATTAACTAAAGTATTCCTATTTAAAACTAAATACTTACCTGTAAAATAAACCCTAATATAGCTACAATATAACAAATAATTATATTGTAGCTATTTTAGGATTTATATTTATTTTACAGGCAACTTTGTATTTATTTTAGCTAGGTACAATAGCTATTAAATAGTTATTAACTATTTAATATCTACCTGTCAGCCGCTCTGGAATCAATCCGGGATGTAACCCAACTGCTAGCGTGAATTGAAAGCACACGCTAGCACACTGAGAAATATCCAGGACGTGACCCACTCAGGAAGCAGATTAGAAGATAACAAAAATGAATATTGTTCCAGAATGCAGGAAAGCCACAAAGGATAAAACGTCCCTTTAAGTAGTACAAAGAACAAAAAGGAAATGCTCTTACTTTGAAGCTTCTGAAAAAGGTCCTCTTTAGCAGGCTTGTAAAACAAAGGAAAAGTTCTCTTTTGCAGCTTGTAAAAGTATAATGTCCCTTTAAGCAGGTTTATAACAAACAGAAAGGCAAAGTTCTCTTTTGCAGCTTGTAAAAGTAAATGTCCCTTTTAAGCAGGTGTATAACAAACAGAAAGGCAAAGTTCTCTTTTGCAGCTTGTAAAAGTATAATGTCCCTTTAAGCAGGTTTATAACAAACAGAAAGGCAAAGTTCTCTTTTGCAGCTTGTAAAAGTAAATGTCCCTTTTAAGCAGGTGTATAACAAACAGAAAGGCAAAGTTCTCTTTTGCAGCTTGTAAAAGTAAATGTCCCTTTTAAGCAGGTGTATAACAAACAGAAAGGCAAAGTTCTCTTTTGCAGCTTGTAAAAGTAAAATGTCCCTTTAAGCAGGTCTTGTTTAACAAAGAATAGGTTTAAAGGTAAAGGCCAAAGCAAGGTCAGGCAGGCAGAAGTCGGCATCCAAATATCAGCAAAAGGTATAGGCAAAAGACAGGGTCAGGCAAGCAGAAGTCGGCATCCAAGTGTCAGCAAAAGGGTAATAGCTACAGGCAAGGTCAGGCAGGCAGAAGTCAATGTCCAAATATCAGCAAGTAGGGATTAGGCAAGAGGCTTGGTCAGGCAGGCAGAAGTCGGTACACAGAAGAATAAAACTGATATGGTACTCACAATCCAGGGAAACAAACAAACGGGCCCAGATTCAGATCTCCCGCCGAGATTTAAAGGGCAGGAGCGTAACCGTCATCAGAGGGGTGTGAGAGAAAGCGTCATGTTGCTAAGCAACATGACGTCAGAGACACAGAGGAGTTCCGGGAGCCGCGGCGACACGGCGATGAACGGAAGCGCTCATGACAGCACCCCCTCCTCAAGGGCCCCTCCGGGGGACAGGACCAGGTCTATCAGGATGAGTCTTGTGGAAGGTCTTGACCAATATTGGAGCATTTACTTGATGAGCAGGTTCCCAAGAACGTTCCGTGACTGGATAACCCTTCCAATGAATGAGATAATACAATTTCTTGCCCCGCAATTTGGAATCTAGAATATGGCTGATCTCAAACTCAGGATGTCCATGCACCAATAACGGTGGAGGTTTAGAAAAAGGCTTAGAATACCTGTTAATCATCACAGGTTTTAAAAGAGAAACATGGAATACCGGATGGACTTTGAGAGACTTGGGTAAAGCTACCCGATAAGCAGTGGAACATACCTGACCCAGTATTCGGAAAGGACCCACATATCGTGGTCCCAATTTGTTAGAAGGTTGTTTCAGGCGAAGAAATCGAGAGGAAATCCAAACTTTATCACCAGGGCGATATTTGGGAGCCTTTTTTCCGTCGAAGATCCGAAAAGAACTTGTAACGTCTAGAAGTTACAGAAAGAATACGATGTATCTTCTGCCAATGTCGAGTTAATCTTCGGGCTGTAAGATCAGAAGCAGGATTCACTGTGGAGGAAGTATGCAAAGGGAACGTCCTAGGCTGATATCCGTAAGCTGCATGAAAAGGAGAAGTCTGAAGGGAGGAATTGTACCGGGCATTATGGGCCAATTCAGCCAAAGGAAGGTAAGAAGTCCAGTTAGAATGATAATGATCCACATAATGTCTAAGATATGTTTCAAGACACTGGTTTACTCTTTCAGTCTGACCATTCGATTGTGGGTGGTGAGAAGTAGAGAGAGATATAGTAGTACCAAAATGTTTACAAAGTGACCTCCAAAATCGAGAAACGAATTGTACCCCTCTATCTGAAACAATATCAAGAGGAAATCCATGGATTCTTACAATATGTAGAATAAAAAGTTCAGAGAGTCTTTTGGCAGATGGTAATCCTGGCAAGGGTACAAAATGAGCCGTCTTAGTGAACCTGTCGACCACCACCCAGATAGTATTGTTCCCAGTGGACAAGGGAAGATCGGTAATAAAGTCCATGGATACATGAGTCCAAGGCTGGTGAGGTATAGGCAATGGTTGGAGTAATCCTGAAGGAAGTTGGCGTGGAGTTTTGTTCATGGCACATTGTGTGCATACTGAGACGTAATCCTTCACATCTTGAGAGAGTGTAGGCCACCAGACATGTTGTTTGAGGTTTCGAGTGGTAATACTGATGCCAGGATGTCCAGAAAGGGGACTATCATGAGCCCAAAATAAAATCTTGGAACGAAGGCGTTCAGGAACAAAGAGTAAACCATTGGGAGGTTTACAGGACAAAGGAAGACGCTCTTGAGCGGACTGTAATTCTTGTAACCAAGAAGTTGTTAACTGGGCAATGACTTCATGAGGTTGGAGAATGGTACCAGACTCAGGAACTGGGGTATCTTGAAATTGTCTGGAAAGTGCGTCTGCTTTAATATTTTTTGAACCAGGTATGTAAGACAAATTATAGTGAAACCGAGAGAAGAATAAGGACCAGCGTGCTTGCCTGGAATTTAGTCGTTTGGCTGTTTGGAGATACAGAAGGTTCTTATGATCAGTAAGTATAGTAAATGGCAAAGAAGTACCTTCCAGCCAATGTCTCCATTCATCCAATGCCATCTTGATGGCAAGCAACTCTTTATTCCCTACGTCATAGTTAAATTCGGAAGGAGTGAATTTTTTAGAGAAAAAAGCAACAGGATGAATCCTTCCAGTCTCTGGTATTCGTTGAGACAGAACCGCTCCAGCAGCAACAGAGGAAGCATCCACCTCCAGAATAAATTGAAACTCAGGATTTGGATGACGAAGGATAGGAGCTGAGGAAAAAGCTTCTTTGAGAGATTCAAAAGCTTCTATAGCCTCAGACGGCCATACTTTACAGTTTTGTCCTTTTCTTGTGAGAGAAGTAAGAGGAGAAGTAATAGTAGCAAAATTCTTGATGAACTTTCTGTAATAATTGGCGAAGCCTAGGAAACGTTGTAAAGCCTTCAAAGAATCAGGTCTAGGCCAATCCAAAATGGCAGAAAGTTTAGTAGGGTCCATTTCGAATCCAGATGCCGATATTACATAACCCAGAAAGGGTATGATTTTTTGATGGAAAGAACATTTCTCCAGTTTAGCAAACAGATGGAATTCTCTTAGACGTTGAAGTACTTTCTTGACGTGGTGCACATGATCTTGGTGGTTCTGAGAAAAAATTAAGATGTCGTCCAGGTATATGATAACAAAAATATTCAAAAAATCACGAAAGATCTCATTTACAAAATGCTGGAAAACCGCCGGAGCATTGCATAGCCCAAAGGGCATGACCAAATATTCATAATGCCCAAATCGAGTGTTAAAGGCAGTCTTCCACTCATCTCCTTTGCGTATACGGATCAAGTTGTATGCACCACGTAGGTCGAGTTTGGTGAAAATGGTGGCTCCCTGAAGATAAGTAAAAAGTTCAGGAATAAGGGGCAGAGGATAACTGTTCTTGATGGTAATCTGATTCAATCCACGATAATCAATACAGGGTCTTAATCCGCCATCCTTTTTTCCCACAAAAAAGAAACCAGCCCCTACAGGGGAAGAGGAGGGTCGAATAAATCCTCTAGCCAGATTGTCTTTTATATATTCTTCCAGAGCCATGTTTTCTGGTTTAGAAAGTGGATATGTTTTGCCTCGAGGATAGGCAGCCCCAGGAAGGAGGTCAATGGGACAATCAAAAGGGCGATGAGGAGGAAGACGTTCCGCTTCTTTTTTGGAGAAGACATCCACAAAGTCATGGTAATGCATAGGTAAGGATTCCGGAGTTTCAACTGTGAGAGCAATAGTGAGTGGTAACTTAGTAATCTCTTGAAGACATTTAGTCTGGCATGTAGATCCCCAGGAAGTGAGTTCACCGAAAGTCCAAGAAAAAATGGGATTGTGAATCTGGAGCCAGGGTAATCCCAAGATAATGGGAAATTGCGGAGTGGGAATGACATCGAAACAAATTGTCTCAGAATGAAGTATTCCTACGGTGAGGATTAAGGGTTGAGTAGAAAACTGAATGTATCCAGAACCCAAAGGATCTCCACTGACCGTAGAGACTGAAATGGAATACTCCTTCTTTAGTAAGGGTATAGAATGAGTAGAAACAAATGTAGAGTCAATGAACACACCTCCAGCACCAGAATCAATTAGGGCTTGGGTATAGATCTTCTTTTGTCCAATTAGAAGAGTTACTGGAACAAAGAGTTTCTTGTGTAGGGAATGACCACTATTTTGGCTTAACTCAGTTCCCTGGACTAGAGTTAAGCCCTGGCTTTTACTGGCCTAGTAGGACAATCCCTTAATAAATGTCCTTTAAGGCCACAGTACAGACATAAGCCAAGAGTCCGTCTTCTTAAGCGTTCAGTCTCAGTTAATTTTATACTTCCTACTTCCATGGGTTCAGCCTGATCAGTAGTAGGAGAGGCTGGAGTGACTGGACTAGAAAAACGAGGAGCTAAACGAAAAGGAGTTCGAGTGGCAGTCCTCTGTGTTCTATCCTTTTCTTGTTGGCGTTCACGAAACCTGGCGTCGAGACAGATACAGAGATTTATTAAGGCTTCTAAGGACTCTGGAAGTTCACGATACACCAATTCATCCTTGAGACGCTCAGAAAGTCCTTTACGGAAAGCGGCTCTGAGTGCTCCCTGATTCCAAGTGGTTTCAGAGGCAAGGGTGCGGAACTCAATTGCATATTGAGAGACTGGTTGATTTCCTTGACGTAAATCCAGGAGAGTTGCTTCAGCAGCGGATGACCTTCCAGGTTTATCGAATACGTTTGAGAATGTAGATAGAAATGTATCAACATCCAACAGTATAGGATCATTCTTTTCTAGCAAAGGTGACACCCAAGCCAAGGCTTTTCCTTTCATTAAGGAAATAAGAAACGTGATTCTAGAAGAGGCAGTAGCAAAGAGAGTAGGGCTATTTCGGAAATGAAGACGGCATTGATTCAAAAAGCCTCTACATTCTTCAGGATTCCCATCATATTTATCCGGAAGAGGAATCCTGGGACTTAGTTGTACCTGAGACTGATTGTTAGGAATCGGAGGAGGTAATGCCTCAATCGGATTTGGATTGGGATTAGGATTGGGAGGTGCGGTAGCAACCAAATTTTGTAATAGAGCAGTAATTTGATCAAGTTTAGTGTCCAGAGACTGCAAGTGAGTGGCATGAGAACCCAAGAGCTGTCCCTGGTGAGCCACGGCCATAGATAATTCAGTGGGGTCCATTTTTATGGCCCGTTTGTAATGTCAGCCGCTCTGGAATCAATCCGGGATGTAACCCAACTGCTAGCGTGAATTGAAAGCACACGCTAGCACACTGAGAAATATCCAGGACGTGACCCACTCAGGAAGCAGATTAGAAGATAACAAAAATGAATATTGTTCCAGAATGCAGGAAAGCCACAAAGGATAAAACGTCCCTTTAAGTAGTACAAAGAACAAAAAGGAAATGCTCTTACTTTGAAGCTTCTGAAAAAGGTCCTCTTTAGCAGGCTTGTAAAACAAAGGAAAAGTTCTCTTTTGCAGCTTGTAAAAGTATAATGTCCCTTTAAGCAGGTTTATAACAAACAGAAAGGCAAAGTTCTCTTTTGCAGCTTGTAAAAGTAAATGTCCCTTTTAAGCAGGTGTATAACAAACAGAAAGGCAAAGTTCTCTTTTGCAGCTTGTAAAAGTATAATGTCCCTTTAAGCAGGTTTATAACAAACAGAAAGGCAAAGTTCTCTTTTGCAGCTTGTAAAAGTAAATGTCCCTTTTAAGCAGGTGTATAACAAACAGAAAGGCAAAGTTCTCTTTTGCAGCTTGTAAAAGTAAATGTCCCTTTTAAGCAGGTGTATAACAAACAGAAAGGCAAAGTTCTCTTTTGCAGCTTGTAAAAGTAAAATGTCCCTTTAAGCAGGTCTTGTTTAACAAAGAATAGGTTTAAAGGTAAAGGCCAAAGCAAGGTCAGGCAGGCAGAAGTCGGCATCCAAATATCAGCAAAAGGTATAGGCAAAAGACAGGGTCAGGCAAGCAGAAGTCGGCATCCAAGTGTCAGCAAAAGGGTAATAGCTACAGGCAAGGTCAGGCAGGCAGAAGTCAATGTCCAAATATCAGCAAGTAGGGATTAGGCAAGAGGCTTGGTCAGGCAGGCAGAAGTCGGTACACAGAAGAATAAAACTGATATGGTACTCACAATCCAGGGAAACAAACAAACGGGCCCAGATTCAGATCTCCCGCCGAGATTTAAAGGGCAGGAGCGTAACCGTCATCAGAGGGGTGTGAGAGAAAGCGTCATGTTGCTAAGCAACATGACGTCAGAGACACAGAGGAGTTCCGGGAGCCGCGGCGACACGGCGATGAACGGAAGCGCTCATGACACTACCTAATTAAAATAATTACAAAATGACCTGTAAAATAAATCCTAACCTAAGTTACAATTAAACCTAACACTACACTATCAATAAATAAATTAAATAAATTAACTACAATTACCTACAATTAAATCAACTAAACTAAATTACAAAAAAAACCCCACTAAATTACAAAAAAAAAAAAAAAAAGATTACAAGAATTTTAAACTAATTACACCTACTCTAAGCCCCCTAAAAAAATAACAAAGCCCCTTAAAATAAAAAATGCCCTACCCTATTCTAAAATAAAAAGTTAACAGCTCTATTACCTTACCAACCCTTAAAAGGGCTTTATGCGGGGCATGCCCCAAAGAAATCAGCTCTTTTGCCTGTAAAAAAACCATACAATAGCCCCCCAACATTACAACCCACCACCCACATACCCTTAATCTAACCCACCCAAACCCCCCTTAAAAAACCTAACACTAAGCCCCTGAAGATCTCCCTACCTTGTATTCACCTAGCCGGGTATCACCGATCCGTCCAGAACAGGGTCTGAAGTCTTCATCCTATCCGGCCAGAAGAGGTCTTCCAGAGGGTCGGAAGTCTTCATCCAGGCGGCATCTTCTATCTTCTTCCATCCAATCAGCCAATCGGATTGAACTTGAATCTGATTGGCTGATTCAATCAGCCAATCAGATTTTTCCTACCTTAATTTCGATTGGCTGATAGAATCCTATCAGCCAATCGGAATTCGAGGGACGACATCTTGGATGACGTCATTTAAAGGAACCTTAATTCGTCGTTAGTCCATCGGTGAGGAAGGATGGCTCCGCGTCGGCTGCTTCAAGATGGACCCGCTCCGCTCCGGATGGAAGAAGATAGAAGATGCCGCCTGGATGAAGACTTCCGACCCTCTGGAGGACCTCTTCTGGCCGGATAGGATGAAGACTTCGTACCCTCTTCTGGACGGATCGGATGGTACCCGGCTGGGTGAAGACAAGGTAGGGAGATCTTCAGGGGCTTAGTGTTAGGTTTTTTCAGAGGGGTTTGGGTGGGTTAGATTAGGGGTATGTGGGTGGTGGGTTGTAATGTTGGGGGGGTATTGTATGTTTTTTTTACAGGCAAAAGAGCTGATTTCTTTGGGCATGCCCCGCAAAAAGCCATTTTAAGGGCTGGTAAGGTAATAGAGCTGTTAACTTTTTATTTTAGAATAGGGTAGGGTATTTTTATATTCTGGGGGGCTTTGTTATTTTTTTAGGGGGCTTAGAGTAGGTGTAATTAGTTTAAAATTCTTGTAATCTTTTTTTTTGTGTAATTTAGTGTTTGTTTGTTTTTGTAATTTAGTTTAGTTTATTTAATTGTATGTAATTGTAGTTAATTTATTTAATTTATTTATTGATAGTGTAGTGTTAGATTTAATTGTAACTTAGGTTAGGATTTATTTTACAGGTAATTTTGTAATTATTTTAACTAGGTAGCTATTAAATAGTAAATAACTATTTAATAGCTATTGTATCTAGTTAAAATAAATTCAAAGTTGCCTGTAAAATAAATATAAATGCTAAAATAGCTACAATATAATTATTCGTTATATTGTAGCTATATTAGGGTTTATTTTACAGGTAAGTATTTAGCTTTAAATAGGAATACTTTAGTTAATAAGAGTTAATTTATTTTGTTAGATAAAAATTATATTTAATTTAGGGGGGTGTTAGTGTTAGTGTTAGACTTAGCTTTAGGGGTTAATACATTTATTAGAGTAGCGGCGAGGTCCAGATTAGGGGTTAATACTTGAAGTTAGGTGTTGGCGATGTTAGGGAGGGCAGATTAGGGGTTAATACTATTTATTATAGGGTTTGCGAGGCGGGAGTGCGGCGGTTTAGGGGTTAATAAGTGTAGGTAAGGTAGCGGCGACGTTGTGGGGGGGCAGATTAGGGGTTAATAAATATTATGTAGGTGTCTGTGATGTTAGAGGCAGCAGATTAGGGGTACATAGGGATAATGTATGTGGCAGCGGTGTGCGGTCGGCAGATTAGGGGTTAAAAAAAATTATTAGATTGGCGGCGATGTGGGGGGACCTCGGTTTAGGGGTACATAGGTAGTTTATGGGTGTTGGTGTACTTTAGAGCACTGTAGTTAAGAGCTTTATAAACCGGTGTTAGCCCATTAAGCTCTTAACTACAGCCTTTCCATGGGCGGTAGGAGTTTTGTCGTTAGAGTTCTAACTCTCACTTCAGCCAAGACTCTAAATACCGGCATAAGGAAGATCCAATTGAAAAGATAGGATACGCAATTGGCATAAGGGGATCTGCGGTATGGAAAAGTCGCGGCTGGAAAGTGAGCGTTAGACCCTTTCCTGACTGACTCTAAATACCAGCGGGCGGTAAAAAGCAGCGTTAGAACCCCTTAACGCTGCTTTTGACGGCTAACGCAGAACTCTAAATCTAGGCGTTAGTATCCATCCTTTGATGAGAACATACATATGTATGCTTAGGAGCATGCACACATCCTGAGCACTAAATAGCACCCATTTTTATTTTTATTGTAACAAATGCATTTGTGTAAAATAAATAATTTATATTAATTAGACTCTAATTATTATTATTATTATATATTTCTGAGTAATTTTATAATTAATATTTTTAATTCTCCAAACATTTGATTGCAGTCATAAATTAAAGGAACATTAAACCCAAAATTTTTTTTCATGATTCAGACAGAGAATACAATTTCAAACAACATTCCAATTGACTTCTACTGTATTATCTAATTTGCTTTATTCTTTAGATATCCTTTGTTAAAGAAATATCAATGAACATGGGTTAGCCAATCACATGAAGCATCTATGTGCAGCCACCAATCAGAAGCTACTGAGCCTATCTAGATATGAATTTCAGGAAATAATATCAAGAGAATATAGAACATTAGATAATAGAAGTAAATTATAAAGTTGTTTAAAATGGTATTCTCTATTTGAACCATGAAAGAAAAAAAATGGGTTTAATGTCCCTTTAATGTGTAAAAAATGTATGTGATTTGAGCTATATATTTTTTTATATTATGGCTTAAGAAATACAAAGGAATACCTCTTGAAAAAGGACTAAAATAAGTTTTTAATCAGCCCAAGACATTCCATATGAGAAGCTGACAGAAGGTGTTTTGTTATTGTTTGGAATATAATTTTAAATTGCACCCATGCAAGTTACAGTGTGTGTCATTGAAAAGACAACAAGACATATTGGGTATTGTTGGGTTTTTAAAAAATCTGGAATGAGCTTGAATCTGAAAACCCGACAAGCAAAGAATTATGCAAGGGAATTCTGATGAATTGCATGGAAGACCTGTATTACGCTAGAATCGGGTGGCCATATTGCCGCTTTAAAACAGGACACATATTAAAAATACACGTCAGGGCTGTTTAAAGAAATGTTTTGAATATATAAGAAGCCTAACATATGTATTTTTCATATGTGTCCTGTATTAAAGAGGCAATATGGCCACCCTACGCTAGATATTTAAGGATATGATGGATTACTGAGAAGTTCTTTTGTTTTACGGAATTGTGATTTATCTCAGCCGTTTCAATTATTAATTATTACATGGGGTTGACTGCAATCCTTTAGAAAGATGTATCTAACAGTTTTTAACAGAAAAATCACCATTAAAGTCTATGTGGATTTCTGTAGATAAATCATTAGATACTTTTTTCTTCTTTATTTAAAGCATTGTGATCAACCATAGACTTTGCACAACATTGTGGTCAATCAGAATCCTTTAGAAAAATATATCTAATCGTTTGCAACAGGGTTTTTTGTAGATAAATAATTTGATCATTTTTTTTTGTAATGGATTGTAACCAGTCCAATTTGTTGCACATTGTAATTCTTTTGAATGGTTATTAACGCATGCTTGTGCAATGTTAAATGTTGACAGCGTATGCTGTCGGCATTTAGCGATGCAGGGCAGTCATGATTTACTATAGTAAATCATGTCTGCCCGGGGTTTGATAAATCTACGCCCAGACAGATTCTATTTAACTTCTTTCAGGCAAAAAATAGATTAACAAATACATTTTATATATATGTGTGTGTGCTTTCATTGTAAAAGAAAAAAAGGGGCTGATACTCATTGATTATTGATTGATATATTTTGCAGTATGTATATGAAAATTACAAATATTACCTGTTATAAGATGGGAGAGGTGATGGTACTCTGTACCAGTGAGTACCTCCATAAAAAACCTCTCACTATATATATATATCTTCATTCATGTAGAAGTACTATTTACCTTTAACAAATTGTTTGGCAAACAGTTTTTGTGGTTAGTTTAAATATAATGCATCTATATGTCTGTTGTTCTTATGTAACTTATACATACAAAAAATATGGTTTAAGATTCACAGTATGTATTTTATTTTTTGCAAACATTTAAATGCTACCCCTTGGTTTACTATATATAGTTATTAGTGTTAAAAAATACCCTTTGTAAAGCATGAGCTCAAGACCTCTGTCTCTGAACTAAAGAGAGACATTTCTTTGCTCGGCGAGAGAACAGAGTCTCTGGAAAAAAAAACAGGAAGATTTACACGTAGATCACTCCAACCTGCTTGTTTATGCTCAGTCCCTTGCCGAAATGATCGTGGATTTAGAGTCCAAGATAGCTGATCAAGAGGACAGATCACGTCGCAACAACCTCAGAATCAGAGGTATCCCTGAGGACATTGACCCTACTGACCTCCCAAAACACCTGCAGGCTCTTTTTACAGAACTTCTAGGCCCCACTACAACACAGGAAAACCTCATTGACAGGGCCCATAGGGCTCTCAGGCCAAGAAATACCCCATCAGGATCGGCGAGGGATGTTATTGTTTGCTTGCACTATTTCACATTCAAAGAGAGAGTGCTCAGGGCGTCATTCCAGAACAAAAATTTGAAGGAACTGTTTCAGGACACACAGATCTTCCCGGACTTATCATCTCACACTTTATCTAGAAGACGGCTATTTCAACAGGTCACCCAATGTCTTCGCAACAACAACATCAAGTATAGATGGGGATTCCCTGTTCTTCCAATTCAATGACTTTTCACACATTATAACAACCCCGGAACAGGGCCTCAAGATACTGCAATCTCTGAAACTCCTACCACCTGATAACCTACCCTCTGGCACCCAGGAAAATGCTAGGAAGCTCAACGCCACAACCCCAGCTTGGCGACCATCACCCCAAGCCTTCAGTTTTCAATCTGCAAGGAGAGACTCTTCACCACCTCCCCCCAAAGGTTCTTAACTGTCAGAAATGAGGAACAAATCTGGGTATACCCTCCACATTGACTCTGAACTATGCTAAGCTTGTTGCCCCTTTGTCTTTCTCCCCCCACCCTACATACCTTTGTCTCCTAACCACAGTATTAACCGTATGCCAGCCGAGTCTGACATCTCAGGACCCTTAGAAACCAGAGACTTACAGAAGGAGGATGGGTAATGTACTGTACTTGCATTGCTGTTACTCTATAGCTACTACGTTTTCTTTGTTTAATTTTTAATATTTGTTCCAAGTTGCTTTCTATTACCCTTTGCAACTGATACAACTGATGTAAGTTCACTTGTGCCAAATTGCTTCTTTAGTTTTACTTACAATGACCAATTTACAGTTTCAAAGAGATAGATTTAGTCGCTACCCCAGGATATAATATTTGGAGGGTCTTAACTAGTCCCTCCACTTACATTTAGAACTCTAGACTCTTAGACTTATCTCCCTTTTACACCCCCTTTAGTCTTTTAGCCCCGCTCTAACTGAAGAGGATCATACATTACTAGGAAAAAAACCCCCAAAAAAACAAAAAAACCCTACCCCCCTTCTGAGTTCTCCCTTATCATTTGTCTTACTATTCAATAGGGTCGGGTCATCAGCACACACATAGTTCTAGGTTACGGCATTCACATAATCCTCCAATGTAGTAGATATGCTGCCCCCTCCCCCCCTCACTTGTTCATTTTGGTTCTAAGGCTAATGCCTTGAGCTTTATATAGTATATCTTTAATGCCTTACCTCTTCAGGTCAATTCACACAGCATTTGGATGATATATAAATGGAATATTGCATTCTCTATTCAATGCCAGACTGAAGTGGGGGCAGTGTATTTAGAGGAACTCGTTTTGTTTACAGCCCAGCCTTTATAGCACACGGCATACTTCATATATATTAGTAATGACTTCTTATTTCTAGGTAACCCTTTAAAGGATGCATATGTATGTGGGTTTAGCCCGTAGCTTATCATTTCTGATTTGAAACGTTATATATGTTTATATTGTTGAACCTTCTTGTTATGTTTATTCTCCAATGTTTTTCTTTGCCAACTTGCTGGTAGAGCTCTCCCTCTCTCCACGTGTTTATCCTTTTCTATACCTCTATACATTAGGTGGAGCGGGGATCCTGCCTCGGCACCCCCCTCCTCTCTTTATCTTTATCTAGCCCTAATCTTTCCTCTTTCCCCCATTTAGTGCAGCCTCATTGGGACTTTTAGTCCTGAAGTTGCTGACATAGTTACTACAGTTACCACCTTGTATCCTACTCTCCTTTCCCCTCTCCCTTTATATTCTCTTTATACTCTCTTCACTCTTTCCCCACTTGGTCTACTCCTCCTTACGTGCGATACACCAAATGTAATTTTAAAGTCCTTTATACAGGGAGTGCAGAATTATTAGGCAAATGAGTATTTTGACCACATCATCCTCTTTATGCATGTTGTCTTACTCCAAGCTGTATAGGCTCGAAAGCCTACTACCAATTAAGCATATTAGGTGATGTGCATCTCTGTAATGAGAAGGGGTGTGGTCTAATGACATCAACACCCTATATCAGGTGTGCATAATTATTAGGCAACTTCCTTTCCTTTGGCAAAATGGGTCAAAAGAAGGACTTGACAGGCTCAGAAAAGTAAAAAAATAGTGAGATATCTTGCAGAGGGATGCAGCACTCTTAAAATTGCAAAGCTTCTGAAGAGTGATCATCAAACAATCAAGCGTTTCATTCAAAATAGTCAACAGGGTCGCAAGAAGCGTGTGGAAAAACCAAGGCGCAAAATAACTGCCCATGAACTGAGAAAAGTCAAGCGTGCAGCTGCCAAGATGCCACTTGCCACCAGTTTGGCCATATTTCAGAGCTGCAACATCACTGGAGTGCCCAAAAGCACAAGGTGTGCAATACTCAGAGACATGGCCAAGGTAAGAAAGGCTGAAAGACGACCACCACTGAACAAGACACACAAGCTGAAACGTCAAGACTGGGCCAAGAATTATATCAAGACTGATTTTTCTAAGGTTTTATGGACTGATGAAATGAGAGTGAGTCTTGATGGGCCAGATGGATGGGCCCGTGGCTGGATTGCTAAAGGGCAGAGAGCTCCAGTCCGACTCAGACGCCAGCAAGGTGGAGGTGGAGTACTGGTTTGGGCTGGTATCATCAAAGATGAGCTTGTGGGGCCTTTTCGGGTTGAGGATGGAGTCAAGCTCAACTCCCAGTCCTACTGCCAGTTTCTGGAAGACACCTTCTTCAAGCAGTGGTACAGGAAGAAGTCTGCATCCTTCAAGAAAAACATGATTTTCATGCAGGACAATGCTCCATCACACGCGTCCAAGTACTCCAAGCGTGGCTGGCAAGAAAGGGTATAAAAGAAGAAAATCTAATGACATGGCCTCCTTGTTAACCTGATCTGAACCCCATTGAGAACCTGTGGTCCATCATCACATGTGAGATTTACAAGGAGGGAAAACAGTACACCTCTCTGAACAGTGTCTGGGAGGCTGTGGTTGCTGCTGCACGCAATGTTGATGGTGAACAGATCAAAACACTGACAGAATCCATGGATGGCAGGCTTTTGAGTGTCCTTGCAAAGAAAGGTGGCTATATTGGTCACTGATTTGTTTTTGTTTTGTTTTTGAATGTCAGAAATGTATATTTGTGAATGTTGAGATGTTATATTGGTTTCACTGGTAAAAATAAATAATTGAAATGGGTATATATTTGTTTTTTGTTAAGTTGCCTAATAATTATGCACAGTAATAGTCACCTGCACACACAGATATCCCCCTAAAATAGCTATAACTAAAAAAACTACTTCCAAAACTATTCAGCTTTGATATTAATGAGTTTTTTGGGTTCATTGAGAACATGGTTGTTGTTCAATAATAAAATTAATCCTCAACAATACAACTTGCCTAATAATTCTGCACTCCCTGTATAAGCAACTCCGTCCCCCCACCCTCCCTCTCCCTTTACTCCCCTTTGCCCCCCAATATACGAGCGACTCTTGCCCCCTCCCTCAGCCCACTGTGTGGGCATCTTAAATCTCAAGTTAGACAATTATTATACTCTCATAGTTTAGAACTTAAGGACTCGGAGGAATTTAGACCCTCGTTGATCTTTCTCTACGCAGCTCCATATCCATAATGTCACAACTCCACCTCATAACTCTTAATACACAAGGCCTTAACTCCCCGACTAAACGTAGTCTGTTACTCAATATGCTCCAGCGCAATAAAATTGATGTAGCCTACATTCAGGAGACACATTGGCTAGCTAATTCAGGTACTACATACACTTATAGAAAATTCCCTATAGTGATCACAGCCTCCTTCCATTCCAAATCCAGAGGGGTGGCGATTTTGGTCAGCTCCTCAATCATATACAAGCCCATTTATATTGAACAGGACCCTCAGGCCCGTTTTATAATCCTAATTTGTAAACTTAATTCCAAATTATTTACCTTGGTAAATATCTATGCGCCCAATTCGGGTCAAATTAAATTCTTTAGGCATATGTTGGAGTCAGTGTCAGCCGTGCCACAGGGAGAACTGGTACGGGGGGGCGATTTCAACCTAGTATGGGACTCACTGATAGATAGATCAGGCCCTCCGATTTCTTCATATGAGAGGGCATTACATCCTTTGTTGGCAGCCTTCCAGAACTTATTCAAACAGTATGACTTATATGATGTCTGGAGAGCGATTCATCCGAAGGAGCGAAAATTTACCTTTTACTCGGCTCCCCATAAATCCCATACTCGAATCGATTTCTTCTTTATAGGTTCCTGTTTACTTGACACTGTCTCAGACGCGACAATCTCATCTGTATCTTGGTCAGACCATGATTCTTTAACCGTGACTCTAGGCAAACGTACTCCCCAGTCAGCGATCTTCACGTGGCGCCTCAAAGATTATCTTGTTACTAATCCGGCGATTAAAGAGGAAACTCTGGTCGTTATTGCTGACTTTCTAGCTAAAAACCGCACACCTCCGCTCTCGGAGGAGGTGGTATGGGCCACCTTGAAAGCATACCTCAGAGGATTCTATATAAAGAAGGCCTCCCAAATTAGGAAATCCCAGGGCGCCTCGCTTGCGTCTCTTAACTGTCAGCTCAGAGCGCTGAAAGACAAGCTCTCTGTCACTTAATCTGCTCCTATTAGTTTTCAAATTTCGGAAATCACCAAACAGATATGGACTCTGGAAGTCTTTAGAACACAGTCCAATTTGGAAAGACTTAAGCAGGTCTACTATTATAAGAGTAATAAGGCCTCTTCACTATTAGCTAGGAAACTAAGAAATAGGACGGCAGAAGCCAAAATATCTTCCATCAGCTCTAGTAACGGAATTGTCACGTCCCCACGTGCAATAGGCAAATCTTTCAAAGACTTCTACTATGAACTCTACAACTTGGAATCCTCTGACCATACTGTCACACTCAACACTGACAACATTCGTAGATATTTACAAGCTCTGAACCTCCCTCAATTAGATCAATCAAACATCACTGATTTGATATCCCCAATCACCCTTGAGGAAGTGTCTTTGGGTATCAGAGACCTCAAACTAGCTAAAGCTCCAGGCCCTGATGGCTTCATGAGCCAATTCTACATATCCTATACACTTCAGATCTCCCCCATTTTATGCAGAGTCTTTAATGAAGTTCAGAATAAAGGCTGTTTTCGGAGCGAATTCCTTGAAGCTTCGATCACTACCATTCTTAAACCGGGTAAGGACCCTCGGGAATGCGGGAGCTACCGCCCGATTTCCTTACTCAATATAGACACCAAACTTTATGCTAAGATCATTGCGAATCGCTTAGCCCGAATTATCTCCACTTTGGTTCACCCGGACCAAATGGGATTTATTCCTCAAAGAGAGGGCCCAGACGCAACACGATGAGTCCTCGACATTCTGATTGAAAGTACAAAAAGAGATGCTCCCACGTTAGCCCTGTCGTTGGACGCTGAGAAAGCTTTTGACAGGGTAAGGTGGGAGTATCTATGGAAACTCTGCACGCCTTTGGAATCCCAGAGAAATCTATACTATCGGTTTGGGCCCTCTACTCTTGCCCGACCACCAGAGTTAAGGGTGTTGGGTTTCAATCCAACAGTTTCGACATAACTAATGGGACGAGACAGGGGTGCCCTCTTTCCCTGCTCCTGTTCGCTCTTGCTATCAAGCCGCTTGCTCAGGCTATTAGGGCAGATCCAGGTATTTCTGGCTTTCCGATGGGGTCATTCCAGCATGCCATCTCATTTAATGCGGACGATGTCACGCTTTTACTCACAGACCCGTCTAGGTCGCTCCCAGCGGTGTTCAAGATAATTTCCCAGTTCAAGGCCCTTAGTCACTATAAACTCAACTTATCAAAAACAGAGGCTCTACATATTAACGTCTCACCACGGGACCTATCCTCTCTACAGAGACAATATAATTTCAATGGTCTCCCTGTTCCCTTAAACTACTTGGTATCCACCTCTGTCCTAGCATGACCTCAGTCGTCTCTAAAAACTTTATGGAAAGACTCCCTGAATGGAAAAAACTTTTGGACTAATGGGACTATCGCAAAATTTCCTGGACAGGCAGGATCGCTGCCGTTAAAATGTCCTTCATACCTAAGATTACTTACTTGTTCCTCTCACTCCCAAACTCCAGAGCCTTATCACTAGTTATGTCTGGAAGGGCAAGAAACACAGAACCTCTAGACAAACCCTACAGAGAACATGCGATAAAGGTGGACTTGGTGTACCAAATGTTATCCTTTACTACCAAGCTGCCCGGCTGACTCACCTTATAAATTGGGGTCATCAGGAGAGTCCAGCTTCCTGGAGAGGGGTCGAACAGTCCCTCCTCCCCCCAGGCCTATGTTTAATCGATCTGCCCTGGGTCCCGTCTCACTATTGGAAAAATCTCTGTGTCACACACCCAGTGATTCTTGGCACTCTACGCTTTTGGGAACAAGTGAGACACTTAAATTTGATTGCCCCCCACCCCTCCCCGAGACAAACCATAGCTAGTGTCCTTTTTTGCCTGCCTGACTCTCACATCTCAAGCTGGAAAACTTTTGACGTTGATTATATTGCAGATTTATATGACCAGGCTAACGAACTATCCCATACTGCGATTTGTAACAATTTGCGAACCCCGACCTCTCTGAGATTCGAGACCTTCCGTCTATGCTCAATAATAAGTTCATGAAGATTCCCTAGAAAGAACCTCAGACCAGTCACAGTTTGGGAGCAGAGATGGTCGCAACCCCACAAACTTAAAGGAACTTTGTCGTTCCATTACGAGATTTTACTCGATCCATCCTCACAACATAAAATCTCACAATACATCGCTTGGGAGACAGAATTTAATTTCACGGCTGACGCTGACTCTTGGTACAGAGAACTCATTTTCACTTAGAAATTATTACATTGCACGACCTTGTGAGAGCTACATTATAAGATATTGGTTCGCTGGCATTTAGTTCCGGCTACCTTACACAAGATATATGACTCTCACTCCCCCACCTGCTGGAGGGGTTGTGGACAACTGGGATCTCAAGCGCACATCTGGTGGTTTTGCCCCAAGGTTACTCCAGTTTGGCTCCAGATCTCTGACATCTTATATTCCTTAGGTATCTCCCCTACACTCGGCCCCCAAACCTGCCTACTTCATTTAGACTTTCCAAACCTTCCCCCAGCACACAAAGCCCTATCCATTTACATACTTATGTCCAATAAATTAGAAATTGCGAAAGCATGGAAACAGCCCGCACCTCCCTCCATCTCACAGATTTTAGCTACTGTTAACTTTATTTTAAAAATGGACGCATACTCTTACTCAGCTTTGGACAAACTAGATTTCTACCACGAGATCTGGTCACCCTGGTGGGAAAAATTCCCAAGCTAAAAGATACCGAAATGCACAAATCCTTGCCGCGATCCTTTTTCCTAACGAAGTTGGTCTTTCATTTGTCCCTTTCTTCTCTACTAACACCTCCATTTTTCCTAATTCTTTTTCTACCTCTGGATAAACTATGAGAGTTCATGTATGTAACCTTTTTATTTGATAAAAAAAAATAAAAAAAATAATAAGAGATAAGTTTAATTAGTATTGCAACACCACTGCCCCATTTGTATAGAGATATTTGAAATTGTTGCAGCTGTTGTAACTATTTGATTCGTTGTGTATTGATGATGTTGTTGCATATTTTTGATACTTCTGTTACTTGTGAAATTTCTCAAATAAAATATATTCAAATTTAAAAAATACCCTTTGTAACATACTCCTTTCCTTTTGCTTTTCCCCCTGTGACTTAGCTCCCCGTAGAAAACTGGAGTGTTTGATCAGACAATGGGGACGATTTATTAAGAGCCGAATGGCCCTGCATGCCCCTGTTTCCGCGCAAACCTTCAGGCTCGCCGGAAACAGGAGTTAAAAAGCAGTGGTCTTAAGACTGCTGCTCCTTAACTCGTACGCCTCCTCTGAGGCTGCGGACATCAATCCGCCTGATCAAATATGATCTGGTTGATTAACACCCCCTGCTAGCAGCCGATTGCCCACGAATCTGCAAGAGGAGGCATTGAACAAGCAGTTCACCAGAACTGCTTGTGCAACGTTAAATGCCGACAGCGTATGCTGTTGGCATTCAGCAATGTCGAGTGGACATGATCCGCTACAGCAGATCATGTTCTTCCGACTATTAATAAATCGGCCCCAATGAGTTTATTTATAATCTGTCCCTAACTGGCACAGTGAACAGAAGAAAAGTGCTCAAAAGGGTTATATGATTGGACTGCAAAACAATGCAAATTTTGCTAACAAACATTTTCAAACCTTTATTTTTATATATAACAATTATATCCTTTGCAATGTATTGGTAACTTTGTGATACACATAAAAAATGACATTATTGTTCCTTTAGCATTTATTTCACCTAAATATCACATATATCTTTATTTCAAGGATTTTAAATATACTAAAGAATGCGTTATCGTAAGTATTTCACATCTCTGTAAACATTTACCTGTAATGGAACGTAATGTGCATTTAAGTGAATATTGATCATTGCAAAGATACTTTGCATAGCTGACCTAGAATACATCCTGCGTAAAGAAACTTTATGAGTTTCATATAAAAATTCAGCTATTCTAGCAATGTAATGTATATTAATTTGACAGTTTCTATAGGTTGTGGTTTGTCTACTGGAACTGTACTCAATTATTGTTTATATTTTAAATGTAAATGTTTCAATACAGATATTTAATATACGTAATTTAATAATATGCATATATGATTACAGCATTTTTTTTAATCTCTATACCCATGAAGTTTCTGCTTAGCATTTAAGAGGATAAGTTTCCTTGATTCCAATCTTTCCAAAATTCTTGTTTAGGGCCCGATTATGAGTGTAGCGCTATTTAGTGCTTTCGCTAGAACGCTTATTACAATCTAAGTAATTTTTTTGCGTGTGTCGGGTTGCTCTAATATTACGGGTTGAAAGTAAAAATTTATCACTCTCATGCTAATTGATGCATGCAAAAAGCTAAACTTACAATATTGTGCGCGATAACCTATTCCTCCATAGGATTTAATGGAGGAAAAAAAAGTTGTTTTTTTTAAAAAAAACTACTACTCTATCCGTGCGCTAACCTGATTGCGTATTTTCATGTGCGCTATATGAATATTTCAAATTCCAATGTATATCTAAACACAGTATATATATCACTATATATATATATATATATACACTCTCTCTCTCTCTCTATATATATATATATATACACACTCTCTCTATATATATATATATACACACTCTATATATATATATATATATATATATATATATACACTCTATATATATATATACATATATATATACACACTCTATATATATATATATATATATATATATATATATATACACACTCTATATATATATATATACACACTCTATATATATATATATATACACACTCTATATATATATATATATATATATAATACCGTCCATACCACACAGGATATACCCTCCAAAGGTCGTCTGCCTGGGTGCTATGATGTTTTAAATATTTCCTGTACAAATGACAGCACTCTCAGGTCTTTTTTTTTTTTTTGAAAAAAGACCTGAGAGTGCTGTCATTTGTACAGGAAATATATATATATATATATATATATATACACTATATATATATATATATATATATATATATATATATATATACTATATATATATACTGTATATATATAAATTGGATTGTAAAATATTTACAGAAAATACATAGTTAAAACCTTTATTAAAGGGACATGAAACCCAAACATTTTCTATTCAGATAGAGAATACAATTTTAAACAACTTTCTAATTTACTTCTATTATCTCATTTGTTTTATTCTCTTGGAATCATTTGTTGAAGGAGCAGCAATGCACTACTGGTTTCTAACTGAACACATGGGTGAGCCAATGACAATCAGTATATATATATGCAGCCACCAATCAGCAGCTAGAACCTAGGTTCTTTGCTGCTCCTGAGCTTGCCTACATAAACATGTCAGCAAAGCATAACAAGAGAAGGAAGCAAATTAAACAATAGAAGTAAATTGGAAAGTTGTTTAAAATGGTGTTCTCTATCTGAATCATTAAAGAAAAAATGTGGGTTTCATGTCCCTTTAAATATGAATATTGCATAAATATCTTTTTCATGTTTTTAACTGCAAAGGGCTCTAATGCACTTCTATAGATGTTTATATATGTGTACATATGTATTTATGTGTTTATCTGTGTATATATGTCTGTAAATACATATATACACATATAAATACATACATTTTATGTACACATATATAGACATATATACCTATATACCTATATATATATATATATATATATATACACAAACATATACATCTTTAGAGATGTATATGTATGTATATAAACCATTTGCCTGACTTATTTCTAACACCTGAGAACTCATATCTTTGAGCCTTGATGACTTGTACGTGCAATATTTTTATTAGATGTTGTTATTATGTTATTATTATTTATCTAGCGTAAATCGAGATTGCGCTCAAGCAATCAAATTTACTTTCAACTCGTAATACCAGTGCAATTTAACCTGCGCAAAAAACGATTGAGAAAACCTGATATATGCACTTCACTTGAAATTTCCTCACTGATAACCTCAATTAAGCCTAACCACCACAGGTCATCATAGAGACAAGCAACACAGTTATTATTCCGTAGGATCAGGGTGGGACATTTCATCACTGCATGTTCTTCAAACTTTTGCAATGCAGATGTAAAGAAGCTTCTGATAGTACTTTTACACTTTGCCTCAAAACTGTGATTTTTTTTGTACATGGAATTCTCTAACACTTATCAAACCTGTCCTTGAGTTTCAGTTCATGAAATTCAGTTACTTCCTTGCTTTTTACATAGATGTATGCAACCCCCTTAATCTTCTCATTGCAAGAGAGAAACATATCTTCAGGGGTGAGGATTTGACCCTCTGTTGTCCTCTGAAAACTGACTTTTGTTATTTCTCGCTTAATTGTTCCTCCAACCCTGTTGCATGCATTTTTGCCATGGGAAGTTGCAAAGATGTTCCATTTGGCTTTTATACCAAAGTCCTTCTCATGCTTAAACAGATTGGTAACATTCTTATTGTTTTTTTTATATTGGCTTGCAGAACAAGCTTTTATCACAGGAGAAACAACAATTTCAGGAGCGGAACTAGCAGTGGCACCAGGGCCAAAGCACTGGAGGGGGCTGTGTACAATCCTAATGCAGGGGAACCTTTTATTAGTGCAGGTTGCAGGCCCATCTATCTATTTATCTATCTATCTATCTATCTATTTATCTATCTATCTAGCCTCAAAAACATTATACAGAGCAGCAAGTACATTATTACTATTACCTACTACTGAGTTTCCATTGGGGGCCCAAATAAAAGTTTGCACTAGGGCCCTCTGTTAAGTAGGTCCGCTACTGAACACCATAGCTCTGTTGATGACTCTGTTCATTTGTAAAACACCCAAGTGAACACTGTATTTCCATATTTGGATACAATCTATTCCTGCATCACTTGAAACTAACTAGTAGCGTACCTAGTCAACAGAGGGCCCTCATCCAAGATTTTTCTGGGGCCCACATAGGTAACTCTTTAGAAAGCAATATATACTGTGATATTGTTCTCATTGAAAACTTCCTGGCAGAGGGCAGCAGATTTTCCTCAAGAATTTGACAGTATTCTGCCCCATTCATTATTCCTTCTATCCTGACAAGTGCTCCAGAGCCTGCTGCTGCAGAGAAACACCCCTATAACAGGATATTAACACCTCCATGCTTTACTGTAGCTATGATGTTATTTGGATGGTGAGCACAATTGGATTTCCTCCAGACATATTGTCTTTTTGTTGAGGCCAAATAATTCAATTTTAATCTCATCTGACCATAGCATCTTTTTCCATGTGTCCTTAGAATCTCCTAGGTGTGTTATGGCAAAGCTCAGTCGTGACTGCATGTGGCCTTTCTTGAAGAGTGGCTTTTTTCTTGCAACCCTTCCATACAAACCACATTTGTGGAGAATTTGTAATATTGTTGTCACATGCACACAATGCATAAAGTCCTGCAACCGCTTCAGAGTTGCTGTGGGCCTCTTGGTAGTCTCTCTTACCAGTTTCCTCCTGGCTCTTTCATTCATTTAGAGCGACGTCCTGATCCAGAGAGGGCCTGTGTTTTACCAAATACCTTCCACTTCTTAATAATATACTTCACTGTGCTTCTTTCTTGTATCCATCTCTTGACTTGTGTTTGTCCAAAACATTATCCTGGAGATCTTTTGACAGTGCCTTGCCACCCATAGTTGATTGTTTGTTTCAGTTGCACTACTAGGGATGCTCCAGGAAATGTCCTTTCATGCTGAGCTAATCAATATGCCCACAGCTGATCACAGTTGAAGGTCAAATGGTTTGGTGTGTGCTGTTGAGAAGATGATTAGCTACACATGATTGCGCTTACAAATAATTTTAGGAGGGGGTGATCCTTTTTCCAAGTTAGCGAGTCTGTTTTTGAATTGTCTTTATTTTTGCCTGACATGTTGGTGTTATATCTTTCACTTGGATGTTATAAGTTGCACTGAGTAATTACAACTGGATAAACAAAAATTGTGTCTGTCTTTATTTCAGGCTGCAAAACAACAAAATGTGATTATTTTCAAGAGGGTGATTCTTTTCAATACCCACTGTAATATAATAATATACATGCAGCTCTGTATAATGATTTTGATGATAGATAGATAGATAGATAGATAGATAGACCTGCACCCTGCACTAATAAGAGACTCCCCTGCATTAGGATTGTCCTTGGGCCGTGGTTCCATTGTACCTGCTGCACTAAATGGTAGTTCTGCCCCTGAAATTAACACACTTCGGTTCCTAGCATCTAACTCACAAGGAATATCTATTTATTAATATTTAGAAAATATTCTGCTATGCAGAACATTGGAATGTGAAATATTTACAGTAAATACACAGTATAACATTTTATTAAATATGAATACTGCATAATATGATTTTTCATGTTTTCATCTACTTAACTGCAAAGGGCTCCAATGCACTTCTAGATATGTCTTTATATGTGTACATAAATATATATACATCTTTAGACTTGTATATGTATGTATCTATCTAGATTGTAAGTTCCCACGGGAATAGGGCCCTCAATTCCCCCTGTATTTGTCTGTAAAGTGTTGTCTTATATTGTATTGTTTCTAAGTTGTACTTTTATCTTTGTACCCATGGGCAGCACTGCAGAATCTGTTGGTGCTTTATAAATAAAGAATAATAATAATAATAATAATAATAATAATAATAATCTCTATGTTAAAGCACTGCCCCTGCCTTTTTTTCCAAACACCTGAGACCTCATATCTTTGAGCCCTTATATTATTATTTTTTGTAATATTTTTTATTAGATAGTGTGATTATGAGTTTAACTGTTCTTTTTAAATATATTGTTGATGTGTTTTGTGACACTTTATTGTTTTGCAAAACAGTTATCCAGAGCTCTGAGGACGCGATATCCAGATTTTTGCAGAAATCACGATAGTGTTTCATTGGCACTGTAACATTTACCATAATAAAACTGTATTTTGTCTACAAAATAGCATACCTCTACTCAGTTGCTACAGAATTATATACTGTATACATATATACACACACATAGACAAAAAAATAAACATATATACGCACATATACACATACATGGACACACACAAACTGACATGGAGCAAATGGAAAAATTCCAAAAGCATAACATAATTACATTTATATATGTTCAAACTGCTTCCAGCTTATCCTTGGCCAATGTGTGCTGTAATCTGCCTGTTGGCCTGTCAGTCATAAAAGAGTCATCTCTCCTCAGGTTACTATGTTCTTGAGAACTAGTGCCAAAAGTTTTATAGTTCACATGAAAAGGAAACGCAAGAAAAAAATGAATCTTGTGAAAACAACCATAAAAGAAAAAAAAAAAAGTAAAAGAATAATAAAAAAAAACTGTAGTATCATGTCACACAGAGCTATACACTAGAGGTCACTCTAATTCACTCTGTGACACTTTTAAGTGACAGTACACATTACTGAAGAGGACAGAAGCATTCTGAACTGAATGTGAAGGTATAGAACATTCTGTCTGACTGCTCTTTCACCAATACATTTACAATATTTATTCAGGAGGGTTAGCTTTGACAGCCAACTTCCTCATTACAGGGCCACAATTACACAACTGCTTTTCATAACTTAAAATTATTTTATGCATCACATAACAATTAGTTGTGAATTCAAGTAGAAAGTACAAATCTGTATTACCTGGAAGAGAAGAAATAGGTGCCGATTTATTATTGTGCGGCGGACACCGCTGTTGACATTTATTATTGCACAAGCATTTCTTTTGTAAAATGTTTGTGCAATGCCGCCCCCTGCACATTTGCAGGCCAATCGGCCGCTAGCAGGGGGTGTCAATAAACCCGGTCATATGATTGCTGTCCACTGCCTCAGAGGTGGAGGAAAAATTAAGGAGCAGTGGTCTTAAGACCGCTGATTCCTAACTTCTGCTTCACGCGGCCCTGAAGCGGAGTGCTGTCGGCATTTAACATTGCACAAGCAGTTCTGGTGAACTGCTTGTGCAATGCTGCCCCCTGCAGCTAGCAGGGGGTTTCAATCAACCCAATCGTATGTGATCAGGCTGATTGCTGTACGCCACCTCAGACCACTGCTTCTTAACTCCTGTTTCCGGCAAGCCTGAAGGCTAGTGAGGAAACAGATGTATCTGGTGACATTCGGGCCATGATAAATCGGCCCATAGTGTTCATGTGTGAAGCATCTGTATGTATACTTAAAGGGATACTAAACCCATATTTTTTTCTTTCATGGTGCAGATAGAGCATGCAATTTTAAGCAACTTTCTAATTTTGTTCTATTATCAATTTTTCTTCGTTCTTTTGCTATCTTTATTTAAAAAGCAGGAATGTTAACCTTAGGAGCTGACCCATTTTAGGTTCAGCACCATGGATAGTGCTTGCCTATTGGTGGCTACATTTAGAAAACCAATAAGCAAGCATAACCCAGGTTCTCAACTAAACATGGGCCCGGCTCTTAAGCATTACATTCCTGCTTTTTAAATAAAGATAGCAAGAGAATGAAGAAAAATTGATAATGGGGGTACATTTATCAAGCAGCGAAAGCTGCTTATTTAGCGCAAGCCTTCCGGCTCACCAAAAGCAGGATTTAAAAAGCAGCGGTCTTGAGGTGGCGGACTACAATCGTCCCGATCAGATATGATCGGGAAGATTGACACCTGATTGGCCGCGAATGTGCAGGGGGCAGCATTGCACAAGCATTTCTTGTGAAATGCTTGTGCAATGATAAATGCTGACAGAGTATGTTGTCGGCATTTAGCCATGTCGGGAGGACATGATTTGCTACAGCGAATCATGTCCGCCCGACATTTGATAAATCGGTCCCTAGGAGTAAATTATAAAGTTACTTAAAATTGCATGCTCTATCTGAATCATGAAAGAAAAAAAATTGGATTTAGTGTCCCTTTAAATTGATTTATTTGTGGCCCATAACAATTTGTAGGGGATATACATTTTTACAGTTTCAATGGAGAATAAAAAAATATATGTATATGGACAAAATGTAAGTGTGTTAGTAAATTCCGAAAGATTATGCTTTCAAAATAGGCATTTCCCTTTAAGAAGATGCTCTGGGGACTATTTATCAAGCTCTGAATGTAGGCTCGCCAGAAACAGCAGTTGTGAAGCAGCGGTCACAAAGAGCAAGTGGATAGATATCGCCGGAATTCAACCCGATCGAGTACGATCGGGTTGATTGACACCTCCCTGCTGGCGGCGGCGTTGCACCAGCAGCTCTCGTGAGCTGCTGGTGCAATGCTGAATACGGACAGCGTATTACTCTCCGTATTCAGCGAGGTCTGGCGAACCTGATCCGCACTGTCGGATCAGGTCCGCCAGACTTTGTTAAATAGAGGCCTCTGTGTCAATTTGACAGGAGTTTATCCCAAGTGCTTTGATTACAATGAACTCTCAGCTACTTGCCTGAGTACATCGTACTTGTAATGTTTCCCCTATGATGTTTTCCCCACCACAAAGCATTTAATCTATTGGGGAATGCACCTTTAGGTTTAAGCTAGAAAAGTTCTGTACCTAAGTATTGCTATTTGTTTGTTTGTATAGAGAGCTAAGATAAGGGTGCAATCATATATATTTAGATTGATAAGATACGGTGATCTGCTCTTCCTTAAAGGCTCACGTGTATCACTTAAATGTAGTAGGAAGTTTTCACAAGGTTATTTTTAATGTGAGTCCTGTCTTATGCCACAGCAATTATGTTTAGTCTGCACTAATCATTTCTAAAGTTTAGGATCCATTTATTTCTTTTACTTTGTACTATCCAGTTTTTCACAGACTTGGCTGACTTCCTCATTGTTCTAAACTTAGAGGTTTTATTTGCATAAAGAAACCTGTGAGTCTTTAAGACTGGACTGTCTAACCACTCCTTACACAACATTAGTTAATGCTCAAGAATTTTCTATCATTCTACTGAGGTTACTGAGGTACATACATCATCAACAATATATAGATATACAGGTATATATATATATATATATATATATATATATATATATATAAATAGGTCCCGCAAATCTCTCTCGCTCTCTCCATCTGTCTATCAATCTATATATATTTACACACAGGTACTCCTATATAGAGGTACAAATCACCAAATCTGGAATTCTAAAATCCAGATTTATAAATAAATTCAGACATTTTCATTTCAATTATAATAAAATGTAATAAAATGATTTAAAATTAAATGAGATAAGATGTTGTTGTTTACACTTGGAGGAAGATTTATCATATGTCGAGTGGACATTGCTGAATACCGACAGAATACGCTGTCTACATTTAACATTGCACAAGCATTTCTTGTGCAATGCCGCCACCTGCACATTTGCGGCCAATAGGCCACTATCAGGCGGTGTCAATCATCTTAATCAGATCATTTTAGGTGGTAGAGAAGTTAAGGAGAAGCAGTCGGCCTGAAACCTAGGGCATAGAAAGCAGCATCCACTGTTTAATAAATCTACCCCCAGGTCTCATCCCTTTTCCAAATCCCATTTTACAGTTGGAATTATACAAATATTCCGAAATCCAAAATTTCGAAATACACATCACACACACATATACACATACGCACACACATATGCACACACACACACATATATACACACACATACACACACATATACACATACGCACACACACACATACACACGCACACATATATACACACATACACACGCACACACACACATATATACACCCACACACATACATACGCACGCACACACACACATCTATACACACATACACATACACACACATACACACACACCCACACACATACATACATACACACACGCGCACACACATGCACACACACATACCTATACACACATACACATATACACCCACACCCACACACATATACACATACATACACACGCGCACACACACACACACACATCTATACACACATACACACACGTACACACACACATATACACACACCCACATACATACACACACACATATACACCCACACCGACACACATACACACATACATACACACGCACGCACACACACACACACATCTATACACACAAACACACACGTACACACACATACACACACACCCACATACACACACACACACACATACACACACATATATAAACACACGCACACACACACATACATATACACATACACATACGCACAAACACACATTTTAAAAGATAATATAAGAAATAATTGTTTTACTGGATGACTCAAATTTACATATCTGAAATAGTTAACATACATCTATCAAGGTTACAACTTTATAAATATGAGTTACCTTTACTCTATATAGCTTTATGGTTATATTTGCTTCAGATATGAGGAAGTATACAGGGAAAAAATTCCAAGTGAATCCTTGTGACTTTGTATCAACCAGTGTACCATTTTTTTTTCTTTAGATGTCCTTTACCTTTGTGTGTTTAAACTTTTATATCTTAATAGGTAAAGGTATTATTTATGTATAATTGTACACTTTGTGGGCATATTTTAGAATAATCGGACAAAACTAAAGTTGCAGAGATTGAATTTTGAATAATTGCGTTTTTAGATTAGTATATGCAATTCTGTCAAAAGATGATTTTTAAAACAGTTCTATATTGCACAAGAATTTTACTCTTCTCATGTAAATGCAGATATTTTTCTAGTAATTTTGTTCTCTGCTACTTTTATCAAGTAGCCCTTTGTGATACAATTTCTTACACATATTTTATTGCATTTTCAAACACAAAGGAGGAGGAGAGTAACGTATTCCAAATATTTTTTTTTCAGAGAGAACAAGTAGCCTAATAAAATAAATAGCTATGTAGACTAGTATAATACACTACAAATTATTTACATTATCAATGGGACTAGAAGGGTCAAAAGTATGACATGTATCAACTAGTAATGTCTTAAAGGGACACTGAACCCATTTTTTTTTTTTTTCGTGGTTCAGATAGAGCATTCAATTTTAAACAACTTTCTAATTTACTCCTATTATCAAATTTTCTTCATTTTCTTAGTATCATAGGTCTAGATTTGGAGTTTGGCGTTAGCCGTGAAAACCAGCGTTAGAGGCTCCTAACGCTGGTTTTAGGCTAACTCCGGTATTTGGAGTCACTCAAAAAAGGGTCTAACGCTCACTTTTCAGCTGCAACTTTTCCATACCGCAGATCCCCTTACGTCATTTGCGTATCCTATCTTTTCAATGGGATCTTTCTAACTCCGGTATTTAGAGTCGTTTCTGAAGTGAGCGTTAGAAATCTAACGACAAAACTCCAGCCGCAGAAAAAAGTCAGTAGTTAAGAGCTTTCTGGGCTAACGCCGGTTCATAAAGCTCTTAACTACTGTACTCTAAAGTACACTAACACCCATAAACTACCTATGTACCCCTAAACCGAGGTCCCCCCACATCGCCGCCACTCGATTAAATTTTTTTAACCCCTAATCTGCCGACCGCCACCTACGTTATACTTATGTACCCCTAATCTGCTGCCCCTAACACCGCCGACCCCTGTATTATATTTATTAACCCCTAATCTGCACCCCACAACGTCGCCGCCAACTACCTACAATAATGAACCCCTAATCTGCCGACCGCAAAGCGCCGCCACCTACATTATAGCTATGTACCCCTAATCTGCTTCCCCTAACACCGCCGACCCCTATATTATATTTATTAACCCCTAATCTGCCCCCCACAACGTCGCCTCCACCTGCCTACACTTATTAACCCCTAATCTGCCGACCGGACCGCACCGCTACTATAATAAAATTATTAACCCCTAATCCGCATCACTAACCCTATAATAAATAGTATTAACCCCCTAATCTGCCCTCCCTAACATCGCCGACACCTAACTTCAAACATTAACCCCTAATCTGCCAACCGGAGCTCACCGCTATTCTAATAAATGTATTAACCCCTAAAGCTAAGTCTAACCCTAACACTAACACCCCCCTAAATTAAATATAATTTTAATCTAACGAAATTAATTAACTCTTATTAAATAAATTATTCCTATTTAAAACTAAATACTTACCTGTAAAATAAATCCTAATATAGCTACAATATAAATTATAATTGCATTGTAGCTATTTTAGGATTAATATTTATTTTACAGGCAACTTTGTAATTATTTTAACCATGTACAATAGCTATTAAATAGTTAAGAACTATTTAATAGTTACCTAGTTAAAATAATTACAAAATTACCTGTAAAATAAATCCTAACCTAAGTTACAATTAAACCTAACACTATACTATCATTAAATTAATTAAATAAAATACATACAATTACCTACAATTAAACCTAACACTACACTATCAATAAATTAATTAAATACAATATGTACAAATAACTACAATGAAATAAACTAACTAAAGTACAAAAAATAAAAAAGAACTAAGTTACAAAAAATAAAAAAAGATTTACAAACATAAGAAAAATATTACAACCATTTTAAACTAATTACACCTACTCTAAGCCCCCTAATAAAATAACAAAGACCCCCAAAATAAAAAATGCCCTACCCTATTCTAAATTAATAAAGTTCAAAGCTCTTTTACCTTACCAGCCCTGAACAGGGCCCTTTGCGGGGCATGCCCCAAGAAGTTCAGCTCTTTTGCCTGTAAAAAAAAACATACACTACACCCCCCAACATTACAACCCACCACCCACATACCCCTAATCTAACCCAAACCCCCCTTAAATAAACCTAACACTAAGCCCCTGAAGATCATCCTACCTTGTCTTCACCTCACCAGGTATCACCGATCCGTCCTGGCTCCAAAATCTTCATCCAACCCAAGCGGGGGCTGACGATCCATCATCTGGTGGCTGAAGAGGTCCAGAAGAGGCTCCAAAGTCTTCATCCTATCCGGGAAGAAGAGTAGATCCGGACCGGCAACCATCATCTTCCAAGCGGCATCTTCTATCTTCATCCGATGAGGACCGGCTCCATCCTGAAGACCTCCGACGCGGACCCATCTTCATCCGGCGATGTCCAACTGAAGAATGACGGTTCCTTTAAGGGACGTCATCCAAGATGGCGTCCCTCAAATTCCGATTGGCTGATAGGATTCTATCAGCCAATCGGAATTAAGGTAGGAATATTCTGATTGGCTGATGGAATCAGCCAATCAGAATGAAGTTCAATCCGATTGGCTGATCCGATCAGCCAATCAGATTGAGCTCGCATTCTATTGGCTGATCGGAACAGCCAATAGAATGCGAGCTCAATCTGATTGGCTGATCGGATCAGCCATTCGGATTGAACTTGATTCTGATTGGCTGATTCCATCAGCCAATCAGAATTTTCCTACCTTAATTCCGATTGGCTGATAGAATCTTGGATGACGTCCCTTAAAGGAACCTTCATTCAGCTAGTAGGCGTCGGGAGAAGAGGATGTTCCGCGTCGGATGGAAGATGATGGCTCCCGAAGAAAGAAGATTGAAGATGCCGTTGATAGAAGACTTCATCCGGATCATGGACCTCTTCAGCTCCCGCTTGGATGAAGACTTCATCCGGATTATGGACCTCTTCAGCTCCCACTTGGATGAAGACTTCAGTCGGATCATGGACCTCTTCAGCCCCCCGCTTGGGCTTGGATCAGGACATCGGAGGAGCTCTTCAGGACGGATCGGTGAACCTGGTATGGTGAAGATAAGGTAGGAAGATCTTCAGGGGCTTAGTGTTAGGTTTATTTAAGGGGGGTTTGGGTTAGATTAGGGGTATGTGGGTGGTGGGTTGTAATGTTGGGGGGGTATTGTATGTTGTTTTTACAGGCAAAAGAGCTGAACTTCTTGGGGCATGCCCCGCAAAGGGCCCTGTTCAGGGCTGGTAAGGTAAAAGAGCTTTGAACTTTAGTAATTTAGAATAGGGTAGGGCATTTTGTTATTTTGGGGGTCTTTGTTATTTTATTAGGGGGCTTAGAGTAGGTGTAATTAGTTTAAAATTGTTGTAATATTTTTCTTATGTTTGTAGATATTTTTTTATTTTTTGTAACTTAGTTCCTTTTTATTTTTTGTACTTTAGTTAGTTTATTTCATTGTAGTTATTTGTAGATATTGTATTTAATAATTTATTGATAGTGTAGTGTTAGGTTTAATTGTAGGTAATTGTAGGTATTTTATTTATTTAATTTAATGATAGTATAGTGTTAGGTTTAATTGTAACTTAGGGTAGGATTTATTTTACAGGTAATGTTGTAATTATTTTAACTAGGTAACTATTAAATAGTTCTTAACTATTTAATAGCTATTGTACCTGGTTAAAATAAATACAAAGTTACCTGTAAAATAAATATTAATCCTAAAATAGCTACAATGTAATTATAATTTATATTGTAGCTATATTAGGATTTATTTTACAGGTAAGTATTTAGCTTTAAATAGGAATAATTTATTTAATAAGAGTTAATTAATTTCGTTAGATTAAAATTATATTTAACTTAGGGGGGTGTTAGTGTTAGGGTTAGACTTAGCTTTAGGGGTTAATACATTTATTAGAATAGCGGTGAGCTCCGGTCGGCAGATTAGGGGTTCATAATTGAAGTTAGGTGTTGGCGATGTTAGGGAGGGCAGATTAGGGGTTAATACTATTTATTATAGGGTTAGTGAGGCGGATTAGGGGTTAATAACTTTATTATAGTAGCGCTCAGGTCCGGTCGGCAGATTAGGGGTTAATAAGTGTAGGCAGGTGGAGGCGACGTTGTGGGGAGCAGATTAGGGGTTAATAAATATAATATAGGGGTCAGCGGTGTTAGGGGCAGCAGATTAGGGGTACATAGGGATAATGTAAGTAGCGGCGGTTTACGGAGCGGCAGATTAGGGGTTAAAAAAAATATGCAGGGGTCAGCGATAGCGGGGGCGGCAGAATAGGGGTTAATAAGTGTAAGGTTAGGGGTGTTTAGACTCGGGGTACATGTTAGGGTGTTAGGTGCAGACGTAGGAAGTGTTTACGCATAGCAAACAATGGGGCTGCGTTAAGAGCTGAACGCGGCTTTTTTGCAGGTGTTAGGTTTTTTTCAGCTCAAACAGCCCCATTGTTTCCTAAGGGGGAATCGTGCACGAGCACGTTTTTGAGGCTGGCCACGTCCGTAAGCAACTCTGGTATCGAGAGTTGAAGTTGCGTTAAAAATGCTCTACGCTCCTTTTTTGGAGCCTAACGCAGCCTTTATGTGGACTCTCAATACCAGAGTTATTTTTATGGTGCGGTCAGAAAAAAGCCGGCGTTAGCTACGGGGGTCTTTACCGACAAAACTCTAAATCTAGCCGTTAATTTGAAATGCAAGAATGTAAGTTTAGATGCTGGCCCATTTTTGGTGAACAACCTAGGTTGTTCTTGCTGATTGGTGGATAAATTAATCCACCAATAAAAAAAGTGCTGTCCTGAACTAATAAAAAAGCTAGGATGACTTATTTTTCAAATAAAGATAGCAAGAGAACGAAGGAGTAAATTAGAAAGTTGCTTAAAATTGCATGCTCTATCTGAATCACATAAAAAAAAATGGGTTCAGTGTCCCTTTAAAGTCAAACTGAAGACATGCTTTATTTGTTGGAGCATATTATTTTAAGACAAGCAACCCTGCACTACTACGTGTTTAATAACCACTGCAGCAAAGGGGTTAAACACACATTAGAAGTACTGCTCTGGACCTACAGAGCCAGAGATGTAACTAGAAATCTGAGAAATCTATGCTGTCACTCCACATAAATAGAGCCTTTAAAAAAAAAAATACCTATCAAAAATAAAGATATAGATTTAGGCCCATTTTTTGTATATTTCATGTCACCATTTTGCTGCCAAATCTTTGGGTTTCCCACTGAAATTATGCACATATAACTTGTATTATTAATGTAGGTATTACCCTCCACCTAACATTTCCCACCTCCCGGATCCCTACCTGAAACCTCCCAAACAGCTCCCTCCTCCCCCCACCCATACTCTCCTCCATCATCTTAGGTACTGGCAGACAGTCTGCCAGTATGCAGTTTAATGCTTTATATTTTTTTTATATTTTAATTATTTTCCAATAATTTTTTCTCCTCCCAAGCAGCTGTCTAATCCTCCCCATCCTAGTAGTGGCAACCATTTTAGGTACTGGTACCCTGTTTTTTTTGTTTTTTGTTTTTTTTAATTTTACTTATTTACCAAGCTTTTTTTTCTGCAGCATAGTCTTCACTTCCCCTTCCCCCGCCCCTCGATGATTTTGCAGGCCCCTCTGCTCTGATCTGACATTTTCTGTAGTGTCCTATCCCTTCCTTTCCCTTCCAAACTTTGTTTCTGTAGCGTAGTGCCCCGTCCCTCCATCCACCTTCCTCTTCCTCCGCCGCCTCCCTCCCTTCTCCGCTGCTGGGCTGCCCACCCTCACTGTTACTGCTTTGCATACAGTAACCATGTGATCACCGTGATTTGCTATCGCAATGATCACATGACCGCACAGGGCTCTGACTTACCCCAGACACACTGCCTCATTTGCGAGGCAAGTTTTAGTGCTATGGGCAAGTGCTGGAATATGGGGATCCCCTTCTAAGGAGGCTAAATAGGACGAAAGTACAATTAAAGGGATATTTCAGCCAAAATTGAAAACCACAAGGGTGCATTTAGGTATTGAACAGAAGCAATTTTGTAATAAACATGCATTAGCAAAAATGCTTTTAAAAAAAGCTATAGCTGTTTCAAAAGTGTATTTAAGTATGCACCGTGCACCAGCAATTTAAACAAAGCACTTGCTGAGAGAGCCTAAGGTGCTTGTACCATCTGGTAATGACTCAATTTGTTAATTGCTGACATGATACAAGCCCCAGTGATGATCTGAGCAGCTGCATTATTTAAAATGTGGGTGCACTGAGAATATCTAGCTATGCTTCACATGCACGTGCAGAGACAAATGCTAACACTAAAACAGTGATCACTTTTACTAGAAGCATTTTTGCCAATACATCTATATTGCAAATATCTTTCTATTCAAAGATGTAATTAATCTATGTGCATTTAAATTTTGACTGGAATGTCCCTTTCAGTCACTAGGGTCCTTAAAACCCTTTTTTCGTGACGTAATGGTACGTCCATGTAGCCGAAGGGGTTAAGGGACATGAAAACCTACATTTTTCTTACATGGTTTACATAAAGTATAGATTTTAGGCAACATATAAATTTGCTTCTATCATCAACTTTGTTTCGTTCTTTTGATATACTTTATTGAAGGAGAAGCAATGCACCACTTGGAGCTTATGACAAGAGGCCTATATGTGCAGACACCAATCAGCAACTACCTCCCAGCGCCTGAGCCTAAATAGGTATGTTTTTAAACAAGGATTACCAAGAGAACAACGCAAATGAAATAATAGAAGTAAATTGGAAAATACAGTATGTTTAATATTGTGTGGTCTATGTGAATCACAAATGTAATTTTTTTGGTTTTAATATCCCTTTAAGCTTTTGCAAACACATACTGGCACACACGTACAGATACGCACATTTGTACACATGCAGGCACCACATGCACACAGGCACTCATATGTGCACACACACAGGCACTCACGTGAACACACACAGGCATTCATATGTGCACACACATAGGCAGTAGGCACTCACATGAGCAAACACACACAGGCACCCATATTTGCACACATACAGACTCCACATACACACACACACACACACACATTCATAGAGACACCACATTCACAGAAAAACAAATTTGCACACAAACAAACACCCCATGCACACACACAGGCACAGTATGCACACACACAGGCACTCATATGTGCGCACACACACAGGCACTCATATTTGCACACACACAGGCACTCACATGAGCACACACACCCAGGCACCCATATTTGCACACATACAGACTCCACATACACACACACATTCATAGAGACACCACATTCACAGAAAAACACATTTGCACACAAACAAACACCACATGCACACACACAGGCACAGTATGCACACACACAGAGGCAACCACATTTACACACATACAGATACCATATGAATACCTCTGGTTAATTGTGCTTATCTCAAAGTGAAACCCCCGAGCTCAGGGAGCATTAACTAGCCACTTGTAATTGCTGGCTATTTAAAGTGCACCCGTAAATGGGCAAATTTTCCGCTTTATGGGCGCACGTTAAAATAGGGCTCTACTTGCAATCTTGCCCTTAGAAGGTTAACATCAGCCACATCCTTTACAGTAGTTTTTCTTTGAGATTTTTTTTTTAGGATAACCCCATCACAGCTTGTGCAGAATAAAGAGTGTCAGCCTAATAGGTGTGGATCATAATTTTCAGAGGGAGGACATTATCTTTCTCCTCCTTAAACAAAGAACAAAGAAGATATAGGAATAAGGAGTCTGCAAACTGTATAATAATGCTAGGAAGAAACCTGATTGCAAACAAATGGAGATCTAAAAAAGTTCTGACAGTGGCAGAACTCCCTAGAAAGATTTTTAAAATATTAAGGGCCAGATTACGTGGAGAGCAAAATTACTAGTCAAGTGCAATGCGAACACAACTTCCCGTTCCCATTGCATGGAAGCTTTCATCGTTGCTTCACGAGAGCGCTCTTCCATAGTCTCTAATAGAAGCCTTGTTCTCATAGTCACAGCAGAAAACCTAGCACAGAAAGTGGGTAAGTCACGCAACGCAATCAGCAGCAAAGTTTTAATATATATGTATATGAATATAAACATATATATTTATGTTTTATAGAAAGACATAGAAAGAATCAAGTGGCATACATTACTGTCACTTTAAAGAAAGGGATTACTGCACACAGAATCCTTAATCAAATTGTAATTGATTAAGTTGCGATTATAAAAAGATATTATTGACTGGGTAGTGTCCAGTGTCCTGAACAAACCAACAAAAAACATACAACATCTAACAAAAAAACCTAAAACCTAAATAAAGCAAGAAAAACCTTTATGCATGAAAACATATACAAAATACACATAGAGTCCTTAAAGCGAGGATCAAAAGCATCTGGCTATATATCACTAGTCAGAGTTATTCACACAGTCCGCAAATGGAGCTTGATGCCCTGTGTTTCTGGCGAGCCTGCAGGCTCGCCAGAAACAGAAGTTATGAAGCAGCGGTCACAAAGACCGCTGCTCCATAACCTGTCCGCCTGCTCTGAGCAGTCGGACACACATCGCCACAATACAACCCGATCGAGTACGATCGGGTTGATTGACACCCCCTGCTGGTGGCCCATTAATGAATGTGGAATGTATTAGATTAAGGTTAAAGGTATGTGCCCTGCGTGGCAAATAGATATGCATTGTATGTGTTGTTGCTGTTGGATAAAAATAAATAATATTAAAAAAAAAAGATTTTGTCAGCCTTACCCTATAACAAACACATTGTTCTCCAATGAAGAAGAGTGATCCTGTTGTCAGGCATGAAGGTAGGCAGATAACACGATCTATGAGCGGGAGGGGAGGAGCAATAGAGCCAGGTTAAAGGGAGGGGAATGAAGGAGTCATTACTTGCCTTGGTCCAGGCCAGTCCATGCCTGCTAATAATAATAGAGGGGGCCATACATTGTGTATGTCCCCCTCCCCCATCCTGGACGCCTTCTGCTACCATCCTGGGCCTCTTGCTCCTGTCCTGAGCCTTCCTCACATACTGTGCTTTCTCAACCGTTGTGAAACTCCTCAGCCAAGTTTCACCTGCTGGGCTCACCCCCAAGGGGAGGACCTCCAGGGCTCTGTCGCTCCTGTGGTCTTTGTGAACCTGGAAGTTACGACACTGCACAGGGCACTGCTGGTCCTAAACAGAAGCTGACGCTGATTCAATCAGCAGCTCTAGTTTACACAGCTGCACATTGTACATTGTATTGCACTTGAATGTGTTTACATTTTTAAAGAAAGCATTTATGCAACACATATGTATTAGCAAAAATATTTCTAGTGAATGTTATGACTGACTCAGGTAGGGTATTTGAATGCAGGTGCATAAGGCATATGTGTGAACACACAGGGATTGCCTGGTATTTTGGGGGTTGGACTGTACTGTTAAGTCAGGATCAGACTGATATGCTACAGGGAAGTTCTTCTCTGTGAAAAGGCACAAAAAGAGGCTGCATCTTGGGTGGTTACTAGCCATAGAACAAGCTATTATGCTATTGTTTGTTCCCAGGTTGAGCGCTTCTCTCTTTTTATTTATGCAAATTATGACTCTTATGGAAGTCGCCCTAAGCGTGATGCGGGAATCTAGACGTGGACCCATTGCTCAGTGTGCCTAGAAGGATATGACTTCACCTCACTGACGAGGCCACCAATAGGCCGAAATGTACGTCTGGGATTTTGCTGTTTCTCTTGTTTGCAGAGGGATTGCCTGGTATTTCGGGACTGGACTATACTGTTAAGTCAGGATCAGACTGATATGCTACAGGAAAGTTCTTCTCTGTGAAAGGCACATGTTGAGCAAAAAGAGACTGCTTCTTGGGTGGTAACTAGTCATAGAACAAGCTATTATGCTATTGTTCGTTCCCAGGTTGAGCGCTTCTCTCTTTATATATATATATATATGTGTATATATATGTGTCTTGTATAAGGAAATGTCTAATTTTAGAGATGCTTTTAAGGTGGAAGTGGCAGTCTTCAGCCAAGGACTGAATGTGAGGAGTGAAAGAAAGAGTCAAGTGTGACCCCAAGACATTGGGCATGTGGGTATATATATGTGTGTGTGTATGTACATACCCCACTTGGTCAGATTGCATATACTGCTAAGGTTACTGTCATTATTGGTGATAAATGCATAACACACATCAACTCTGTACGGGAGTGGTGGATGCAAGTGATCAAAGAATGTGTACATGCTCAATGCAAAGTAAAAACAAAATCACAGTCTTTTATTAGAAGTTTCATTTGCTAATTTATGTTTATTGAAAAACAAAATGCTCTAAAATTTTAATTTAATCTTTTAAAAAACACTTTTCGTTTCTTTTAAACAACCAATCTGGGCTGTTGACTTTTTTCCATTGTTAAAAGTTTTGCACATTCCCAATTCACATATTAGTAACCACCACATTTTCCTCAGGGTTAATAAAAAAGTAAAGGTCAAATAACAATTTTCAGGTATAAAAAATCTACACATCTTAAATACAATTGCTTAGATGTTCTTTTATGATTGCAATTAAGTGCCTATTTTCTCCAAAACGAAGTTTCATAACGTTCTAAAAGTTATATCTTTTATTCGCCGATGTCACGTTATCCTGCCCACTATTTTCGGCACTGCATGTTCAAAATACTTAAACCAATAACTTTGTGTTTAAAGCGCCATTTTGAAACCTAGGTATTGTAAACGGATTGGTACAGAGCAAAGGATACCCACGGAGTGGGTTTGGAAAACAATTAAATTTGCAGACAAGATTTCTGATATACGGTAGAGATATGTTAATGAAATGCTATTGATAAAAAGCGTATTTGGGGTAGTTAGTTAGTAACAGGCATAGAAAATATTTACTTACAGTGGCCCTTTAATTTGTAGATTTTATGAAAATATATGTGACAACCTTGAGGGAAAAAAAGCCTGTTACTTTTATTTCTTGCATGTTTACCAAATCTTAAAATTACATTTCCTGTTAAATTGTATTAATTATTTAAAGGGATTATCTATCTCAAATAATGGTGCTTTTAAATAACCTTATACATATATAGCCACCCATGAACACAGAACACATTTTAAAAGGAAATCAACTCTATTCTAATGGTGTGGACTCTTCTTGTATATATGTTTTGGTGGGCTATGCATTAATCAGGGGATTTCATAATTCTGTGGGGATCTACAAATTTGCACATAAGCTTTTGACCACCAAGTAGGAAAATATAAGGTTTATTTTAAATTTCTCTCTCAATGAACAATAAAGAGCATAAAGGCTGTTCTATATATTTGGTAAATAGTAATTAAATACATTTGAAGCGATTTTGAAAATCTTCATTAAAAAACGTATAAGCTCTCCATCAAAAGATTGTTTGAGAAAGGCACAGCCATGGGCTCTAGGTTTGCCCCCAGTTATGCTAATCTCTTCATGGGATATTTTTAACAGACAAACATATTTGAAACATACTGGGAGGCAAACCTAGTGCTGTTTTTATATGGAAAGGAGAGGTGGCATTATTATCAGTCACCTAGATGACGAGTTTTGCGTTATGAGTAAAAAAGCATTGTTATGCTTCATAACGCTGCTTTTTCCCTAACGCCGCTATTACAAGTCTTGTAGGTATAGGTGTATCGCACACCATTTTGTCCGTCACGCAACGTCAGTACCACACTTTTAAAAAAGTCCTTTTTCAATGGGACTCCCATAGCGCCAGTATTACGAGTTTGCCTGGAAGGCCAAAAAGTGAGAGGTACACCCTATACTGACAAGATCTGTACCGCCATCTAAAGTCAGTAGTTATGAGATTTACGTTACAAATCTGTAGCATAAAACTCATATCTAAAGTGTTACAAAGTACACTAACACCCATAAATTACCTATTAACCCCTAAACCGAGGCCCTCCTTCATTGCAAGCACTATAATACATTTACTAACCCCTAATCTGCCGCTCCGGACATCGCCGCCACTAAAAAAAAATACTAACCCCTATTCCACCACTCCTCGACATCGTCACCACTATAATAAACCTATTAACCCCTAAACCACCACCCTCCCGCATCACAAACACTATTTAAAAATTACAAACCCCTAATCTGCCGTCCGCCAAACCGCTGATATAATAAACCTATTAACCTCTAAACCCCACAAAGAAATATACTAAAATAAATTATTAACCCCTAAACCTCTGACCTCCCACATCACTAACTTTACATAAATATATTAACCCCTAATTCTAACCCTAACGTAACCCTAACCCTAATGTAACCCTAAGCCTAACACCCCCTAACTTAAATATAATTAAAATAAATCTAAATAAACCTTACAATTATTAACTAAATAATTCCTTATTAAAACTAAATACAAACTTACCTGTAAAAAAAAAACCTAAGAAAGCTACAAAATAACTAATAGTTGTATTGTAGCTAGCCTAGGTTTTATTTTTATTTCACAGGTAAGTTTGTATTTATTTTAACTAGGTAGACTAGTTAGTAAATCGTTATTAACTATTTGCTAACTACCTAGTTAAAATAAAGACAAAGTTATCTGTAAAATAAAACCTAACCTGCCTTAATCTAAAAACTAACATTACAATAAAATAAAATAAATTAAATTATTAAAATACAAATTTACTAAATTACAATAAAAAATAAACACTAAATTACAAAAAAAACACGAAATTATCAAAAATAAAAACGAATTACTCCTAATCTAATAGCCCTTTCAAAATAAAAAAGCCCCCCAAAATAAAAAACCCTAGCCTACACTAAACTGCCAATGGCCCTTAAAAGTGCCTTTTGTGGGGCATTGCCCCAAAGAAATCAGCTCTTTTACCTGTAAAAAAAAATACAAACACCACCAACTGTAAAACCCACCACCCACCCAACCAAACTCCCAAATATAAACTTAAGCTAAACATTGCCCTGAAAAGGGCATTTGGATGGGCACTGCCCTTAAAATTAAATTAATAAAATACAATTTACTAAATTACAATTTAAAAAAAAAAAAAAAAAATACAAACACCCCCCAACAGTAGCAGATTGGGGCAGCAGATCAGGGATTAATAACTGTAATGTAGACGGCGGCGATGTTAGGGGCAGCAGATTAGGGGTTAATAACTTTTGTAGGTGATGGCGATATCAGGGGCGGCAGATTAGGGGTTAATAACTGTAATGTGGGTGGTGGCAATGTTAGGGGCAGCAGATTAAGGGTTAATAACTGTAATGTAGCTGTAGGTGGCTGCGATGTTAGGGGCAGCAGATTAGGGGTGTATACACATGGGTTTTATGTTAGGGTGTTAGGTTTAAAGTAACTTTTTCTTTTTCCTCATAGACATCAATGGGCTGTGTTTTGGAGCTTTTTTTTCCGCGATCGCAGGTGTTAGGCTTTTTTTTTGCCGGCTCTCCCGATTGATGTTTATGGGGAAATCGTGCATGAGCATGTCAAAGCAGCGCTTGATTTAGGTGCGGTATGGAACTCAACACCACCATATCGCCCGCACAAGCCTGCTTTTTTAAATATTGTAATATCAGCGCTATAGGGAGGTGAAATAACTGAATGTTTATTGAAGATTTAGGTACAAATAAAATATCAGGCTTTTTTACCTGTCATAAATGTACAGCTTGCAAACATAGTATGAAAACCAAGATAGTAAAATTCACAGTCACTGCAAGAGAGTTTCATATCAATCAGATTATCAGGTGTAAAGATAAAGGTGTAGTTTATCTAATGTGAGAGCAGAATATAGTGGTGCTTACCAGTAGCGGGGATCTGTGTAGCAGGCAGCGTCTCTTCAGCGTAGGCACCAGTCGTGAATCCTCCCTCTGTGTCCTGGGAGCCCAGATAGAGCGCCTCTATCCAAGGCACAAACAATCCTGAAAACCAACAAGCATACGGGGTCAAGTAGATGCATAAAAAATATAACTTTATTGGAGTATCAGCACTAAAAACAAAAGAGTCTGAGCTCAAAATGGCAGTTGCAGACATGTTTTGTGTGGGTCTACCACACTTGATCACTGCTGGTTACAGCCACTACTGGGACCTCTATTTAAAGAGAAATACACACATTAATTAAAAACAATCAGTTAACCCCTTCCTGCCTATCTTAGCATTTATTTCTCACACAGTCCCCTTTAGAGGATAGTCCTATACTAACCTATGTAATTAAATGGCTACTTCTGTTCATCTGAATTTAAAGGTAATTATATTTGAATGTAAAATAACTATTTATTGCGCTTATCATATGTTTGTTTACTTTTCAAACCTTTTAAGCTTTTTAACCTTTAGAAACGTTTAGGAAATTTGGTTGATATTAAATGTAGTGGACCACATTAGATCAAACACCTCTAGATAAATAAATTTACATCCTAATTTATTTCCAGGGGGTGTGTAGTATTTAAATAAAAGATCCACTGTGCCTCCTAATTTAGTTTGTACTCCCTGTCCCCTCCTCTCCTGTGTTGGGGAACATGGTCAATAGTTTGAATAGACAATAGTGATGCATCCCCTGCATGCATGGGCTTGAAGTGTTTGGCCACGGGGGTGAATATGTCAGGATTTTCTATATATCTTACATGTTCTAAAGCCCTGTCCTTGAGGAGGCGTTTCCTTTTGCCCACATATTGAATCTGTCACCCCCTACAGGTTAGGAGATAGATGACATGATTGGAGTTACAACACAATTTGATTCTATTATCATATGTTAGATTAGTGACAGTGGAGGTAAAATTTGTTCCCTTCATTACATAATTACAGGTTTTACAACGTTGAGCCTTACATTTATAAAAACCCAATCTGCTTGTTAGCCATGTCCTGGTATTTTTTGTGGGTAAATCTGAGGGTGCTAAGATATTACCAATGGCCTTTCCTTTTTAACCACAAATTTGCAGCCCCCTATTGCTAATCTTTCCTTGTGTGAGAAATAAATGCTAAGATAGGCAGGGAGGGGTTAACTGATTGTTTTTAATTAATGTGTGTATTTCTCTTTAAATAGAGGACCTATTAGCGCCAGTAACCAGCAGTGATCAAGTGTGGTAGACCCACACGAAACATGTCTGCATCTGCCATGCTGTGACCCTGAACTGCCGTTTTGACCTGAGGCTCTTTTGTTTTTAGTGCTAATACTCCAATAAAGTTATATTTTTTATACATTGAACCTGTATGCTTGATTTTCCTCTGCTTCAGGTGATGCCCGTAAGTACTTTGTTAGTTTATCTAGTAAAATGCACATGTGCCAAACAATATTTAGCCCAAATGTGTAGACCCATGAAAGACCAAATTTACGAACATCTTTGCAATATAAAAAATGGCTTTGAAGGTCATCTATTTTACAAACATTTTAAAGAGGCATACCAACAAAGTACAAAAGGCTTCCAGTATTGGGGTATAAAGCTGATCCTTAGAGACTGGAGGGAAACCATGAGCGGAAAATATTATACAATGAAGCACAACTAATATATGATTTTAAAACTCTAGACCCCCATGGTTTGAACGCAGGACTGGATTTATTAACAATGAATTTTAAAAAAAATGTATTTGTAGAAAGATTCCCTAATAAAAAATAATCTCTAATCTTAAATGTATGATTTTAACATTCTAAGGCCTAGATTTAGAGTTTGGCGGTAGCCGTCAAAACCAGCGTTAGAGGCTCCTAACGCTGGTTTTGGGCTACCGCCGGTATTTGGAGTCAGTCAGGAAAGGGTCTAACGCTCACTTTCCAGCCGCGACTTTTCCATCCCCCTATGCCATTTGCGCATCCTATCTTTTCAATGGGATCTTTCTAACGCCGGTATTTAGAGTCTTGGCTGAAGTGAGCGTTAGAAATCTAACGACAAAACTCCAGCCGCAGAAAAAAAAACAGGAGTTAAGAGCTTTTTGGGCTAACGCTGGTTCATAAAGCTCTTAACTACTGTGCTCTACAGTACACTAACACCCATAAACTACCTATGTACCCCTAAACCGAGGCCCCCCCACATCGCCGCCACTCGATTAAATTTTTTTAACCCATAATCTGCCGACCGCCACCCACATTATACTTATGTACCCCTAATCTGCTGCCCCTAACACCGCCGATCCCTATATTATATTTATTAACCCCTAATCTGCCCCCCACAACGTCGCCGCCAGCTACCCACAATAATTAACCCCTAATCTGCCGACCACAAAGCGCCGCCACCTACGTTATCCTTATGTACCCCTAATATGCTGCCCCTAACACCGCCGACCCCTATATTATATTTATTAACCCCTAATCTACGTTATCCTTATGTACCCCTAATCTGCTGCCCCTAACACCGCCGACCCCTATATTATATTTATTAACCCCTAATCTGCCCCCCACAATGTCGCCGCCAGCTACCTACAATAATTAACCCCTAATCTGCCGACCCCAAAGCGCCCCCATCTACGTTATCCTTATGTACCCCTAATCTGCTGCCCCTAACACCGCCGACCCCTATATTATATTTATTAACCCCTAATCTGCCCCCCACAACGTCGCCGCCAGCTACCTACAATAATTAACCCCTAATCTGCCGACTGCACCTCACCGCTACTATAATAAATGTATTAACCCCTAAAGCTAAGTCTAACCCTAACACCCCCCTAAATTAAATATAATTTAAATCTAACAAAATAAATTAACTATTATTAAATAAATTATTCCTATTTTAAACTAAATACTTACCTGTAAAATAAACCCTAATATAGCTACAATATAACAAATAATTATATTGTCGCTATTTTAGGATTAATATTTATTTTACAGGCAACTTTGTATTTATTTTAACCAGGTACAATAGCTATTAAATAGTTAAGAACTATTTAATAGCTAAAATAGTTAAAATAATTACAAAATTACCTGTAAAATAAATCCTAACCTAAGTTACAATTAAACCTAACACTACACTATCAATAAATTAATTAAATACAATACCTACAAATAACTACAATTAAATAAACTAACTAAATTACAAAAAATAAAAAAGAACTAAGTTACAAAAAATAAAAAAATATTTACAAACATTAGAAAAATATTACAACAATTTTAAACTAATTAAACCTACTCTAAGCCCTCTAATAAAATAACAAAGACCCCCAAAATAAAAAAATGCCCTACCCTATTCTAAATTTAAAAAGTTCAAAGCTCTTTTACCTTACCAGCCCTGAAAAGGGCCATTTGCGGGGCATGCCCCAAAGAATTCAGCTCTTTAGCCTGTAAAACAAAACATACAATACCCCCCCCCAACATTACAACCCACCACCCACATACCCCTAATCTTGATCCAAGCCTCCGAAATCTTCATCCAAGCCCAAGCAGGGGCTGGCAATCCATAATCCGGCTGAAGTCTTCTATCAAGCGGCGGCTAAAGAGGTCCAGAAGAGGCTCCAAAGTCTTCATCCTATCCGGGAAGAAGAGGAGATCCGGACCGGCAACCATCTTGATCCAAGCGGCATCTTCTATCTTCATCCAATGACGAACGCCTCCATCTTGAAAACCTCCGACGCGGATCCATCCTCTTCTTCCGACGTCCAACTGAAGAATGAAGGTTCCTTTAAGGGACAGCCAATAGAATGCGAGCTCAATCTGATTGGCTGATTGGATCAGCCAATCGGATTGAATTTGAATCTGATTGGCTGATTCCATCAGCCAATCAGAATTTTCCTACCTTAATTCCGATTGGCTGATAGAATCCTATCAGCCAATCGGAATTCGAGGGACGCCATCTTGGATGACGTCCCTTAAAGGAACCTTCATTCTTCAGTTGGACGTCGGAAGAAGAGGATGGATCCGCGTCGGAGGTCTTCAAGATGGAGCCGTTCGTCATCGGATGAAGATAGAAGATGCCGCTTGGATCAAGATGGTTGCCGGTCTGGATCTCCTCTTCTTCCCGGATAGGATGAAGACTTTGGAGCCTCTTCTGGACCTCTTCAGCCGCCGCTTGATAGAAGACTTCAGCCGGATTATGGATCTCCAGCCCCCGCTTGGGTTTGGATGAAGATTTCGGAGGCTTGGATCAAGACTTCGGAGGACGGAACGGTGAACCTGGTATGGTGAAGATAAGGTAGGAAGATCTTCAGGGGATTACTGTTAGGTTTATTTAAGAGGGATTTGGGTTAGATTAGGGGTATGTGGGTGGTGGGTTGTAATGTTGGGGGGGGTATTGTATGTTTTTTTTTTACAGTCAAAAGAGCTGAAATCTTTGGGGCATGCCCCGCAAATGGCCCTTTTCAGGGCTGGTAAGGTAAAAGAGCTTTGAACTTTTTAAATTTAGAATAGGGTAGGGCATTTTTTTATTTTGGGGGTCTTTGTTATTTTATTAGGGGGCTTAGAGTATGATGTTGGGGGCAGCAGATTAGGGGTTCATAAGTATAATGTAGGTGGGGACGGTGTCCGGAGTGGCAGATTAGGGGTTAATAATATAATGTAGGTGTCAGCGATAGCGGGGGTAGAAGATTAGGGGTTAATAAGTGTAAGATTAGGGGTGTTAAGGGGTTCATGTTAGGGTGTTAGGTGCAGACATAACTTTTATTTCCCGATAGGAAACAATGGGGCTGCGTTAGGAGCTGAACATTGCTTTTTTGCAGGTGTTAGTTTTTTTTTCAGCCCCATTGTTTCCTATGGGGAAATCGTGCACGTGCACGCTTTGCCAGCTTACCTCTGACTTAAGCAGCGCTGGTATTGAGGTGAGATGTGGAGCTACATTTTGCTCAACGCTCACTTTTCTGAGGCTAACGCCGGCTTGCAGAAAACTCGTAATACCAGCGTTGGCTTAAGTGAGCGGTAAGAAAAAAAGGAGCGTTAGCACCGCACAGCCTTACCGACAAAACTTGTGATCTAGCTGTATGGGTGCTGCCATATTGGAACCTAGTTTACATTGCAGGTATCTGGTGGAGAGTTACTGAACATATGCAAACACATCAGCCCTGGAATAAATTGAAAGACATATTTCAACATAGTAGCACCCATGACTAGAGGGAGGCAAGGAATTACCCCAATACCAGGCTTATAAATTGTAGTTAGTGTTTAATGTTTAACTGTTACTAAAGCTCAGTAATTGGCATAGCAATGGTTTTCTTTTATCTCCAAGGAATATAGTCACTAAAGGTTATCTTGTTTAAAACATGCTTAAGCCTTACATTTTTGCCACAAATCTTTCAAGCCTTTGTTCATAAGGGACATTTTTTTCTCTTTAAAATTACCAACTTTGACAATGGGGCCGATTTATCAAGGGCCCCTGATGCCCCTGTTTCTGCGCGAGGCTCGCCGGAAACAGTAGTTAATTGGTCCGCTGCCTCTGAGGCTGCAGACATCAATCTGCCCGATCCTATACGATCGGGTTGATTGACACCCCCTAACAGCAGCTGATTGGCCACGAATCTGCAGGGGCAGCAATGTTAAATGCCAACAGCGTATGCTGTCGGACATGAGATGCTACAGTGTATCATGTCTGACAGACATTGATAAATTAGCCCCAATGTCTCTTTTAGATGGCAAGATCAAGTGTAAAGTTTAGAGGTCCAGCATATATTTAAAACTAATTTCTGAATTTGAAAAGCAATTTAAATGAATAATGTAAAGTAAGATGTGAAGTTGGTAATAGTCTCTCACTTTAAGCTCTACTTCCTCTTCATTGTTAATCGCTTATATTCAATAAAACCCATTTGTGAAACTCTAAAACTGTGGAATTTAGATTTATAACTGTCCTTTGTTACATTATAATCAAAAAAGCTATTTTTTTCTCCCAACTTTTAACTTTTTGAGGTATAGGTGGATATTTATCAAAGCGTCTATTCAGTGCATTCATCGGCGTCAGACATCGCCAGACATCGCTGATGCGAATCCACATACGATGCCCTTATTTATTTAAAAAATATGTCAAAACCACGCATAGGACTTTATTCATACCATTTCATTACTGTCCATGAACAAGCACATTTCTCTAAAGCTAATCTTTTATGTCTCATCTGTTAATATCCAAGAAATAGCTACATTTATACCTCAACAAACAATATCTCATAGAAAGTTATTTTTATATTTATTTGTTATACAAAATAATCTGTTATATGATACTTTCACATAAATTAATGTGTATTTGTATTTCTATTAGTCATGATATGCTTTTATCTCATGTATTTTTTTTTATAAATGATTATTAATGCTAGAATTTGTACATATAGCTTTGCACATACGTGTGTGTGTGTGTATATATATGTGTGTGTGTGTGTGTGTGTTATGTCAGAAATCTTTTGCAAACATATTTACATGTCCCTAAATTCCTTTTTTTGTTCTAAACAATGTTGTCTGTCATATCTCTGTGTTTATTTATACCACTATATATATATATATATATATATATAGTGTACATTTATTATTATTCTGAGCAGGAAAAATTGCGAATATTCCATGTAATCAGGGTATCATATTTATTTATTTGCAATCAATGGATATTTTAAGAGCTGTGCCAGTTTTCTCTCTGTACCTGTGTAACCTCACCTGATTGCAATCTAGTTTTAAAAACCACCCCTACACAGGTGTTATAAAATGGGCTGGAATATAAGATGCCATTTCTTACTAAAAAAGAAATTCAAGAGAAGGAAGAAAAATACTGAAAATATCATGACAGTAAAGAGGTGATTTTAATTTCTGCTGTATCTGAATAATGATAGTTTAATGTTAGGTGGGCTATCCCTTTAAGATATCAGCTTAAGATTATATTGACTCAAACATCAATTTGAATATTAAAATCATTGTCTAAAATATTACACTGTGTGTCCTAATGTCAGCATCAATGTTTATATTTAATACTAATTTCATATATACATACTTTCAAAGTATAATACACCTTGAGGCCTATCTATCAAGCTGTCAACTGTGCTGCATTCACCGGCACCAATACGCTCGCCTAACATCGCGGCCTCGGACCTGAATACGCTCTCCATATTTATATAAAAAGCTTTCAAAAAGCCACGCACCAAGTACGGGGCGATCAGCAGCGGACTGTTGTTAACTGACAGTCATCGACCTCGCTGCTTTTCGGCTTTTTCCCAGCTTTATTTATATCCTGTCACTAAACACCACCACTATACTAAAATGTTTAACCCCTCTCCCGCCGCAACTTTAATAAAGGTATTAACCCCTATCCCACTGCTCCCCGACACCGCCACAACTCTAATAAACTTATTAACCCCTATTCTGCCGCTCCCGGACCCCGCCGCAACTAACTAAAAGTATTAACCCCTAAACCTCTGGCCTCCCACATCACTACCACTTACTAAACCTATTAACCCCTAAACCGCCAGCCCCCCACATCGCCATAAACTAAATTAACCTATTAACCCCTAAACCTAACAACCCGCTAACTTTATATTAAATATTAACTCATCCCTATCTTATAATAAATTAAAACTTACCATTAGATTTAAATTAAACTATATTAAACTATTAATTAACCTACCCTAACTATTATACTAAAATTACATTAAACTATATTAAATTAATAATTAATCTACCTTAACTGTTATACTAAAATTACATTAAACTACAAATTAAATATATTATATATTTAAAAACCTAACCCTACTCAAATAATTTAAATCTACTATTAAAAATTACAAAGTTACAAAAAACTAACATCTAAATTACACAAAATAACGAACACTAAGTTACAAAAAAAAATAAACACTAAGTTACACAAAATAAAAAATAAATTATAAAATATTTTAACTAATTACACCTAATCTAAGAGCCCTATGAAAATAAAAAAGCCCCCCCCCCAAATATAAAACCCCTATCCTACAATAAACTACCAATAGCCCTTAAAAGGGCCTTTTGCGGGGCATTGCCCCAAAGAAATCAGCTCTTTTACCTGTAAAAAAAAATACAAATACCTCCCCAACAGTAAAACCCACCACCCACACAATCAACCCCCCAAATAAAAGCCTAATCGAAAAAACCTAAGCTCCTCATTGCCCTGAAAAGGGCATTTTTATGGGCATTGCCCTTAAAAGGGCATTTAGCTCTTTTTCAAAAGCCCAAGCCCTAATCTAAAATTAAAACTCACCCAATAAACCCTTAAAACAACCTAACACTAACCCCCGAAGATCCACTTACAGCTTCTGAAGAGCCGACATCCACCCTCAACGAAGCGGCAGAAGTCCTCATCGAAGTCGGCAGAAGTCTTCATCCAAGCGGTCCGAAATCTTCATCCAATCCGGCAGAAGTCTTCATCCAGACAGCATCTTCTATCTTCATCCATCCGGCATAGAGCGGCTCCATCTTCAAGACATCCGGTGTGGAGCATCCTCTTCGTTTGACGTCTTCTTCCGAATGAAGGTTCCTTTAAATGACGTCATCCAAGATGGCATCCCTTAGATTCCGATTGGCTGATAGATTTATATCAGCCAATCGGAATTAAGGTTGAAAAAATCCTATTGGCTGTTGCAATCAGCCAATAGGACTGAGCTTTCATCCTATTGGCGGATCCAATCAGCCAATAGGATTGAGCTTGCATTCTATTGGCTGATTGGAATTGCCAAAAGAATGCAAGCTCAATCCTATTGGCTGATTGGATCAGCCAATAGGATGAAAGCTCAATCCTATTGGCTGATTGCAACAGCCAAAATGATTTTCAACCTTATTTACGATTGGCTGATAGAAATCTATCAGCCAATGGGAATCTAAGGGACGCCATCTTGGATGACATCATTTAAATGAACCGTTATTCGGAAGAAAACGTTGAAAGAAGAGGATGCTCCGTGACGGATGTCTTGAAGATGGAGCAGCTCCGTGACGGATGGAGGAAGATAGAAGATGCTGTCTGGATGAAGACTTCTGCCGGCATGGATGAAGTCTTCGGCCCGCTTGGATAAAGACTTCTGCCGGCTTCAATGAGGACTTCTGCCACTTCGTTGAGGATGGATGTCGGCTCTTCAGAAACTGTAAGTGGATCTTCGGGGGTTAGTGTTAGGTTTTTTTAAGGGTGTATTGGGTGGGTTTTAATTTTAGATTAGGGTTTGGGCTTTTGAAAAAGAGCTAAATGCCCTTTTAAGGGCAATGCCCATATAAATGCCCTTTTTAGGGCAATGGGGAGCTTAGGTTTTTTAGATTAGGTTTTTATTTGGGGGGTTGGATGTGTGGGTGGTGGGTTTTACTATTGGGGGGTATTTGTATTTTTTTTTTACAGGTAAAAGAGCTGATTTCTTTGGGGCCCCGCAAAATGCCCTTTTAAGGGCTATTGGTAGTTTATTGTAGGTTAGGGGCTTTTTTATTTTCATAGGGCTCTTAGATTAGGTTTAATTAGTTTAAATATTTGATAATTTATTTTTTATTTTGTGTAACTTAGTGGGGGTTTTTTGTAACTTAGGGTTTGTTATTTTGTGTAACTTAGTTGTTAGTTTTTTGCAACTTTGTAATTTTAATAGTAGATTTAAATTATTTGAGTAGGGTTAGGTTTATAAATATATAATATATTTTATTTGTAGTTTAATGTAATTTTAGTATGTGTTTTCGTGTGTGGGTTGTTTAGGAGTTTGCATCAAATTTGGTGCGAAGTGGAGAGTGGGACTTGTATTACATGGCTTAAACATGGTGCAAATAGATTTTCCCCAAAAAATAAAAAGGAAGTTAGCTATATTATGTATTTATTTATTTATTTAATTTGTATCTCTATATCTATTAGTGCGACAAGTTTGGGGCAAAACTTGGCAAAAATTTGGAGAAATAATATTGTCCCCTTGCTTTGTAATGAGAGACAAAGTTCTAACATAATCCATAAGCAGTAATGTATTTTTAATTTTTATCCCTATGTCTACTAGTGCACCAAATGTGCAGCAATTATATTGTTTGATTTAGAAAGGTATACAATTTTAATAAAGTTTCTCATGTACTTTTATTATGTAATATACTATTCTTTTGCAGCATCGAACATAAGCTTTCTTTGTTTTCAGACTCCCATTGATTTCTATGGCATCCGCAGCCTCAAGGGTGGCGGATTAAAAAATAGGTACGCTGCGTCAGAATAGACGCGAGCGTACCTGTTAAATGTTTGATAAATTGGGAAAATGGTCAAATAGAGTCGAATGTTAATTCGAAACATCTGTAATGATGCAAGCATCGATCTGCATCGGATTGAGATTGTGGGAGCGTATATTTTGTCACACATTTCAACATTTGACAATCTTGACGCTTTGATAACTTCAGCGGATCAATCTTGCGACAAATATGACACGGGATTCAAGCGCATTTTCAGTTGACGCTTTGATAAATATCCCCCATAGAGAGAGTTTACCTCTTAAGGATACCAACAACAACCCCCTTTATAAAAACGTTTACTCTAAAATATGCAAAAAAGAAAACTTGAAAAAAAACTCAAGAAGCATAAAAGACTCATCCATATCTTTGATATTGCTAAAACTAATTTAGTTTTTTCTAGGGTACAAGAGATTTTGATTCACTCTATAAATATGTTTTGAGGAACTTTTACTGCTCATTAGATTCTCACTTGATTAAGAAGTTTCTTAGAATTTTCAAATGGATATTTTATATTATGGAGAAAAATAACTCTGGAATGATGGATGCTCCCTGCTATTTAACTTATTGTCACATCCAAAGTCATTGTACAATAAAAACAGTAAAACTGCTATGGTTCTTATGGAACTAATTCAATATAATAGCAGGTAGATGAGGAATAGGTAATACATAAATAATAAATGGCCATAAAGAATATATTTAGGGCTAGATTACAAGTGGAGCAGTATTTTGCACTTCCGCTACAGCGTTAATTGCGTCAGAATTAAAAATGTTACACTAGTCTGGTTGCACTCGTATTATGAGTCGAAAATAAAACTGTTTTCTCTCTCTAGCGGTAACCTGATTAGCACAAAATTCCGAAGATAGAATATTTTGTGTGGGGATTCACGTATTCCCTCATAGAAGTTAAAGGAGAAAAAAGTGGAAAAAAAACACCCCACTCTCCTGCTAAGACGAAAACATATTCTCAGTTGCACTAAACCAACATGAAAATATGAATAATTTATATTTCAACGTTCTTTACATAACTATGTACTATGTATTCATAAATAAATATTTCTAGATATATCTGATGGTATTTTGCACAAATATATATTTATAACTATTTATAGATAGATAGATAGATAGATAGATAGATAGATAGATAGATAGATTATATATAGATATATACAGATATATATAGTAATACTTATTTATAAATACATAGAACATATTCTGTTATGTGCAGAACATTGGAATGTGAAATATTTACAGTAAATACATAGTTAAAACCTTTATTAAATATGAATATTGCATAAATATGTTTTTTCATGTTTTCATCTACTTAAAGGGACAGTCAACACCAGGATTTTTGTTGTTTTAAAAGATAGATAATCCCTTAATTACCAATTCCCCAATTTTGCATAACCAACACAGTTATAATTATACACGTTTTACCTCTGTAATTACCTTGTATCTAAGACTTAGCAGACTGCCCCCTTATTTCAGTTCTTTTGACAGACTTGCATTTTAGCCAATCAGAGCTGTCTCCATGGTAAATTCACGTGCATGAGCTCAATGTTATCTATATGAAACACGTGAACTAATGCCCTCTAGTGGTGAAAAACTATCAAAATGCATTTAGATTAGAGGTGGCCTTCAAAGTCTAAGAAATTAGCATATGAACCTCCTAGATTTAACTTTCAACTAAGAATACCAAAAGAACAAAGCAAAATTGGTGATAAAAGTAAATTGGAAAGTTGTTTAAAATTACATGCCCTATTTGAAACATGAAAGTTTTTTTTGGACTTGACTGTCCCTTTAACGGCAAAGGACTCTAATGTTGGGTGAACAGACGTCCCCGATTTTAGGGGACAGTCCCCGGATTGACAAATTATGTCCCCGGAAATGTCCCCGGGAAGACAGTCGGAGCCCCGTACATGTCAGCGGCACTCGTGGGAAGTTGATAGATTTATCTGTTTTAGACACTGATTAGTTGCGTAGAGCTACAGCAGCGATTCTGCTTCCCCTGGATACTTCACCCCTGGTGCTCACTGCGCAACTGAAGCTAAAAGCTTTGGACCCCTCTCTATATAGATTGTGTGGTGCTGCATGGGGTTGCCAGCCCGCTTTGCAAGGGCTCAAAGGTGCAAGGTAAGTTCTCATTGGATGTTAGTGTTTAGTGAGTAGCAGAAGCATTTTATATATGCGTAGGCGCAATGGAATCGAGAGACTGAGCCCTTGTTAGGTAGGTCTAGTATGTTAAATTGTTTAAAAGCACGTAATCGTTCTAAGATTTTGATTGGTCAAAAACTACAAAGTAGGGGTATATTCTGGTGATTGATTTTACTAGTGGCTTATCGTAAAGCGTGTATAAGAGATGTGTATCTTTGGCTTTGAGTAACGCGTGCGTGTAAAAAATGGATACTGTTTTACTTGTATGTATGTTATAGTATACGTTTGACATTTTTACACATGTTTTTTTGGAAAAAAAGGAATTCTAGTTCTCTATCAAAGAATAAGATTATCAAGAAATACATTTTTTATGTAGGTGTTTGAGCTGGTCCTATACAGGCCTGGAATCCTCGTTTAATGGATCACGCTGCTTGGACTGGTGATAGAAGATAGGGAAGCAATGTGGGAAACCCCCCAGCTTTTTTTTTTTTTTTTTTTAGGTTTTCAGGGGAACAAAGCAGGGATTAAACACATAAGCGGGATTTGACCTGGCCGATTTAGTTTTGCTAGAGATGATTGTAGGGGCAAAAGATAATTGACTGTAAGGGTTTTTAAAAAAAAAAAAAAATCATTTTGAAAATCTTGTCACCTTACTCTAATGCACTTATCTTCCCTTCATGTTTACATTTATATTTATGTGTTTGTGAATATTTGTCTGTAAATACATATATACACATATAAATACATATGTATATATATATATATATATATATACTGTATATATACATACATATCAATATTTAGACATAGTCTATGTACAGTATGTATCTCAATGTTAAAGCCCTTTGCCTGCTTTTGTTTTCTAACACCCAAGATCTTATATCTTTGAGCCCTTATAACTTTTTAATGCAATATTTTTATAAAATAATTTTTACTAGACAGTGTTATTATGAGTGTAACTGTACATTGTAGCGTATTTTAAAAGTGTTTTATGCAACTTTTTAATGTCACAAAACAGTTAACGAGAGCTCTAATGATTCTGGCGTAAATCACGATTGTGTGCTCACACGCGCCACTTGTAATATGGATTTAAGCGTAAATAAAACTGCAATCTTGTGATCGCATTTACGCTCCTTGCGCTAACGATAGTGTTCCATTCATAATCTGGCCCTGTATTTTTTATCATGAAGAAAAAAGTAGATAAAGAAGATAAGTGGTACGTGCTCGTTTAACAGTTAGTCTAGCATGTTGATCTTAGTTCTAAAGGATTACTAACTTTAGTTTTTTTGCTACCAAACAGACCACAGATTTTATATCCTATACATAAATCCAATCTAATTTACCTTCTTTTATACTCCAAAGATGCTGATAATCGTAATAAAATATAATTTTATATTTTAATCATGACATCACTTCATCCAGCCCTCAAATATGGGCCGTACATGGCATAAATCAATTTCTAATCGTATGTTGAGTTTATGAATAGAATTAGCTTGCAATTTCGTCATCCTGCGCATGTGCAATCAGAACGGTTATTCGCGCATGCGCAGATTGCTGCACTGATGCCGACATTACCCACAGTAATTTCTATCACGCATGCACATTTGAAAGGAGTCTACTACATCCAGAATAGACTTCAAGCAGGTGACGTATTCAATGACGTCGCACTAGCTTGCGCATGCACATCTCTGAAAACTGCTGCCATGTTTCAACCTGTGTTGTCAGCCCTGATTGGACAAATGAAAAAGCTACCAACTAAGTGGGTTTGGAAAGGGTTAAAATTTTGGGGACACATTGCTGCAAAACGGTAAGTATTTGTAACGGATAGCGAATTGTAAAGGTCTTTATTTTCGTAGGTTCTTTGCATTTGTACATCTTTTTTTTTGCCTTTAGTGTCCCTTTAAATAAAGAATGAACCAGGTATATATAATTACCAATTTCATACAGTAGGTTCAGGGATAAAGGAGAATTTATTTTGTGTTACTGTCCCTTTAAACTAGACTATATGGCTTATATTTATGGCTTATAAATTATCTCCATAAAATACCAAATGGCCTTTTTTTCCCCTAGGACTAGTAATTCCTACATTTTATTCAATTTAAAAATGACACATTTAACAATAAATATTTCAGTTACAGAAGTAAAGTTTGTGATGTTTCTTATTACCTATAAACTATGTTAATCTTGACATTTTTTTAGTGTGATGTAATCACGCTTTTCAATCGTTATTTTGATTATATTGTTTACAAACACAGCCCAACGTCTTTCACTAAAGCAAGAGAAATCACTCTGTGAAACAATAAAAGCAGTTGAGGCATTTGTAAAATAAAAGCGGGATGCTAGGGCGGGTTGCTATCCACATTCCAAACATTTTATGAGTTTTTTCCTCTTAACCACAAATGTAAAGATCATAGAAAATTGTCATATGCTATCAAGTTCAAAGCAGATGTTTCCTTACTCGAGCGTATGAGTCACATCCTGAAAATTATACACATTGCTGATAATCTGTAAATATTAAATAATGTTATAAATGTAAGTAAAAATGTGTCCCAGTAAATGCCTTAGTTTTCTATGCAAATCTCTTATAAGAAGATGGAATTATTAAACTGAAGACTCAATTGATTTCATTTTTTGTTTAAAGGGATACTAAATCTACATTTTTTATTTCATGATTCAGATAGAGCATACAATTTGAAACAACTTTTTAATTTACTCATAGGAGCCTATTTATGAAAGGCCTGTTGGGCATGATCCGACATTGCGGATCATGTCCGACAGACCTCGCTGAATGCGGAGAGCAATACGATCGCCGCATTCAGCATTGCACCAGCAGCTCTTGTGAAATCCTGGTGCAATGCCGTCCCCTGCAGATTTGCGGCCAATCAGCCGCTAGCAGGGGGTGTCAATCAACCCAATCGTATTCGATCAGGTTGAATTGCGGCGATGTCTGTCCGCCTCCTCAGAGCAGGCGGACAGGTTATGGAGCAGCGGTCTTTAGATCCTATCCTATACGATCGGGCTGATTGACACCCCCTGCTAGCAGCCGATTGGCCACGAATCTGCAGGGGGCGGCATTGCACAAGCAGTTCACAAGAACTGCTTGTGCAATGATAAATGCTGACAGTGTATGTTGTCGGCATTTATCGGCGTGCGTGGGACATGATACGCTACATCGTATCATGTCCGTCCGCACTTTAATAAATTGGCCCCTCTATCTTAATCATGAAAGAAAAAAATTGGGTTTAGTATCCCTTTTTTTTTTCTTTTTTTAAAAAGCTTTATTGAAGATAAAGTAATTACATTACAGTGATATTCAAATAATGAGCAATAAGGTTAACATAAATCAGAATCAAAAATGATAATAAAAAAAAAATAACTGAAATTAAATGGAACAAAAAGTAAATTGTTACTCATGTCAAATTCTATCATGATGTATTTTCAGAATTGGTCCTCTGGAGCTCACCCTTTAACGAAATAATGTCTGTTTCCACGTGTTTCTCATCATATCAGATAGTGGGTTAATACTTCTGTTATACATATGCATTATTTATGCCCTCTACGTTACTTTATTTGAGTGCTACCTTGTGCGCATTAGGAGGATCTCCAGTTTGATAGTGTAATATTATTGTAATATTATTGAGGCCTACTTTAACAAGGCTATATACTCTTCCCAATAGAATAGCATAGAATGATAGAAATCTATACGGTTTGTTCGTTGGAAGTGGTATTTGTCTAGTGATAATAATCTAGATACATTTTGTCTCCACTCTGAAATTGTGAGGATTCGTGATGTTTTCTATAATCTTGGGATTAATTGCTTGGCTCTACTGATCATTGTATAAAGTAATGCAAGTCGAATGTGGCATTTTAGCTTTGGTGGCTTGTTAAGTAGAAATATCAGTGGATCTGGGTTTAAGTCCTGTGCTACATTAATGCTATTTCTTTCACTATGTCCTTCCAATATGTGGCAATATGTGGGTAACTCCACCAGACATGTGTCAATGTACCATCTTGTCCTTATCCCCTCCAGCATAATTTACTAGCATTTGGGAACATTTTGCTCAGTCTGCCTGGATAAAGATACCATCTAGTTAGTAATTTTATGTTAGTTTCTGTGATGCTTATGGAAGAAGGTGATTTTCCCATAAGTTTAAATATAATTTGTCAGTCTTTAGGAGGTATTGTTATTTATAGTTCTTTTTCCCAAGTTTTAGTGTATTTTGGTAAGGTTTTTGAATGTAGCGTTATCAATATTCTATAAGACAGAGAGAGACCTCTTTTAGAAGGTCCTGGAGAATGGCAGAGGGCTTCAAAGGGTAACAGTGGTCAAATTAGATCTTGCTTATGTAGGTTGCTTTGTATAAAGTGTGACATTTGAATGTATGTATACCAGTGTTGTGTTGTGGTTGGTAGTTTATCCTTGATCTCTGATTCTGGTAATAATTTCCTGTTATTCATTATTGCATAAGACTGTATATGTGAGTGGATATTTGCTATAGTTGTGATGGGTAGTTTCTGTAGTGCTGGTAAATCTGAGTTGGAAAGGAGGGGTATTAGATGTGTTGCTATCATATAATAAGATAGGTTTGGTACCCTTAATCCACCGTTTTCTCGATCCCTAAACATAATATATTTTGCAATTCTAGGTTGTTTGTTGTGCCAAATGAATGCAAAGGAAAGGTTTTGTAGAGATGTGATATATGTTTCTGATAGTTGGATGGGTAATGTCTGAAATAAATAGAGAATTTTTGGCAATATGGTCATTTTAAAGGCATGGATGCGCCCAAGCCACGAAAGGGGCTTCGGACTCCAACTCTGCAAATCCATCTGTAGGTCTTTGAATAGCTTTTGATAGTTAAGCGTGAATAATTCTTGTGAAGTTCTTGCTATTTGGATTCCTAAGTACTTAATGGATGTCCGCTGTATTGAGAAGTGATGTGTGTTTTTATCTGTTGTATTTCTGCTTCTGGTATTGCTATGATTGCTTCTGATTTTGTAGTGTTTATTTTGTAATATGATAGGGTACCATACTGGTCACATTCAGTTTTAAGGGCTTCTAGGGATCTAAGTGAAGACGTTAACGTTAGCAAAACATTGTTCGCATATAGGGACATTTTATATTGATTGTTTCCTATTTTCATTCCCTGTATTACGTAATTTTGCCTTATCTTAGATGCTAAAATGTCCATGGCTAGGACAAACAGGATCGGGGACAAGGGGCATCCCTGACGGGTTCCATTTCGAATATCTATTTTATTTGATAGGGAGTCATTAAGTTTGATGCGGGCTGTGGGAGTGGAATATAATGTCAAAATTCTGTCTATTGTTATGTTTCCAAATCCGAATCTAGGTAGGGTAGCTTTTAAAAAGGACCAGTTCAGCCGGTCAAAGGCCTTCTCGGCATCAATTGCCAACCTTTGGGGCTTTGAGCATCGTATGAGGGAAATGTGTTTTGGTTGTCTATTTTATTTAATTTTTTTGTAAATGTGGTGCTAATTTGTTTTGACATTTTTTATAGTATTTAACTGTGAAACCGTCTGGACGGGGACTTTTACCCATGTTCAGTTGGGTAATGGCCGTCTTAATATCATACTCTGAGATGGGGGTGTCTAGGTCATTTTTTTCTCCTGGTTTAATTGGGGTAGGTCTGTGTCTTCTAAATACAAGGTTAAGTCAGTCTAGGGTGACAGTCATTGTTCTGTATTTTTAATATCGTATAAGTCCTTATAACAGGCTTCAAATTGGTGTAGAATGTCTGGGGTAGAGTGTACAAGTGTGTTGGCCTTCGTTTTGATTGCATGTACAGGGAGTGCAGAATTATTAGGCAAATGAGTATTTTGACCACATCATCCTCTTTATGCATGTTGTCTTACTCCAAGCTGCATAGGCTCGAAAGCCTACTACCAATTAAGCATATTAAGTGATGTGCATCTCTGTAATGAGAAGGGGTGTGGTCTAATGACATCAACACCCTATATCAGGTGTGCATAATTATTAGGCAACTTCCTTTCCTTTGGCGAAATGGGTCAAAAGAAGGACTTGACAGGCTCAGAAAAGTAAAAAATAGTGAGATATCTTGCAGAGGGATGCAGCACTCTTCAAATTGCAAAGCTTCTGAAGTGTGATCATCGAACAATCAAGCGTTTCATTCAAAATAGTCAACAGGGTCGCAAGAAGCGTGTGGAAAAACCAAGGCGCAAAATAACTGCCCATGAACTGAGAAAAGTCAAGCGTGCAGCTGCCAAGATGCCACTTGCCATCAGTTTGGCCATATTTCAGAGCTGCAACATCACTGGAGTGCCCAAAAGCACAAGGTGTGCAATACTCAGAGACATGGCCAAGATAAGAAAGGCTGAAAGACGACCACCACTGAACAAGACACACAAGCTGAAACGTCAAGACTGGGCCAAGAAATATCTCAAGACTGATTTTTCTAAGGTTTTATGGACTGATGAAATGAGAGTGAGTCTTGATGGGCCAGATGGATGGGCCCGTGGCTGTATTGGTAAAGGGCAGAGAGGTCCAGTCCGACTCAGACGCCAGCAAGGTGGAGGTGGAGTACTGGTTTGGGCTGGTATCATCAAAGATGAGCTTGTGGGGCCTTTTCAGGTTGAGGATGGAGTCAAGCTCAACTCCCAGTCCTACTGCCAGTTTCTGGAAGACACCTTCTTCAAGCAGTGGTACAGGAAGAAGTCTGCATCCTTCAAGAAAAACATGATTTTCATGCAGGACAATGCTCCATCACACACGTCCAAGTACTCCACAGCGTGGCTGGCAAGAAAGGGTATAAAAGAAGAAAATCTAATGACATGGCCTCCTTGTTCACCTGATCTGAACCCCATTGAGAACCTGTGGTCCATCATCAAATGTGAGATTTACAAGGAGGGAAAACAGTACACCTCTCTGAACAGTGTCTGGGAGGCTGTGGTTGCTGCTGCACGCAATGTTGATGGTGAACAGATCAAAACACTGACAGAATCCATGGATGGCAGGCTTTTGAGTGTCCTTGCAAAGAAAGGTGGCTATATTGGTCACTGATTTGTTTTTGTTTTGTTTTTGAATGTCAGAAATGTATATTTGTGAATGTTGAGATGTTATATTGGTTTCACTGGTAAAAATAAATAATTGAAATGGGTATATATTTGTTTTTTGTTAAGTTGCCTAATAATTATGCACAGTAATAGTCACCTGCACACACAGATATCCCCCTAAAATAGCTATAACTAAAAACAAACTAAAAACTACTTCCAAAACTATTCAGCTTTGATATTAATGAGTTTTTTGGGTTCATTGAAAACATGGTTGTTGTTCAATAATAAAATTAATCCTCAAAAATACAACTTGCCTAATAATTCTGCACTCCCTGTATAAAGCTTTTTTAGTTTTAGGGACCTAGCCAAAAGTTTTCCTGCTCTGTTGCTTTCAAAATGTAATTTTTGTTTAGTTCGGAATGCCAGCAAATTATATTCTTGGAGTAGTAGGTGCTGCATTTCTTTCCTGGTATTGTGTAATTGGAGGTACAGTTGTTGATCTTTGGGGTTTTGTTTATGTTTGAATTCTATGGTCGATAGGGATTGGGATAGGGCTAGATATTGTTTTCTAGCCACTTTTTAAATTTGTGATTTCACCTTGATAAACTCCCCCCTCATGAAGCACTTATGTGCGTCCCATACCATGTATGGATCACTCTCTTCCAGAGAGTTAAAAAGAAAGTACTCTGTTAGTGCCTTTTCAGCTTGTTCTGTTGTAATAGGGGAGCCCAACAGGGCATCGTCTAGTTTCATATATGGGTGTAGTGGTGTGTTGGGCCATTTAAACTGTGCAATTATTGCCGAATGCTCAGACCAGCTCGTGTGTGAGATCCTTGACATTTGTATGAGTGCAAGACCATCTGCATTCGTAAGTAAATAATCGAGTCTACTGTATGTATGATGTGGATTTGAAAAGAAGGTGTAATATTTTCTGATTGGGTATATAAATCTCCATTTATTGTGTAAATTGCAATCCCTCTTCATCTTCCCTAGGTATCTAATAGTTTTTTTGGGGATGCTTGAGCTTGGATTATAGGAATCCATAAGAGGGTTCAATGGTTAGTTAAAATTGCCCCCTAATAATAGTATCCCCTTTGAGATACCCAGAATTCGATTAAACATTTTTATAAAAAACTGTAGTTGCTTATTATTTGGTGCATATATGTTAACTAATGTTGTCGGAATGCCATATAATAGACCAAACAGTCCCAGATATCTTCCCTCCTGGTCTCTGCTTGTTTGTATATGTTTGAATGGTACGTCTCTATGTAACAGAATGCTAACTCCGCATTTTTTCAATGCGGCCGAACTATGAAAGCGCTGTGTATAGCTACCCCCCAGATATGTTGGTTCTTTTGACTTTAGGAAATGCGTTTCTTGCAAGAATAAAATACCCCCTTTCCTTTTGGAGAGATCTAGCAGTGCCATGGTTCTTTTCTGAGGGGAGTTAAGGCCCTTTGCATTTTTGGGATATTAGAACAATGTTTCTACCTGTGTGTGCCATTTATGTGTTCTATAGGTCTATATAATGGTGTGGGAGCTCCTTGAATGACTATCTTGGATACATAAGGCATAAGCAGATTACAATAATAAGAAGATAAACAACATTGTCACATTCTTTTCATAACATTCAGTAAAGATAATAAAAAAAACTTGCTAAACCCAGTCTGAAAATACAAACTTTTTTTCTGTCATTAGAGGATGAAAACCAGCTCCTAAACAAGCTTATTTGAATTAATCTAACTATTGCCTAATCATCGCATGAATTAAAACATTATATAGTTTTGTAACATAATTCTACATGCTAAATCATGTCCGTATTGCTCAGAATTGAACAATGAGTGCCGTTAACCGTCCTTTAGGTGTAAAAACTTATAATAAAGACATTTTCATAACTTTTAAACCTTCAACCATAACAAAGTACTTTGTGTCATAATATTACCCATCTTGGTTATGTGACGAGTCACCATTCCACCTTGGGTAGATCCACCTTACAGAGCATAGTCCAGATTTGGTGGAAATATTACTGTTCAGTGTCCCTTACTGGTGAGGTAGATTGCCTGGGGGGTAAGGTTTTCCCTAGTTTGAGTTTCACTCGCTGTTAGATTCCATTTGAGCAGGGTTTTTTTTAGGTGGTTGTTGGAAGTCTTCTGAATCGGGCATCTTCGGAATCTCAATGTCCAAAGCTGAACAAGTCTCCAATGTCAGTTGTAGATCTACATGATAGTTATCTGTTCCCATGGAGAACATATAAATGGAAAGGAAATCCCCACCTGTATAAAATGGCGTAAGAGAGATGTCAAAGGGGTTAATTCCCTTCTCCTTCGCAGTTTTCTTTGAGATAAATCCTGAAAGAATTGTAGCACCACACTCCTAAACTTCACAGGTTGTTTTTTCTGTGAAATGTTCAGAATTTCTTCTTTCTCAGTGAACTCCTTAAACGTCATTATGATGCCCCTTGGAGGCACTGTATCTGGGGGTCTTGGCCTCAATGCCCTATGTGCTCTAACCCAAGGGATGTCTGTGGACACTGTGGTGTTCCTTAAATGGGCAAACAGGGCTAGTAAGTATGTTGAAAGATCCTTGGGGAGCACAGACTCCGGTATACCTTGAATCCTGAGATTTTTCCTGCAACTCCTATTCTTGAGGTCTTGGATTTAGTCATTTAATTCAGCTATCATGGTCGTGTGGTGCATTGTTGTAACTTGTATAGTGTCAATTTCCTCTTGCATGTTATCTGTATACTCCTCTAAAGATTCCACCCTATTGCCGATAGAATGGAGATCTTGTTTGATTTCAGCAATTTCCTCTCTTATGCAGTAGCGTATAATGTCGGCTATGTCCTGCTTGGACGCCAGTGAAGAGAGGAGTGTGTTAGGCACTGATGTGTTTGCTTCGGTAGTTTCCTGGGAACTTTGATATAAAGTATCCCTTTGTCCTGGTGAATTACCAGTTTTCCTTTCCACTCTGGCTTTTGAGCCTGATGGTGAAAAAAATTGTTCCACTGTGTTGTCTTTTATGCCTTTTGCTTTAGGTGTTCTAGTGGATTTGGGCAGTCTTTTGTTGTTCATTTTGTGGGTATATAGAAGGCTGTTGCTGCTGCAATCAGTAATAAAGTTTCACTTAAACTTTTACAGGGGCTTCTCTTTTTGATTTGTTGTTATATCCTTTATTTACTGTATATCAGTGGTATCCTTGAGGAGTGAGATATTGATCCATACAGGGATGTTGTGCTTGGTGCACTGAGGCTTACGTGCGTTCCCTAGGGCAGGGTCCCACTTTTGGGGTAGAGGAGTAAATAATGTCCTTTCTGTAGTAGATAACTCCCTGTTACAGTCCTCTTTAGTGTCTATAGTATTTACAATTCAGCGTGTTGTGCTAATTATATAATGTGGTGTTCAATTCGCCTTTTAGTTGACGATATTCAGGCCCTGTGTATTGCATGCTAAGTTTCATTACTTGAGCGCCTTATAAAAAGTTATCTGGTAGGAGAGATACAAAGTTCGATTACCTCTGGGACCGTTAGATGCCTACTGATTTCATCCTCCTTGCAGTCTAGTGAGACTGTCTTGTGACAATAGTTTTACAACTTTCTTAGGCAGAATAGTGTAGCTGGTATTCAGAGCTCTGGTGTTATGCAGCCATCTTAGATGCGGCCAGCTCCGTCCCCCTGGTTTAGTATTCCTTTAATAAAAAACACTAGACTATACTTAGTGAACATCACTTACAATAACTCATAATATAAACTTAATTTTACAAAGTTTTTTTTTTTATAACAAATATTTAATGATTCTGCAAATATATTAAACATGCAGAATCTACAACAGTTTGGGCAAATTCAAATTATATTTTAAGGGATGCAAACTGTGATGCTTAGCACTAATATACACACAGTAAAAAGAAAACAAGCTATTCATGGTAGTTGTGGACAGAAAGCCTGAATGTTAGAGGTACATTAATGCATTATGTGGTACATTGGTAAACGTTTTCATGGCAATAAATGGGAACTCAATGTAGGGTTTTGATAGATAGATAGATAGATAGATAGATAGATTATTTAGATCCTTTAGGAAAACATATCATATTATTTATCTAAAAAAATCTTAATTGGCTTTAACAGCAATTTTCTGTTTAAAAACATTAGATAAGATTTTCTATCTATCTATATATGCATGTATAGCATTTAGAACAATTCAGTTCTGTGGATTTTAAAAAAACTTTCTAAATTACTTCTTTTATCAAATTTGCCTTATTCTATTGGTATCCTCTATTGAAGGAGCAGCAGTACACTACTGGGAACTAGCTGAACACATTGTATGAGCCAACGACAAGAAGCCTCTGGGGCATATTTATCAAGCTTCATATGGTGCTTGATGCCCCGTGTTTCTGGCGAGTCTTCAGACTCACCCGAAACACAAGTTATGAAGCAGCAGTCTAAAGACCGCTGCTCCATAACATGTCCGCCTGCTCTGAGGCGGCTGACAGACACCCCCAGAAATCAACCCGATCGTATTTGAAAAAAATAGAATTAGCCAATAGAATGAGAGCTGCGTAAATCCTATTTGCTGATTTGAACAGCCAATAAGATTTTAGCAGCCCTAATTCCTATTGGCTGATTCAAACTTTTCAGCCAATAGGAATACAAGGGACGCCATCTAGAATTGCGTCCCTTGCATTGAAGATTTTGTGTACGGCGGCGACCGTATGAAGAGGATACTCCGCGCTGGATGTCTTCAGGATGGACCCGCTCCAGGCCAGCTGGATGAAGTTTGAAGAGGCCGCCTGGATGAAGACTTCTTGCCACATGGATGATGACTTCACTGGCTGGATGAAGATCCTTCAAGCGGGACTTCAAAAACTGTAAGTGTATCATCTGGGGGTTAGTGTTAGGTTTTTTTAAGGGTTTATTAGGTGGGTTTTATTTTTTAGTTTAAGGTCTGGGCAGTAAAAGAGCTAAATGCCATTTTAAGGGCAATGCCCATACAAATGCCCTTTTCAGGGCAATGGGTAGCTTAGGTTTTTTTAGATAGTTTTTTTTATTTGGGGGGGTTGGTTGGGTGGTGGCTTTTACTGTTGGGGGGATGTTTGTATTTTTTTTACAGGTAAAAGAGCTGATATCTTTAGGGCAATGCCCCACAAAAGGCCCTTTTAAGGGCCATTGGTAGTTTATTGTAGGCTAGGGTTTTTGCTTTTGTAATTAGATACTTTTTGTAATTTTTAGAGTAGAGTTAGGATTTTTATCGGTAGTTTAGTTTTATTTAATTGGTTGTTAGTTTAATTTTAGTTTAATAATTATAATAGTTTAATTGTTCGTTTAAAATAAAACAAATTTAATTTGACAGATACGTTTTAATTGTATTTAAGCTAGGGAAATTGTAATTTTAATATAAAATAAGGGGGTCGTTAGTTTAGGGGTTACTAGTTTAAATTAGTTTATTTTGTTTTGGGGGGCTTTTGGTTTAGGGGTTAATAGTTTATTTTATTATATTTCATTGTGGGGGGCTTGCGGTTTAGGGGGTAATAGTTTATTTTAGTATATTTCGTTGTGGGGGGCTTGCGGTTTAGGGGTTAATAGGTTTATTATAGCAGCGGTGTGGGCGGACGGCAGATTAGGGGTTAATAATATTTAAATAGCGTTAGCGAGGCGGGAGGGAGGCGGTTTAGGGGTTAATACGTTTATTATAGTGGTGACGATGTCGGGGAGCGGCGGAATAGGGTTTAATACATTTTTTTTAGTGGCTGTGATGTCGGGAGTGGCGGATTAGGGGTTAATAAATGTATTATAGTGTTTGCGATGTGGGAGGGCCTCAGTTTAGGGGTTAATAGGTATTTTATGGGCGTTTTGTGTACTTTGTAACACATTAGTTATGAGTTTTATGCTCCAGCTTTGTAGTGTAAAACTCATAACTACTAACTTTAGATGGCGGTACAGATATTGTCGTTTTAGCCAGAACACAAAACTTGTAATACCGGCGCTATGGGAATCCCATGAAAAAACATAATTTTTACGAGTGCGGGACTGATGTTGCGGTACAGGCTAAAAGGTGTGCGGTACAGCTATACGGATAACACTTGTAATAGCTGCTGTGCTGTTTTAACGCTGAAAATGCCATATTTTTAGCGTTACAAGCCGCAACGCAAAACTTGTGATTTAGGTGATTGTGGGTAACAAGTGGGTTTACGGTATATTGGGATAAGTGTGAGGTGAAAGCTTTTTGGGGAGTGGAGGGAGTTAGAGTTTAGTGGGAGGCTGGTTCAGAGAGATGCATTCAAAGTGCTTGGAGTGAAATTTAATGAGGATTTGAAAGGGAGTAAAAGTTAGGAGAATGTGTTGGTCAAAGTGAAAAAGAAAATAGATTTCTTTATCTTTAGAGGGTAAGGTGATAATTATTAAGGCAGTGATTGTTATTATTTTACTGTATATTAGTTATGTGTTCCCAGTGCCTTATAAAAGTTTGAGAATGTGTTTTTTGTTTACTTGGATTGTTGGAATGCAGAAGCTCATTAGAGAGAAAGTGGTGCATCTCAAAGAGAATGGAGGAAAGGATTTTCCTGATATTGAGAGGTTTTTGTTTGTTAGATATGTGAGTTTGTGTGTTTGTTCAAGTATGAAAGATACTGTTATGGGATGTATGGGGAGGTATGCAGCTGGGAGTGTGTTAAGAATATTTTGTTTAAGTGTAAAAGATAATAGTGATCCTGAATGTTTTGTTTGTGGGTTTATGTTAAGATAGAAAAATGTATGTATAAAATTTGTACGGGGTGTCTAGAGATTGGTGGTATGAGGGAAAAATGGATGGGTGTTTGTTACGTGTGAGAGTGAGCAGATTTGTTTGTTTGGAAAATTAAATGCATCTGAAAGTAAACAAGTGTGGAAGAATGTAATGAGAAAAGCTTGGTACATTAACATAGAGATGTAGCATGGGTGGAAGTACATGGTTGTTTTACCTGCTTCGGAATAGAAGATGTATAGTGAGTTTGGAGAGGTGTCCTAGAGAGGGATGTTATAAAATTAAGAGTGTTGCACATGTGTTTTGGGAGTATGATTATGCTAAAAATGTTTTGAGAGCACTTGGGAAAATAATATATGGTTTGAATTGAATAAAAAAAAATACTTTTGAAATGGTTCTGTTTGGTTTGTGTGGTGTTGAGCAAGTGAGTGCTATAATCATGTGGTTATTGGCATGTTGTGTGAAAGGGGTGTTGTGGGATGCTAGGAATATTTAGTTTTTTTCAGAAGAATGAGATTGGTGTAGATGGATTCGTGCATATGATCCGTGGAAAACTTTACTTATATTTTTGTCTTGATATGAAGCCTCTTGGGGGCATATTTATCAAGCTCTATACCGAGCTTTATGCCCCGTGTTTCCAGCGAACCTTTAGGCTTGCAGAAAACAGAACTGTAAGGAACAACTTGTTCCCTTAAGAAAGTCAGATAACCTGCCAGCGAATCCCCTACAGTATATATGGTCTTACATGGAAGTGTTTCAAATGTAAGTGAAAGTTTGCTAGTGAGGAAACCAATTCAAATACAAATGAAATATATTGTTGCCCAAAAGAGGAAGTCAAATAAATACCAAGAATAAATATGCTTTTAGAAATTTTAGGCAGTAGAAGGGAGTTAAATGAATACACAATAAGTACTGAGGATAACTGATAATAGCTATGAACCTAGAGGACAATACAACTACAAATTAAGAGCAAAATACAACTGTCTCCAAGTTAAGGCTGGAATGTATTGTTACTTGATGTAATGCTATTAGTGTAAAGGAAGTACTCACAATCTGATGCGTGACCGATTACACTTAGCTGATATCGAAGTTAATGCTGCATGTGGAACGCTGCAGATTGTGCTTTGCTGTGCTTGATAGTCTGTGAGACACTGGGGAGCGGAGGTTTGTCGGTAGCTGAATGACGTCACAGGTGTCAGCTGGAACATCTCCATAGTCAAGCAAGTCTGAAAATAGAACAATACTTGGTTTTAAGCACAAGGTAAAGCTTTGGTATCAAATAAGCTGAAGGCTGGAGAGGTGCTTCTGTAGTAACTAAACATTTCAATAAACCAGCAATGTGGAAAGGAAGACAGGAAGCTATATACAGGTGCTTGAGCTAAATTGGTTCTTAAGGTGGATAGCCGAGTTAGTAGAAAAGGTGGAACGTTCTTGACACACTCCCCCCAAAAGGAAACCTTAGGTTTCAAGGAGGAGGCCTGTCCAAATTACGGCAATGGAAAAGTGAAACCAATCAATCAACGGAGAGATTGGTTGCTGGCACCCAGGAGTCCTCAGATGAGTCGTATCCAAGCCAGTGTACTAGGTACTGGAGTTCACCCCGGTAGTGCCTCGAGTCCAGAATTGATTGTACCTCATATTCCTGATCTGGAAGTGGAGGATCCACTGTGTCTGTTAACGGAGCATCCAAGGAGTTGCAAGGTTTGATCATAGAATTATGAAATGTGGGGTGTATTCGGTAAGAGGAAGGATTAAGTACATCTGTAATAGGGAAAGGTCCAATGAAAAACCTATAAAGTTTTCTGCAAGGATTTTTTAGATGGAGATTTTTGGTTTCCAACCAAACCATTTGTCCCACTTTATACACTGGCTGAGGAAAATGTTGAAGATCGTAATATTTATTTTGAGTAGCTTGTGCTCGGTTGATATTGTCCTTGACTATAGTAAAGGTTTGTTTAATGGAATTGATCAAATCGTTGACTTGAAAGCATGGAGATTTGGATGAAGGTAAAGGATGAAACCTTGGATGAGTTCCGGAGTTGATGTAGAATGGAGAGTAGCCAGTGTTAGAATTTGTGGCATTATTGTACACAAACTCAGCGAAACAAAGAAAGAATGCCCAGGTTTCCTGTTTGTTAGAACAGAAGCACCTAAGGAATTGTTCTAACCATTGATTGGTCCTTTCACACTGGCTGTTTGTTAGATGATGATAGGAGGTTGTTAGTTGTTGATGGATGTCTAGGGATTTGCAGAGTAGCTTCCAGAAGTTAGAGGTAAATTGGCTACCCCTATAACTTATTACACCCAGCAGTCGTTTCAGGTCTGGAACATATTAGATAGTAGTCTCCTTGTAGAATTTAAAGCACATTGGGCTAAAAAAAAAAGTACATTGGGATTTATTTATGACTAACACTATGTATAACTTATGTTAATTTATTCTTGTGAGGTCATTGCTGGGAGGGTATGTTTGTTTTGGTTACCATGCCAATTAATTACCTACTGATGACACATACAGGTGTATCTGGTTAATGGTTTGTTTTATTGGAGTTTTTTATCCCTTTATATAGCAAGTGTATTTCATTTAATTTTTGTATAGCCTGAAGAAACAGCCCTTGCAGAGGCTGAGAAATGCGTCGCTTTTAATAAAATTGTTTTTAATATACACTTGCTGTGTTTGGTGGAGTCTATCCAAAAATCACTCTGCCCTTTTTTTGGATATCTCATCACTGCTTCCCTGGGTGTGCCGTAAGCTGTGGAATAAAGTCAGCTGGGAGGCTGTGAAATCCCAGCCTGCTCTCACTGCACCTGGAGGTGCTGCAAATTCTACAAGGAGAATACTATCTGATATGTGACCAACCTGACACAACTGCTGGGTGTAATCAGTGAGCTGGACTACTGAAAAGTCATCATTGGGTGCAATACTCTTGTGAGTATATTTCTTACTATATTAATTTACATCATCTTTTTTGTGGTACTAGGCCATTGTGGTGCCTCTGTTTTTCTTTCTCCAGATTGCCAAGTACCAGGATTCGACCATCCTTTGACAGAGAGCTGCCTGTTTCATATTTCATGGACTTTATATTTAACTTTGTCTTATTGTTTGATTTTAGATTGTTGCGTTAACAAGAGGCCCTATGGGATTTTGTGTGTGCTTGGTTACACATCTTTTTTCCTTTTTCTCTTACCCTATCACTTAAAATAGTCATCGGAAGTCAGTGTAGACGAATTACCTCTTTCTAAAAAAAATCTGCCGTTAGTTGTGCTGTTACACATATTTCAAAGTAGAAGTTAAAGGGATACTCACATAATTCATGGTATATGGTGTACAGGGAAGGCCCAAATTGGTACCCAATGAAACATAATGCAGATACGAATACAAATATGACTATATCTCTCCATATCATTAAACAGTAAATCTGGTGTATTTCAGTGCAAGATGAACATGGTATACGAGAGTGGTACCTAATAACAATTTTTGCATGTACATTGCGTACCAAAATGAAACACTACAAAGGGATTACATAATCAAAATAGTGAATACCTTAAAGAAGAATACACTCAAATTATAACGGTAGGTACATAGGCACATGCAACTAAGCACAACAAAATATTATATTATTTTAGTTATATTGTTGCCACAATGTTGCTCTTGAGTCGCAGTACTAATGTATACATCCATTGGGGATGCATGAGTGTGTTGCGACTAAAAGCAACAATATGCAGTATAAGGGTACCATGTGGATAAGATATTAAACTCGTCCCACATATTAATTGAAAAGTATATATATACAGTATCTATCAGAGATTATATAGACTTTGATAACCAATGATAAGTATAGATAACACATGGATACATAATAATGCATGGATACAAAGATCTTACAATATGCTATCACATATAATACATATCAATATGGTTATTTACATAATCCGTCATTCTTTAAACATATTCAACACCAATGGTTGATCAAATCAAACTCAGAATTGAAGCCATTAGGGACCTGTGTACATAACTTAAATATCCAAAAGGCTTCTTGTCATGCTAGAATAGTGTATCCCAATGATTTTGGAAGCTCAACTATAAAATCCATGGACACTGTGGCCCAAGGACGGTTAGGAACAGGTAAAGGTTGCAGTAGACCTACCGGCCGTTGATGCGATGGTTTTGATGTATGGCATATGACACAGTTGGAGATATATTCTTTAACAGAAGCTCTCATGCTGGGCCACCAAAAGGATCTTTGGAGTAGATCAAAAGTTTTGTGGAATCCTAAATATCCCGCTAAAGGAGAGTCGTGGGTGGTGTGTAAGATTGCTTTGTGAAGAATAGGAGGCATATAGGTTCTATTTCCATAATGGAGTATTCCGTGTTTATCAGGATGGAGAGGGGTTAACGGTTTCGTAATGTCCTTCTGTTGTTGAAGCTTTAGATTAGGAAGGAGATCTGTGAGCAAACCAATAATATTGGATTTTGAAATGACTGTGGAGGTTTGTGAGTAGGAGATTGATTTTTTATCTTTCCTTGATAGTGCATCCGCCTTCCCATTTTTTGAGCCTGGTCGGTAGGTGATAACATAGGAGAACCATGAGAAGTATAAACTCCAACTTAGTTGCAGTGAGTATAGAGTGCGGTGGGACTACAGATACTGGAGAGTTCTATGATCTGTGTAAATTATGAGAGGATGTATAGCCCCTTCTAAGAGATGTCTCCATTGGTCAAAAGAACACTTTATAGCCAGTAATTATTTTTCCCCCACTGGGTAATTCAACTCAGGAGCAGTCATAACCCTTGAAAAATACGAGATAGGATGTAATGGATCCTTCAGACTTGTTCTTTGGGAGAGGAGAGATCTTATGGCATACTCCGAGGCATCAACCTCCAGAACGAATTGGCAATTAGTAACTGGGATTTGTAAAATACGAGATGTGACAAATTTAGTTTTGAGATGGTCAAAGGCTCATTGGGAAAGAGAGCTCCAAACAAACGATTTTGGATTTTTGTCAAATCAGTGAGTGGTTTGGATATATCAGCAAAGTTGTGTATGAATCTTATATAAAAATTTGCAAAGCCCAAAAACCTTTGGATATTTTTTTTTGGTTGAGGTGTGGGTCAATTCGTTATGGCCGAAATTTTATTGTCTTCCATCTTGATTTCATTTTGGTTTATATGATAACCCAAAAAGGAAATCTCGAAGGCATTAAATACACATTTCTCTAGCTTTACAAAGAGCCTGTGGTTTCTAAGTCTGGATAAAACAGCCCTGACATGCTTTATGTGGTGAGTCATATTGCTAGAATAGATGAGTATGTTGTCTAAATATACTACCAAAAAGGTATCTAATACATCTCGGAAAATATCATTAATAAAGTTTTGGAATGTTGCTGGTGCGTTACACAGACAGAATGGCATAACTATATATTCGTATAGCCATAACGTGTACTAAATGCAGTCAGTCATTCGTCTCCAGGCCTTATTATAACAAGGTTATAGGCACTTCTTAAGTCAAGCTTGGTGAAGAATCTGGCGCCACATAATCTCTCAATCAACTCAGGAATGAGAGGCAAGGTGTACCTGTTCTTTTTTGTGCGTTTATTAAGTTCCCTATAATCTATTATAGGGCAAAGTGACCCATCCTTGTTTTTGACGAAAAACATCCAGGGGAAGTAGATAGCCTAATAAAACCCTTTTTTTAGGTTTTCACTGATGTAATCTTTTAGATGACCAAACTCCGGTTTGGATAGGGGATAGATATGGCCAAATGGAATTGAGGCACCAGGGAGAAGGTCAATGGGGCAATCGTAGGGTCTGTGAGGTGGAAGGTTTTCGGCTTCTTTTTTATTAAATACATCTGCAAAATCTAAATAATCTGTAGGTATGGTTTGAGTGGATATGCTGAGAATATTAGGAGTGGGGAAACAAGTAGTGGTACAGTACTGAGAACTGAATGTGAGTGTCATGTTATGCCAGTGGAGATTTGGTTGATGTAATTGTAACCAAGTGATACCCATAACTAATGAGTAGATGGGAGATGCAATAATGTCAAAAGAAATAAATTCAGTGTGACCAGAAGAAGTTGTGACTAGACGAGGGATAGTTTGTTGAGAGACCGGACCGGAAGACAAATGAGAACCATCAATAATTTTAAGAGGCTGTGGATTGCTTTTAGACCAAATCAAAATCTATATAGTTGCCGCATGCCCTAGTGTCGACGATGGCATCACTGCTTAATCTGTGCTGGTCCCACTGCAAGGACAAGGGTAAGATAAGATAAGTACAGTGCTTAGCTTTCTTATAGAAACACTCGGTTATATGGGAAATCTTACTGCGTTTCTGTTTAACTAGTAGAGGACAGTCCTTTACAAGATGTTCCAATGCAGTGCAGTACATACACAAGTTAAGGTTACGGTGTTGAATCTTTTCTTGGGGTGTAAGAGGTGGCCTGATAAAACTACTCTTCATTGGTTGTTCCAACCCTGGAGAAGTTGTTGGAGGAATAGGCAATTGTCTACAAGTGGAGAGACTGGAGGATGATTTTCTTGTTTTCTCTCCCTGAGTCTCGTATCTATGGTAATAGATAATGAGTACAGATCTTCCAGGTGATCTGGAATTCCAGTTCTGGACAGCTCATCCTTGACCTCCTCGGAGAGGCCCAACCTTAACTGTTTTTTCAGGAACACCTCATTAAAGAGGGAGTCTCTAGCACAGATTTTAAACTGGGTTATATATTCTTCAACTGAATACCTAGATTGCTTTAAGTTTCTGAGTTTAGTTTCAGCAGTAATCTGCCAGTAGGGATCATTATATAAGCAGGACATTGCTTTCAAGAAGGCATCCAAAGAATTGAGGATAGGATCCTGGGATTCATAGAAACAATCCACCCAGGCACAGGGCTCACCTCGTAAGTATGAGAGGATAGTAAGTACCTTGGATCTATTAGTAAGGTAGGTCCTGGGCTTCAACTCAAAGAGCAATAGGCAAGCATTTCTGAATTGTCTAAATGTGGAACGGTCACCAGAATTTTTTTCCGGAAATGACCTGCAGGTCTCTAAAAGCCTGTGTAAGGTTGTCTAAACGTTGGCTGAGGCTGTGCATTTATGGGGTCACATCTGTGTGTTCCATATTAAATCATAAGGCTGGTGTATTATGTAATGAACAATTTGATTTCTTAAGTAAGTCAGATAATCTGCCAGCGAATCCCCTACAGTATATATGGTCTTATATTGAAGTGTTTCAAATGTAAGTGAAATTTTGCTAGTGAGGAAACCAATTCAAATACAAATTAAATATATTGTTGCCCAAAAGAGGAAGTCAAATAAATACCAGGAATAAATATGACTTTAGACATTTTAGGCAGTAGAAGGGAGTTAAATGAATACACAATTAGTACTGAGGATAACCAATAATAGCTATGAACCTAGAGGACAATACAACTACAAATTAAGAGCACAATACAATTGTCTCCAAGGCTGGAATGTATTGTTGTTTGATGTAATGCTATTAGTGTAGAGGAAGTACCCACAATCTGATCCGTGACCGATTACACTTAGCTGATATTGAAGTTAATGCTGCATGTGGAACACTGCAGATTGTGCTGGGCTGTGCCTGATAGTCTATGAGCCCCTGGGGAGAGATGTGTAGGTTCGTTGTTAGCTGAATGACGTCACAGGTGTCAGCTGGAACAGCTCCGTAGTCAAGCAAGTCTGAAAATAGAACAATACTCGGTTTTAAGCACAAGGTAAAGCTTTGGTATCAAATAAACTGAAGGCTGGAGAGGTGCTTCTGTAGTAACTAAACACTTCAATAAACCAGCAATGTGGAAAGGAAGACAGGAATCTATATACAGGTGCTTGAGATAAATTGGTTCTTAAGGTGGATAGCCGATTTAGTAGAAAAGGTGGAAAGTTCTTGACAAGAATGCTGTCGGCATTTATCGATGTGCAGCGGACATGATCCGCTATATCGGATCATGTCCTCTCACACCATAGTAAATAGGCCCCTTGGTGTTGTAGACTCTGAACTCATCTGGTAGTCCAAAAACTGGCACATCTGTAGGTGGAGTTTCACAGTTTACTTATTTTTGTTAACTTTTTGTTAAGACTAAATGAAAAACAACAAAACAAGCTTGTCTGTGCACATATATTTTTATTTACCCTTGTTTTTATTACTAGAGAATACTCACCAATGAGAGACCACTTTTCTGAAGAGGAATTAAGAGAAACTGATAGGATAAGTTATAAGGCTCTTGGTGAGTATAACTTAGTAATAAAAAAACTAGGTATAGAAAATCTTTGTGGTGTTCTTGAGAAATTATATAATATTAATTCCTGCAATCACTGAGTAATATGTTGATGCTTTATAAATAAACTATAATAATAATAATAATAATAATAATAATAATCTAATCTTCTTTTAAAATAATGCACACACAATGGCTTACAATTTCTGCATTCTGAATGACTTATGAAATGTAAAGGTCACAAATCGGCAAACAGCAGACACTAGACAGATGAAATTAGTGTCAGGCTCTGTGTTCTGCTTGCAGCTCTGGGCTTGCTAAGAAGAAGCAGCTTAGAATGGCAAGTGGTCTGGGCTGCATTGTCTCTCTTCCAGCCTGTTCTGTGAAAGATTTTAGTGCTGAGATTAGCGTGGCTGTTAAAGTACAGTGCTCCATGGATAGCATGGCTGTGGCTCCCATTAAAGTTAAAGCTTGTGTAGATACTGTCTCCTGCACTAAAGAGTATAGGTGTGGGCCCTGTTGAAGTTAATGGCATTAAGGGTAGTGTTTATTATGACCTCAATGGTAAAAATAGTTTTGCACATGCTTTGGTGCTAAGGCCTATTGGGATAGGTTTTAAAAGACCATTTCTGACACTAGTCCCTTGCTTGGTTATTTTCTTATGAAAGTCCTGGTGTTCCTGTTTCTAAAGTGCAAAAAATTCCAAGCACCGCCTTATAAAAGTAATATGTTTATTGAAGCATATTGCTCAGGGCATGGAACTGGTGCGTTTCGGTGTTATCCTGCCATAATCATAGATCCTTAGAAAACATATGTGCCATACAACTTTTTAAAATGCCCTCAAGGAGCTGATTGGCTATATAGTTAAAAGTAAATTACCCAACATTAACAGGTTCACAGCCATACTGTTCACTGCAATTCAATTTATATGGAAATATTTACAAATTATTCACATATCCCTAAATATGGCTATACATTAGTTGTCTATTTTGTATATAATCACAAGGCATTGCATATTACAGAGGGGCTATATATGATAGGTCTAGAATCAAATTTTGAATTGAAGCCTCTAGGGAATCGTGTTTGAAGCTTTAGAATTCAATTGACCTCTTGTCTTCCTAATAGGGTTGTTCAATCCCCTCCCCATTTAGGAAGGACCACTCTTTCTATAGCTTTCCACTTGATAGTGTTAGCATTTAAGTTATGAGTGTGTATAAAGTGCCTAGAGAGCAGAAAAAGTTTGCTTTCACTGATTTTAGACCTTACCGCTCTGGTCCTGAGACCTACATATTGCAGGGAACATTGTGTACATTCAACCGACCAAATAAATCACAAACTCAGTTGAACAGTTAATGTAACCCTTAATGTTAAACATTTTCCAGTGACATAGGAGGTAAAGGTTTGTAACACCTGGATAAAGTCACAAGCATTACAACGTGTGCTGCCATACCTATACATGCCAGAATTAGATAACTAAGAACCCCTAGAATGGTGAGGTAGTACAGAAGGTGGCACAATATTACCAATAGTTAAGTTTTTTTTGTACACAAATTGGCAACCACCTCCAACTGTGTCTTTCAGGACATCATCACCATACAGTATCGGAAGGTATTAACGAATAATGTTGCATATTTGTGTATACTGATTGGAGTAAGTGGTAATAAATTTAGATTTTCTTTTATTATTTTTACCCTTTGACAATCTCATTAGTTTGTAATAAGGATTGTCTAGCCAAATGTTTAACCTCCTCAAAGGCTTTGGAAATCAAGGATTCTGAGTATCCCCTATCCAAAGGGTGTCTCTGTAAATCCTTACTTTCTTTAACACAATCGCTATGCAGAGAACAATTTCAATTAATTTGGATAAACTGAATCTTCGCTACCCCCTCATAACATGTAGTGGATGTTTGTTACTGTAGCAAAGTATTGTGTATAATTGGTTTACGATACAGCAAAGTCTCAACTCTTTTAGTTAGAAGGTTAACTGACAGTGTTAGATCCCAAAAAAGTAATAGCTTGACGCTCCCAATTAAAGGTAAATTGTAAACCAAAGTCCCCTGCATTAAAATAATCTACAAGAGACAAAGTTCCTGTTTCTGGCTTGTTTCCCTGGAATTGACCCTGGAGTGTGTCCTGATCTATGTGCCCTGTCTCACCCTTACCAATACCAATATTAAAAGAGTTCCTGGCTACTGACCTTTGGAACCGAACTCTGGATTATGCTTTGGCTTTAACCCTTTACTGTGAATGTTTATACTGTCCTCTGATCTGCTGTCAAATCTGGACCTGGCTTCTGACTTCTCTTTGGACTACTCTTTACTGACCTGTAACTGTTGCTGCTCATCTGATGTTCACTGCTACCTGTACCTGACTTGGGCCTGCAACACATCTCCTGCTAGTATGCTTCCAGTCTCCAATCAATGTAAAAATCTTTTTAACTTATTAGTCATCTATATATACAGAAAAAAGAAAATCAATCAGGGGTATAGTTTTATAATAGACTAAAGTGTTTCTGTTTTTTAACTGTTCTGCCATAATAAATTTGTTCAGGGTCCTCAGATCTAGAATCTGGTATATATATTGAAATAGTATGCCTCCTTTGTCTTGCTCAACTGTTAATGGTGAGCACAACTAACAGTAAAAATGTTTTAATTCTAGTTGTAACCCTGAAATGACATCTAATACCCATTGTTCAGAAACTGACCTTACCTAAATGCATTTAAAGTAGAACAGGTGAGTTCCTACAAAAAGAATGTGGATATGTGCACTATCATTATGACTGACTGCTTTAAACAGAAGAGGGCTTGACCCATGCCTCTGGATTGAACATGTGATTTACTTAGAAATTCTCTATGGAGACTGAATATCTGCTGATATGAAACTGCAGTCTTTGATTAGAGAGAAAAGAGGGAAACCTTTAAGATTTCAACATCTGTAGAAAAAAACATACTTTTGAGCCTAGGATATATTGAAAATGAAAAATGCAAGTTGGAAATGTTTGCCATGGAATTTGAGTCTATTTCCAATTGCTATAACCATTGGCCGCGAGTATGCAGGGGGTGGCGTTGCACCAGCAGCTCTTGTGAGCTGCTGGTGCAATGCTGAATATGGCGAGTATATTGCTCACCGTATTCAGCAAGGTCTGGCGGACCATTGTGATGGCACCACCAGAGCAGCACTTCTCAATCATGCTGGGTGAGTCAGTTTTAGATAGCATATTACTGCCACTGAGAATAAGAAAGCATGTTTTTTTCTTGGCTGATCCTGCAGCATGCCTTACCTGGGTGTTTGGTAGAGGATAAGGATATGCCATCTGTAGACAGAGTGGCTGTGTGTCTGCTTGCAATGGATGCAAAGCAGCACAGAGATCAGACACAACAGGACCTACAGTACATTTGTGAGTTGTTTGTTTGGTGTAATTTTATCCTTTGTGCCTAGAATCTTGCAACACACTACTGCTCTGTTTTCACTCTTTGCACTCATGCATGTACAGCCTTCGTGTAAGGGGAACATTTTCTGTTCATTCGCCAAGAGAGTGGTTTCTCATCAACTGGTATTATCTAGGTAGAGCCAAGATAAACCCTTTTTCACAAAGTTTTCAAATGCCTTCATCACCCTAATACCTTCTGTCATGAGATGCAGGACACAGCAAAGAGGGTACAACACTATTTTATTGCAGAGCATGGAAATATACATCTGGTAGCATTGATCTCACTTAGTAACTGCGACATAGACAAACTGACCTAAGCCCCGCCCCATCCGGTGACGTCATCTCCCACTCTCATCACATCTTCCCCCTTTTCAAAGGAAAAGGCATACATTTTTTTTTTTCATTTGAATACAACAAATAGCAAGGTATACAAGAAGCATACAACAGTTTTCAATAGTATATAACAAATAACAAGTTAAAGAGAATATCTGTATAAACAGCATGAATTACATCCTGACTTGAATATCAAGGTAGACTACCCTAGTCCACAGTGACCATGGGATTATTCTGCCCATACTTCCGGTCACTGCTCTAACTAATGTTAATCCCGATATCGGGCCGGACGTTTCACCACTCTTCCGCTTGATGTAACTCTACATGAATTGTCCTCTGATACAGAAGAAGGTGATTGAGAGTCTGCTGGAGGCAAAGACATATCCCCGCTGTGATCTTGCTGAGGGGAAGGCAACCCTCTTAAAACAGGGGATCCCATCGGCGGTGGTACTGAGGCATCCAGTTCCGAACTCTCAGGTACAGGCTGAAGATGTTTTCGATTTTGACGTGTAACTGTCCCTCCATCAGTAAGGACTACATAAGACCTTGGTTCTGGAAAGCGTCCAACCACCGTAGCAGGCGTCTTCCATCTCTTCTCATCATCCAGTTTAATTCTGACACATTGCCCCGCATTCAGCTCCCGCAAGGGCCTCACAGAATGTCTCCTGTCGTAGAAGAATCAATAGCCCCTTTTAGCCTCTTCATCCCTCCCAAGGACCTCGTCCAGAGGAACAGAGCTAGTTGGTTGGAAGACACCCACAGAGGGTAAGGTGGTGCGAATCTGGCGTCCTAGCATCAGCTGTGCCTGGCTAAAGCCGTGGCTTGAATGGGAGTCGCCCTATAGGACAAGAGGGCCAGGTACAGCTCAGATTGCTTTGTTGTTTGAAATGCCCTTTCAGCCATTCCATTGGCCTGCGGATAATGTGGACTTGACATGGAATGTACAAAATCATATTCTCTGCTGAAAGAACTGAACTCTGTGGAAGTGAACTGCATTCCGTTATCACTCACCAACTCCATTGGTGTGCCCCACCGGGCGAACAAGCTCTTGAGACATATAATAAAATTAATCAAGAGAGAAAAAATCAAATTATATATTAATAATTTGAAAAAGCAAGGGATTCAAACACTTGCGTTCACAGTGTTTGTATTTGTACGCTAGTTGAGCTGTATATACATATGATATATCCTGTGTTACTAGTCACAATAGATAGATATTAGCATACGTATGCTTAGGCAGTTAACTCCTTATTTCTCTCCAACCTTGATTTGTCTCTTTTTAAACATGGGTTACTACTGTCTGACTTGGCCAAACTCAGTAACTCACTGAATGTGTATGGGAAATAATAAATTGGAATATATTTTTAAAAGGTCGCTCTGTGTGCTCTTTTGAATCCCTTGCTTTTTCAAATTATTAATATATAATTAGATTTTTTCTCTCTTGATTAATTTTATTATAATTCTTTTTCAAGGGTAGTGCCAGATTTGAACATAAACAGCAACTTTATCTACTCTCTCATACTTTCTTTACTTATAGTGTAAGCTCTTGAGACAAGTGATAACGGCTTGACTTGTGATTTCATTCAAAGGTGCAATTTCCAAATACCTGGAATAGTAGTCGATCACGACTAGGTACTTTTTCCCGTGCAGTTCACACAAATCAGCAGCTATTTTCTGCCACGGGCCTGCAGGCAGCGGAGTAGAAAATCAAGGGCTCCCTTCTCTGAGTAGGCCAGTGTTCCCAGCAAAAGGCACATTTTGACACATGGCTTGCAATGTCTGAACTGATCCAAGGCCACCATACTGCCATAGATGCCCTTTCTCTGCACTTTGTAATGCCTAAGTGGCCATCATGAATCATGTTTAACATCTCCTTCTGCATGCTAACAGGAATAACAATGCGGTCCTGGAACAGCACCAACCCATCCAGCTCCGTGAGCTGCGACCTTTCTGACTGGTAAGAACTTAAAAACATCAAGGCTGCGCGACTCTCGGGCCAACCTTCTTTTATGTACTTTATAACTTCTTGAAGGTCTGTATCTAAATATGTCTCTTTCTTTATTTGTTCTAGGTTCCCTGAAGAAATGGATTTGGAGGCCAGAACTGAATCTACATACACTTTCACATCTGATTCCGTTGAAGAATCTTCAGCAGCAGCCAGCAGAAGCCTGGAAAGTGTATCTGCCACAACCAGTTGTTTCCCCGGCACATGCACTGCCTGAACGTTGAACCTGAGCAGCCTCATTAGAAGTCTATGGCATCATAGGGGTGTTTTGTCAATATCATAGGAGTTGATTAGAAGGACTAGCGGTTTATGGTTAGTCTCCAGACTAAATTTCTCTAAACCCACTAGGTAACGCTGAAAGCACTCACAGGCCCAAACTGCAGCCAGACACTCTTTCTCAATTTGGGCATATTTCGACTCGGCAGCCATCAGTGTACGGGAACAGTAGGCGATAGGCTGTAGTTTGTTCTCATTCAACAGCAGTAGGGCGGCCCCCAACCCATAACTGCTCGCATCAGCACTAACCACAGTCTTTTTGGAAGGGTCATAGAACCCTAACACTGGGGCAGACCCCATCAGGGACTTGACCTGCATAAATGATTCTTCCTGTGAAGGTCCCCAGACCCAGGCAACATCTTTCTTTAGCAACTCTGTGATAGGGTGTAGTATAGTGGATAAATCTGGGAGAAACTTGCCCACATAATTTACAAGTCCCAATATTTGTCTCAGCTCATATACAGCAGAAGGACTTTTCATCTGTTCAATAGCACAAATGTTATCGGGGTCTGGCTTGATACCATCCCCATTGATGATATGCCCAAAGTAACATAACTCAGCTTTCCTAAATGGCATTTCTCTTTATTTAACTTCAGCCCGGACTCTCTAATAGTCTGCAGCACACAGCTCAGTCACTGATCATGTTCCTCCAATGTAGACCCATACACCAAGATGTCGTCCATGACGACTGCCGTGCCCACGTGGTCTCTTAGGAGAGAACTCATTTCTCTTTGAAAGATTTCAGGAGCAGAGGATATCCCAAAGGGGAGTCTGCAGAAGCAAAACCGACCTACTGGTGTAATGAAGGTAGTCAGTTTGCGGCACTTTGGATCTAGAGGTATCTGCCAGAAGCTGCTAGAAGAACTTCGCCCCAGCCAATTTCGGAGCTATGTCTTCAAGTGTCGGCAGCACATATCTCTCTCTCTTCCCCGCCTTTTCAAGTCTACACAAATGCGTACCTTCCCGTTTTTCTTTGCAACAGGCACAATGGTGGCACACCAGTCAGTTGCTTCAAGAACCTCTTCAATAACCCACATATTATTCATATTATTATTCATACACAGAAGCTCCTTCTCCTCTTGAGGCATGAGCGGGAACGGAATTCTACAGGGAGGGGTAATGCTGTATGGGACTGCGTCACCTTTAAGTAATATACGGACTGGGTTGCAATTCAGTAGGCCCAATTCACCAAACATATCTTCTGAGATCTCATTCACTCTGGCTACTAGGCCCAAACCACAGGCTGCTTTTCTGCTCAATAAATTTTTAACACACTGACCTCTAATCACATGCACCCACATGGTGAATTTCCTTTGCTTGTACTCGCAGCTGGCAAGAAATTTCCCTGCATAATCAATGCGGCCACCAGAACTATGGACTTTTGTTGTAACTTTCACCAGCTGGGGCTGTGGAAGCAGTTTTCTGAATGCTGCAAGGGACATTACAGTGATGTCTGCTCCTGTGTCAATCTTAAAGGCAACTTTGGCTCTCATTATAGTAAGAGTAACCCTCCAATATTCTTCTGAACCAGGCCATTCAACAACAGACCCTACAAAGGACACTTCTTGACCCTCCTGGTCAATATCCACCTGCATCTCCTTAATATATTCAGTTTTACACACCACTTCAAAATGGCCCATTCTGTTACATTTTCTACATCTTTTGTCTTTAGCAGGGCATATGACACTCTGATCATGGGCACGGTTGCACCGTGTGCATCGGGCATGCTGCGCCCATCCACTTCTGGGCCTTTCTGTTGCCCTAGGTCTACCGATCACACTGTGCCTTTCACTAGCAGCTCTCCTGAACTGCTGCACTTCATCCACAATACTCTCAGACCTCAGATCAGCACTTTGCTTTTTCACCAGTTCACTCTGGTGGGACATCCTAATAGCCCCATCTAATGTTAAATCAGACTCTTAACTGTAGCTTCAGTGAGACTTCAGCATCTGCAATTCCTATGACTATTCTATCTCTGATTTGCTCCTTTTTAGCAACACCAAACTCACAGAATTCAGCTAGTTCATACAGGCTGCGCATAAATGACTAGTGATGTTGTGAACCTAAAAATTTGGGTTCGCGAACGGAGAACTCGAACTTCCACAAAAGTTTGTGAACCGGCGAACCGGGCGAACCACCATAGACTTCAATAGGCAGGCGAATTTTAAAACCCACAGGGACTCCTTCTGGCCACAATAGTGATGGAAAAGTTGTTTCAAGGGCACTAACACCTGGACTGTGGCATGCCGGAGGGGGATCCATGGCAAAACTCCCATGGAAAATTACATAGTTGATTTAGAGTCCGGTTTTAATCCATAAAGGGCATAAATCACCTAACATTCCTAAATTGTTTGGAATAACATGCTTTAAAACATCAGATATGATGTTGCATCGATCAGGTAGTGTAAGGGTTACTCAGGTAGTGTAAGGGTTACGTGTAAGGGTTACGCCCGCTTCACAGTGCGCAGTGTAGGTGATATACCTGCCCTGACCATGCTTTGCAGACCAGGTATCAGTGGTCAGATGGACCCTTGCCCCAACACTGTGTGCCAGACATGCCATTATAGCGGACTTATATGGCTTTGGCGTTGCTTTTTGGTAATTAGAAGGCTGCTAAATGCCACTGCGCACCACACGTGTTTTATGCCCAGCAGTGAAGGGGTTAATTAGGGAGCATGTAGGCAGCTTGTAGAGTTAATTTTAGCTTAAGTGTAGTGTAGTAGACAACCCAAAGTATTGATCTAGGCCCATTTTGGTATATTTAATGCCACCATTTCACCGCCAAATGCGATCAAATAAAAAAAAATTGTTCACTTTTTCACAAACTTTAGGTTTCTCACAGAAATTATTTACAAACAACTTATGCAATTATGGCATAAATGGTTGTAAATGCTTCTCTGGGATCCCCTTTGTTCAGAAATAGCAGACTTATATGGCTTTGGCGTTGCTTTTTGGTAATTAGAAGGCTGCTAAATCCCACTGCGCACCACACGTGTTTTATGCCCAGCAGTGAAGGGGTTAATTAGGGAGCATGTAGGGAGCCTGTAGAGTTAATTTTAGCTTAAGTGTAGTGTAGTAGACAACCCAAAGTATTGATCTAGGCCAATTTTGGTATATTTCATGCCACCATTTCACTGCCAAATGCGATCAAATTTAAAAAAAACTTAAATTTTTTCACAATTTTAGGTTTCTCACTGAAATTATTTACAAACAGCTTGTGCAATTATGGCACAACTGGTTATAAATGCTTCTCTGGGATCCCCTTTGTTCAGAAATAGCAGACATATATGACTTTGGTGTTGCTTTCTGGTAATTAGAAGGCCGCTAAATGCTGCTGCGCATCACACGTGTATTATGGCTAGCAGTGAAGGGGTTAATTAGGTAGTTTGTAGGGAGCTTGCAGGGTTAATTTTAGCTTTAGTGTAGAGATCAGCCTCCCACCTGACACATCAGACCCCCTGATCCCTCCCAAACAGCTCCCTTCCCTCCCCCACTCCACAATTGTCCCCGCCATCTTAAGTACTGGCAGAAAGTCTGCCAGTACTAAAATAAAAGGTTTTTAAATTGTTTTTATTTTTTTAGCATATTTACATATGCTGTGGTGTAGCATCCCCCCTTAGCCCCCAACCTCCCTGATCCCCCCCAAAACAGCTCTCTAACCCTCCCCATCTGCCTTATTGGCGGCCATCTTGGGTACTGGCAGCTGTCTGTTATTATTTCACAGTCAAAAAAGTTTTTTTTTTTTTTAAATGTACACTACTGTCACACCAGATATGAGTGGTAGCATTGGGCAAGTGGGCACAGTATACGCTGTGAGCCTGACACACACGCTGGCAGGCAGGCAACTGCAATTAGATTACACAGCAAAAAAAAAAAAGCAGACATGTTCTAGCCCTAAAAAGGGCTTTTTGGGGTGCTGTCCTTACAGCAGAGATCAGATGAGTCCTTCAGGACTGTAGTGGACACTGAATACACTAGCCTAGCTATCGATTTCCCTATTAAATCAGCAGCAGCTACACTGTCCTTCCTCTCACTAAGAATGTAGCTTCCAAATGAATCTAAAATGGATGCTGTTCAGGAGGTGGGAGGGTCTGGGAGGGAGGGTCTGCTGCTGATTGGCTGTAATGTGTATTCTGACTGTGAGGTACAGGGTCAAAGTTTACTCAATGATGACGAATAGGGGGCGGATCGAACATCGCATATGTTCGCCCGCCGAGGCGAACGCGAACATGCTATGTTCGCCGGGATCTATTCGCCGGCGAACAATTCACGACATCACTATAAATGACTCCACAGATTCTCCCACACGCTGAGCACGTTTGTGAAAACAAGCTCTCTCATGAATCACTGAGTTTATTCATAACTATTTTAAAGTCAAATTCTTCCCCTTCTTGGAAAGTAAAGGCATTGAACACTGGCTCCACATCTTTCCCCATAGAGTATAAAAGAGAATTAACTTGTACTTCACCACTCTCCCTGTCCAGCTTGGAAGCAATCCTGAAGCGCTGAAACCGCTGACGCCATGTGGGCCAAGCTGCAGGCTGAGAAAAATCAAAAGGCTCAGGTGGGGTAAACTTCGACATCATCATCAATCAGGAAATAGAAGCGCAGGCAAGAACTTCTGACACCATGTCATGAGATGCAGGACACAGCAAAGAGGGTACAACACTATTTTATTGCAGAGCATGGAAATATACATCTGGTAGCATTGATCTCACTTAGTAACTGCGACATAGACAAATGGACCTTAGCCCCGCCCCCATCCGGTGACGTCACTTCCCACTCTCATCACACCATCCATGTGTATGTGGACAAATTGACACCAGAATTAAACTCCATCGCAAAACAGTTTTGTAGGATTTTTAGCCTTTTTAAATTCTATCCCTTGAACATTGTGTACACCTATTGTTGCCTGTTTTGAATGACATTTCTTGGCTGTTCAATGTAAATCTATAGCCTAAATCAAGCTTTTAAATTATAAAATGTGCACACACATTAAATTTGAGCCTCAGAAAGTTAATTGATGATTACAATGAAGTGTTTGGGGGTTTAAAAATCTTAATTACGCAGTCAAATACATTGATATGAAATCATTAGCTGCACAAATATGATTTTATATTAACAGATAAATGGAAAAGCTATATTCAAACGATCAATACTTTGCATTATTGTGTATATTTTCCTTCTTTAAATGTCTGTGAATAATCTTAAAAAAAACCACTTCAAAATACTGATTTTCCTTTTTTGCGTATCTAATTCAGTTTTGCTGTTATTTAGTTTTGTAATTCAAGTGTTCCTTTCTAAACCAAACTATAACTTTTCTTATAAACTAGACTTGCTTATAACATGGATAAAAAAAAATTGCCTGAGATACCATGCATTGTTTTCTCATGGACTGGGATCCAAGACATTGTTTTGTTGTAGTGTTTTTACTAAGCATGGAGGTAATGTTGTTAGAGTATTGTTTTGATTCAACATCAATGTAAGTTCATGAATGATGCTAGAATTATTATGTTGCATGTACACAATGTGGCTTGTTGCAGTGTTGCCACGGTAGTGTTTCATGTTTTTTCTTGATGAGCAAGTGTTGAATGGATGCACATAAAGCAAGGTCACAATCCACTTACAATTATTTATGAAAAACGATAGGTTTCTAGCGTGCAGGTATAATACAAATATGTATCAGACCTTTGTTCAAATTATACACTCTAGTAAAATGGAATTGTATTGTACATTTATTTTAGTTTTTTTTTTTTTGTTCATTTATGTGCCATTTTTGTAACAACTTTCAGCAAAATCATAATCATATCCTTGAGATGCGTCATACACAAAAAGCAAAAAAAGGTGACTACTTGAAGATAAGTCGCCATATTGTTGTTACTTCGCAAGTTTAGGATTTAGCAGTTACATGGAACAGTGTCCGGAGAGGTGACATTATGGACCCATTCTTATTAGTAGGTACTCTCTTTTAGTGACTTATACATACATTTTGTCTTGCAAGATCATGTTGTTGAAACTTATTCTAGGTGTCTGAAATCCCAGTATGTTAACCTTATCTTACTTTTTTCAATTACCTGGACGATTTCTTCATTCTGAATCAAGTAGCGTCATATTGCACTGGATAGTCTGCACATATATATACAGTATATATACATATATATATATATATATATATATATATATATATATATATATATATATATATATATATATATATATATATTTAGGCAAGAGATGTTACCAGCGCTAAATTATAACCAATGAAAAAAGTTGACAAATTGTGATATGTAATGAAAAATATCTAATGTTTCAGTAAAAGCTAATCTGAAACTGAATAAGAGGTACACTTTAGAGAGTCTATCAATCTAGTGATTGTAAAGTGGATGTGCAGCATGAACCAAATGATAAAAGTGTACCCTTAACACTTATAAAAATGTTGACATAAAGAGAATGAATCACATAAAATATTCAGCGCAACAAACACAATATGAAAAATGCAATATAGGAGATGAAATCAAGCCAAAATTAGTCTTAATGTGAAATCAGTCTTAATATGAAGTGATTCTCTGATCTTAGTTCTTGATGCTTCTGGAGCCTTTCTATTCACAGTATTATTATAAAATAATTGTATGTGAATAATACAAAGAGGTAGGTGTCTCCTTACCAGAATTACCCTCAATCGTATGAGGTAATGAATGCTCTCAATTATTAGCCAAGGCAAAACTGGATCGGTGATGATGCTTCATCTGTAACAGATCTTTACAGAATGGTTGGTTTGTTCTTTACTCTGTTCTTGTGCGTGCCACTTGTTGAATGGGATAACGCTTCTGGATATCGCCTTTGGATATTGAACTGGGCCGTCTACTTACCTCATCAGATTGAGGTTGTCTCCTCTGGTCTCCCCTCTTTCCACAAACATCTTATCACATTTTTGCACGACCGCAGTTCGTAGTGTTGTTCCTTGCCATTGCACGCCCCCTCGTAACTATCCTTACAATTGGAGTGTGGAAGGGAAGGTGTGTACCTGTATTGGATCCGGATTGGTTGTACTAACCACGTGTTCGGCTGGGAGCGGCTACTGCCTTGTGTGGTCTACCGGGTGACTGTGAAGTCCCGGTCTGCAATTTCAGGCACGCCATAGTGCCGTCTCACTTGTCACTTATTGTTTACATCCATTTCGGAAGAGCCGCCTCCCCTCTGGACATTTCGGACTTTTTACATCACTGCCCCTGAGCGCACCTCTTTAGGGAAGGGGCACCAGGCAAGGTTGCTCTTTGTCACCCATTCTTTTTTATTTAATTTTGGAACCGTTGGCTATCAGACTCAGAGAGTTTCTATTGGGATCGAAAATAGGAATACCATACTCCTGAGAGACCACAAGAAGGATCCACATATAAAAGAGAATAGCCTTTGGAAGTTTCCATTAAACAAGTGGCACGCACAAGAACAGAGTAAAGAACAAACCAACCATTCTGTAAAGATCTGTTACAGATGAAGCATCATCACCGATCCAGTTTTGCCTTGGCTAATAATTGAGAGCATTCATTACCTCATACGATTGAGCGTAATTCTGGTAAGGAGACACCTACCTCTTTGTATTATTCACATACAATTATTTTATAATAATACTGTGAATAGAAAGGCTCCAGAAGCATCAAGAACTAAGATCAGAGAATCACTTCATATTAAGACTGATTACACATTAAGACTAATTTTGGCTTGATTTCATCTCCTATATTGCATTTTTCATATTGTGTTTGTTGCGCTGAATATTTTATGTGATTCATTCTCTTTATGTCAACACACACATATATATATATATATATATATATATATATATATATATATATATATGTGTGTATATTGATAATACAGTCTTTCTCTATTTAGTTGTGAATAATTCTTGGTTCACAGTTATAAACAGCGAAATGTGCGTCTGTTTCCAGAGAAAAGAGTTTTGCCAATATTTAAGACACTTCAGAGAGTGAGAGCCAAGATGTCTATTTCAACTTTGGAGTAGCTGAATATGTTGGTTATAATTTAGTATTGTTGGTACATGAAGCGCACTTACTTCTTGTTGATATGGAAGTTCAAAGATGGTCTGTCAGCCAAGATTACAATTTTAGATTATATTAAAATGTATCTTTGCAGGTAGAATTAAACTTTCAACCTAAGAAATAGATGTCTGTGGGAGAAACCACCATTGCACATAGTGACTACAAATGCCAGAAATGGATGCTTTCAAGGTTTATAAAGTTAAAAGGAAATCACTTTTTGTTCTGGAAGATCTAAGGACTGACAATGAAATTTCAGCAGTATGGAAAACACTTATGTCAAAGTGGTGACAGACAATGGCCTAGATTCAATAAAACCTTTCCATTGAACTCATATGTCACTGAAAGAAAACACAACAATATAGCATCTCAAAGTTTGCATAATTTATGATCATTTGTACCTGTCCCTCACCAGAACCGGAAGCTGCGAGTTACACTCCATTATAACCAAGGGAGTCTTATAAATCTCATAATCTTTAACTTCTCAACCCATAGTTTCACTGTTAAGTGTACGGCACTGCAAAAAGGCCTTCAAAACCTTACTGAGCGGACAAAATAAAACCAAAAAAATCATCCCTCTCTGAAGCAGTCGACACTAAAATATGGAAAACGGGTTTAGAAAAATAAGATATGAATAAAAACAAGACAATGTAATCAGCTTTACAATAACAAGACATGACCACAATAAAAGATATTCTATAGGGATAATAGAGTCTATGAATTCTGGTCCAAGGTGTCTTGTTAGTGTGTTTCCTATATGTTGAGTTTGTAATTATTGTTTTTTTACATGTTGCTAGCGGTTCTTGTTCGATGTGCCATATATCACATACTGGGAACCTCATCACAAATATAGGTATTAATTACAGGAACTTCTACAAATATTAAAGTGGAAAAGATAGGCAAACCGATGTTCAGTTATCTGACTTATACCCATTGAAACTTCACTAGCATCAAAAAATCTAGGCAGACAAGTTTCACTCCCAGAATCCTATCAGGACAGCATTGTGGCAAGCAGGCAGTTAATATTGCACAAGTACATGCTTGTGCAGCCATGTCTTCTGACCGATACTATTTAACTCTGAGACCCTTGAGTTGACAAAAAGGCTAAGAAGCACGGTCTTAGACTGCTGCTTTTTAACTAGTGCTTCCGATATGGTTGCACAAGCTTGAATTGCTAGAGCTCCAAAGCTGCAATCTCACCCTGATAAATGGAACAAAATGAGTTTCCAATTATTTCTGGAAATCGGGAAAATTTCTATGCATCTTTTAAAAATGTCTTGCGATGTCTGAATGACAGATTTCTATAAAATGTATGCATCAAAGGCCAGAAGGGGCAGATTTACATTGCTGTGCTGTTTTCAGAATTAAACAGGCATAAGCTCCTTTGCTTTTATAGCAATAAGGAAATTAAAACATATATTTGGAACTGTAATAAGACTGAACATAGCAGAATATGCTTTAAGTATTTATGGATAGATATTCCTAAATGTATCTATATATATATATCTATACCTATAAATAATCATCTATATATATAAAGGTATAAATATATATTTATGCAGACAACTTCATATATATAGAAATACATATTTATAAATAAATAAACAGAACATATTCTTCTATGTGAAGAACATTGGAATGAGAAATATTCATATTTTCATGTCGAGTTATCTTGAGAATATGCGATCAGTTTTGCGTGTGAGTATGGGGGAATACGTTATCACACGGATAATATTCTAAGTTCGGCTTTTTACGTGCGTCGGGTTAGGGCGAGAGCAAAAACAGTTTACTTTCAACTTGTAATAGCAACGCTATCCACGTGCGCAAAAATCTTACTTCTAGAGGACTTAGTGCTTGAGCGGGAGCATAAAATACCGCTCCACTTGTCATCTGGCCCAAAATGTTTTTTTTTATTTATAGTAAAGTAACTTTGCAATTACATCACTGGGTTTATTTCCAAATCAAGTGAGAGAATGACATTCATACTACAGAATAGGAAGCTCGCCTGTCCCTTATTGATTGCAGCAGACATTAAAAACATACAACGCATATTTTGCTAAAAAATAATATGCTAAAGTAATACTTTGACGTATTTTTTGTGCAGACATGCTTAATTGCTGATGTACACTGAACATGCATTAATAAATGTCTGATGTCCTTGTTTATCTTATGCACAATGTAAACTTCACTAATACTTTGCATTGAAACAATAGATTTTTTTTATGTTGAAGTTTTTCCTCATACTCAGTAATATATAAAAAAACACAACTGTTTCCTTGTTCAAGGAAAAGTTAAACTGATTAAATCTGTTTTTTTTTTAATCCATGAGACTTCTAAATAACCAACATACAATTAAAAGAATGTTCATAATTGCAATAATGTAGTTAAACTTTTTAAAATATGAATCATAAAATAATCTTAAATTATGTTAAATCTTCCAGCAAACACATATATTACTGCCTTACAAAAATCCCTTTAACCCCCCCCCCCCCCCACACACACACACACACACACATACACACACACATACACACACACACACACACATACACACACACATACACACACACACACACATACACACACACACACACACACACATACACACACACATACACATACACACACACACACACACACACATACACACACACATACACACACACACACACATACACACACACACACACATACACACACACACACACACACACATACACACACACATACACACACACACACACACACACACACACACATACACACACACATACACACACACATACACACACACACACACACACACACACATACACACACACACATACACACACACACACATACACACACACATACACACACACACACACATACACACACACATACACACACACACACACATACACACACACACACACACACACATACACACACACATACACATACACACACACACACACACACACATACACACACACATACACACACACACACACATACACACACACACACATACACACACACACACACACACACATACACACACACATACACACACACACACACACACACACATACACACACACATACACACACACATACACACACACACACACACACACACACATACACACACACACACATACACACACACATACACACACACACACACACACACACACACACACACACATACACACACACACACACACATACACACACACACACATACACACACACACACACACATACACACACACATACACACACACACACACACACACACACATACACACACACATACACACACACACACACACACACATACACACACACACACACATACACACACACACACACACATACACACACACATACACATACACACACACACACACACACACATACACACACACATACACACACACACACACATACACACACACACACACATACACACACACACACACACACACATACACACACACATACACACACACACACACACACACATACACAAAATACAAGAATAACGTTTTATTTTGTTCACCAAATCACAAAACATTTTGGGAAATATTGTCCTTTTTATTAATAGTTTATAGAATACAGCCACAAATGTGTGTGCTCATTTAATTTGAGATATTCAGCAAGTGGTGCACATCAATCTTCTCTTCTGCACTGAATGAAACTGATCAAGCACTGTATACCCTGTATATACTCTCCTGTATACCCTCCAGTGTTTTTCAACTCCTGTCATCAGGACCCTTAACAGGCCAGATATTCATTATGTCTTAACTATAGCACAGGTGAAATAATCAGCTGATCAGTAACCATGGTTACTAACCTGCTCTCACCCTTCAGATGATTTATTCACCTGTGCTCGAGTTAAGGGCACATGAAAACCACATTTTTTTTTTCATGATTTAGAAAGAGAATGCAATTTTATACAACTTCCAATGTACTTCTAGTGTCTCATTTGCTTCATTTTCTTGATATCTTTTGTTGAAAAGCATATCCGA